>NC_135793.1:26262381-26562381 GCF_051106095.1 Pogona vitticeps | reverse complement strand
CGCCCCCTCTCTCCTCCTCTCTGCCGCCGCAAGCGTGACGGGCTTCTACCTGGCCTACCGGTAGTTTGTACCTTGAGCCTTGGAACCCCCTGCAGCGTTTCAATGGGTGGCAGGAAAAAAGGGGGAGAAAGGCAACCGCTTTTTATCCGGCGGGTTGTCTGCTTGTTTGCTGGTCTTGGCTGGCTGACAGCTGGGGCTTCCACCGCAGGCGGAAGGCTCGGCCAGTCGCGTCTGCTTTGCCGGCCGATCCTGAAGGGACTGGAACTAAAGCGGGGCTAGAAACGGGGGGGGGGGGCTTCCTAAGAACCATCTTTTGCTTTGGTCCAGAGGATGATTCTCCCGAAGCACCTTCATTCTGCGGCTTTAACAAGGTGGCAGCGGGTGGGTCTGCTGGGCCCCAGGCGCCAGGGGACGTCTGGACCAACTCGTAGAGCCGGCATCCTACGTCGCCCTCCCGGCAGCTTGTCCTCCGCCAGGAGGCGGGTGGCTTTGCCCTGCCTTGCGCTGCGCTTTCCCCAGCCAGACTGCCCTCTGGACGTGGCTGATTAATGGGTTGCTGCAAAGGACTGGCGGAAGAGGCGACGGAGGGGGCAGGGAGGAGGGCCGCAATCTCCGGACTCCGCTGCTTTCATTGCCAGCGTCGCCCCGGACGTCGGTCGCGCCTCGCCAACTCTGCGTGCGCCCCGCTGGGTACTGAGCATCGCGAGGCGCACCCCCGCTCAGACCCAGACGGCCAGAGAAAGTGAGCGAGCCCCGGCTGTCTCCCCTCGCCACCTGAGGAACGTTTCCTAGCCGAGCGTGGAGGGGAAGGCGTGGAACTGGGGGTCAGTTCCTCCAGTCCTCCCTTTGCGGGCTTGGGGGGGCACCTCCCAGCAGGTGGAGGCCCCGAAAGGAGGGGAAGGGGAGGGAATGGGTTAATGGGGGCTAATTGGCGAGGGCAGGTAGAGAGGAGGACGCCAAAGCCGCGGGTGTAGGGAATGAGCGGAAGGGAGGGGACCGCGGTTGGGGCGAGGGAGGCGAGGAGCAAGGAGGCCTCCGGAAGAATGGTGGAAGGGGGCGGGTGCTCTGAGCTGAGGAGAGGTGAGCTTAGGGTGGAGAAAACGGGGAGGGTTGGAAGGACCGGTGCCTGGAATCCTCTCTCTTCCCCGCAGACCTCCCCAAGGGGTTGCCACCGGATGCAGGGCGACAGCCGGAGGCGCACAGACAGTGCCCCTGGGTGATCTATTCCCCGGGGCCCTCAAAGACTCCGCATGCGGGTCGGCGGTCCCTGTGTCTGCTGACTCCTCTTCCTCCCCTCGTCATCGCTCTGGAAAGGTTTTGGTTGAAAGAGGCCTTCCAGAGCCCTCCGAATTTCTCTGCGATTCGGGGGAGGGGGCGCCTTCTGCCCTCACCGTTTCTGAATGGAGTCGCGGATCCAGCCCACCTTCCCCACCTCGAAGAAGTCTTCCAGCCCGAGGAGCAGGCCTTGAATCCCCCACGTCCCCTCTGGCCCAGTTTGGCCAAGACCAGACCCGGCGACACCTCAAGGCCCCAACGAGCGGCTACGCCTCTTGGGAGCTTCCCCGAACCGAGGAGAGATGGCTTGGGATAACGGATTTGGGGGGGGGGGGAGAGTAAAGAGCTGCTTTAGCAAAAGCCCTCTCCTCCGCTCCCCCCTGCCTGCGCCCCTTGAATAACGCCAGGCAATGTCTGATGCAGAAAGGGAAAAGGGCGGAAGAAGCAACACGTTGGCGACAAAGGCATGGCAGGCCCTTGGGCAGCGGCTTGGCCCACCCCAGGTGGACGGGCGGTGACGACGTAGGCTTTCCTTGTAAGAGCCTTCCGCCGAGGGGCGGGGGTCGTGGGGAGGCGGCGGCTGGGCTTCCGATGGCGCGCCCTCCCTCTCGCCGTGTCCATTGGACTAGACCACCCGCAGAGAGCTTTGCCCACCCTTTAGGTGTGGCCCTTTCCCGACATTTCCTCTTGGGCGTCCTGAATCGCTGGCTCGGGGTCGGGATGCTGCCCTTTGTGGCCCAGCATCGGGCCCTCAAGCGCTGGGGCGGTCTCGGCGCGCGCGGGGAAAGGCGCGCGCGGGGCGGGCTTTGCTGCATTGGGTCTCTTGCTCCGTCGTCGTCTTTCTTTGTCCGCAGCTGCCCGCCCGCCCGCCCGCTTTTGTTCTTCTTCAGCCTCTGGTTCTCGGCTGGCCCTTAAAAAAAGCCACGCCACCACCAGACCTTGAAAGGGAAGAGAGCACCGAGCGGGCTCCCTTTTTCCCGCCTCCTTTCCCCGTCCTTTCTCTGGCACACGCATCGGGCGCTCTCCCCCCCCTCTCTTTCTCGCGCGTTCGCTCAAACGCACCCGCTCCCACAGATGCCCCCGGCTGTTTCCCCGATTTCCTCCTTTCTTCGGCTTCCCTGTGTCTCTCCAGCAAAGAAGCCCATCCCATTCGTCTGTGGGTGTTATTTCTGCCAAATATTTACATTCAGTATCTCAACGTACAGACGGAAGCCCTGGCGTAATTATACACACAAAGCGAGACCGTGTAGTAAATACGCCAGCGGTTGCATACGCCCCCCCTTGCTACCAGAAGAGCTGCGAATACTGCCATCGCCGCCCCCCTCCACGGCCCCACTGGCCTCTTGGCCAAAGCCCCCCCCCCACTTCGGGCTCTGCTGTATTGCTTGGCGTGGGAATGTCCCCGAATAATGTCTGTCTGTCTGTCTGTCTGTTTTGCTTACATAGCCTCTCCCCCCCCCCCAGTGGAAGGCGATGTAAAAGGTTCTTCTCCTCCCATTTCGTTGTCCTGACAACCAAACCTGTGAAGGAGATCAGGTTGAGAGGATGTAACTCCCCAAACGCATGGAGTAAGGGCCAAGCAGGGATTTGAACCCACATCCCAAGTCCTAGTCCTGTTTATATGATTCTATGGGTCAGGGATGCTGAAGAGCAGCTGGTCCCAAACACTTCCAATGGCCTGCTGTGAAGGAGAACCTGGCTGGCTGGCTGGCTGTTCCCGCAACTTGTAAAAAGGGGGACTGGACCAGTGGTGTTGGTGTTGGTGGTGAATCTCCTATCCATCCTGTGTTTGGACAGTGCAGCTCCTTCAAGGGTGCCTGGACAAAGTCGAGGTGTCCCTCGCCAACCTGCTCCTCATCTCTTAGTGTTGCTTGCCTGCAGTGGCGGCTTCCTTGTGCTTAATATTAGGACCAGCCTAGGAAAGGGAAACAGAACAGAACACCATTACCCCCAACTTAGAGGTGGGAAGGCTTGCTTTGACAGGGGTACAGAAAGGCTTCATCTATGGGGTGGGGAGTGATGGTGAAGGCCATGGCTGTCCCCGCAGTTTGTGTTTTCTCTCTCTCTCTCTCTCTCTCTCTCTCTCTCTCTCTCTCCTCCCCCATGACAAGTCTATATTGTGCAAAGCGGAGGGACCTCTTAAAAGCCCAGGGACAATATGACCATATTCCTACCTACAGTTCTCCTTTGGAGATGGGAGGAAGGGAAGGGGAGGAAGATGGGGAGTGGATCAGGTAGAAGAGGCCCAAAGTTGTGCAGAGGCTCATGAGTGGCTGTGTTGTGTTGTGTCTGCAGCATTAGGCTGAGGGATGGTGGCAGCAGTCGTGAGTCAGAACTGTTTTGTCTGCAGTGGTGGGGGTTGTGAGATAGTCTACCAGCCGTTGTGGTGCTGAAGTGGCAGCATGCTTGCCAGCAAGGCCTGTGGAGAGGCAGTCAGGCAGCCATAGGTACTCCATGGGATCACTTGAGCATGGTGGTGGGTTATTCTTTTATTGGGTGTAGGCTGGGGTGGAGATATATTACCTTTGATGTGGCTGGGAACAGGTGCCCTTTCCTTGATTAGGGAAGGGCACATGGATTTCAGCTGGGAAAGATTCCTAGAGGAATGCCCTCCCCCGGAGGAGGCACATGTTATACTTCAACAAAGGCCCACTCCTTCATAGGCGTGTGTGGTTTTAAGGCATTAGGTGGCTCTCTGGTTCCCTTGAGGTATGTTGTGTATGGAGCAGAAAAATGTGGCTAGATGGTAGCATTTCAAACGCTGTGGTTCTGCTTCTCAAAAAATTCTTTTGTGGGGGATGCAAGGTGAAATGGAGCCACGTGTTTCTGCTGTTCCCATTTCTGTTCATGGGTGGCTTTATGTCAGATGGCCGGATGTGGTGTCTGCTGCTGGGCATGCCTGTGTCTTTCAGAGCATGGAAGAGCTCATGAGTGTTTTGCCAAGTGAAGAGCAGTTGGGGAGTGCTCAGTCCTCAGCCATACCTAGAGCCAAGGAAGCTTGTCTTTCCAAGACATTAAGGGCAAGGGGATGATGCTTCAGCAGCTAGGCTCTTTTTCACTCAGTTTTACCCAAGTCTAAAGCAAAGAGACATGGATGAGAATGAAAAAATGGGCACGTTCTCCGTACCCCTTTTCTTGACTGCTGTGGCAACCAAAGGTTGAACTCATGGAGCACCGTGGGGGCTGCACGCGACAGCATAGCCCCTTCCCTCCCTCCCTGCTCCCTTGCTACAGGTCTGTGCTATCTCAATGCAGAAACAGAGCATCTTTCCTGCCCTTGTTATTGCCAACCACCTAAAAGGATCGTGGCGGTGACTTTAGGACTAGAGAGGCTTCCCAGAGCTAGTCTAAGCGCTCATTCCCAGGACCAAGTGGGCACTAAGTCTATTTACCATAACTGCTTGGATTCACTTAAGTTGTCCACATGAGGCAGAGGGATCTGTCAAGCTCCCCTCTCCCTGTTGGGCAGGTTGGAAATGGATAAGACCTTCTGACTAGCGCTGCTGCTCTCCTACCTGTTTCCACCTTCTCTCTCAGACAGCCCCTGGAAATGTGAGACTCTGAAGTCCAGCCTTTCTTAACCCACCTTAGGATTTCACTATTCAGATGGATGGATCTTTTGAAAAAGAAAAGGAAAAGAAGAATGCCAACCAAGTTGTCTAATGGGCAGGAAGTAGACTTGGGCCTTGAAGAGAAGAAGCATGGGCAGATTTGATCCAGAAAGGGGGTGGGAAAGGAAATAAGGCTCAGCACTCAGCCCACAAGGCAGAGTACAGATGCTTTCCAGCTCCTTAGGCCCTTGACATTTGAAATTATTAATGGCATAAATTGACATGAATTGCCTCCTCTTGACAAATATGCATATAAACGTTGTGTTCATGAAAATAACGGCAAGGAAGTAGGAAGAGAAAAGACTCGCAGAACTGTTCAGGACTATTGAAAAAACAGTCAGTGAGACTTTTCCTTTTATTATTATAATCTTTTTTTTTAAAGAAACCCAAACCCAAACTGATCCAACCTTTGTCTTTGCTAAACATCTGGCAGAGGCAGAGTGTGAGGTGGATATGTCAAACTGTCTGCTGAGATAATGCTGGAAGGCTTCCTCCTTTGAAAAGGTTCCCAGAGCTTGGCTTTCTTTTTGACAAGCCTCTGAAAATCAGTGCTGGGGGAGAGGGAGGCCTTCCCCCCCCATACCATACAGCTCTGTGGGCCAATCCCCTTCTTTTCAGCCTTTCCTGCCCTTGCTCTGCCGAAATCTCCCTTTCAGGTGGGGCCCCTTCAACATGTGAAGGAGTGGTTGGGGAACCCGAGACAGACATTCCCGTGAGCTGTATTTGAAACACCCACAGATTTGCAAGGCTACCTCACGTGACATCAGGAGTAAAAAACACTTTAAAAAAGGGAAGTACACCACCTGATAATGTTAAAGGAACCATGACTGTATATGATAGGAAGACCCAACCCTCCTAAGACATATAGCCAGGTGAAGCAGTGCCTCACCAACCCCTTTCCTTGCCTCTCACCTGAAGGTGTTCCCGGGGCTAGGCTAGACTGCCTAGTCATGAGAAATGGTCACAGACCTGAAATAAGGGGCTGGCAAAAAGTCTTGGTTGCGAGCATAGAGTGAAAAGTGGAATAACCCATTAGGCACCAGAACCTGGGCAAGTGGTGGGCCTGCCTGCCTGTTTTGCAAATGATCCATTTCAGCTGCTCCATCTTCACTCTTAGCCATTGCACCTGTACCTGCCAGAGTCATCCCCTAAGGGCTGCTGGACCCAAGCAAAGCAGTAGCTGTTGGAAGTGTTATAGCACGAAGGGAACACTGAAGGAGTCCAATCCCCCCCTCTGTGTCTGTGTGCGCGTGTGTATGTGTGTGTGCGTGCGCGCGCATGCACGCGCACTCATGCACATGCTCATCCTACACGGAGGACTTGTTGTTTAGTTGTTAAGTCATGTCTGACTCTTCATGACCCCATGAACCAGGGCATGCCAGGCCCTCCTCTCTCCACTGCCGCCCGGAATTTGGTCAAATTCATGTTTGACACTGTTCAACCTTCGATGACACTGCCCAGCCATCTCATCCTTTGTTGTCCCCTTCTTCTCTCAAGAGTCTCCTCCAGCACCACAATTCAAAGGCATCAATTCTTTCATCGTCAGCCTTCTTGAAGGTCCAGCTCTCACTTCCATACATCACTACTGGAAAAACCATAGCTTTGATGATGTGGACAGGGGAGGACTAGGTATCCTTAACTGTCTGGGCTTTGGAGCTCCTGAACATTGCCTGCAGACACAAAAAGCACCCTCTGCATCCCAACACTTCCCACCATGTCTAATTGGCTCCCACACCACACAGGGCCTGTTTCTTCCTTCTGTTGGGTGACAAGTGCCAGAAAGAATTCTTGAACTTTCAGATGATATTCAAAGCATTGTCACTGACCTGGAGACTAGCAGTGGACACTAACTGGCCCTGAACCATTGACTTCAGAACTTCCCATCTTGCAAGTGAACAGAAGGCTTTGTGGTTGTCAGGTTGTGAGCAGCTGTGGCACACTGTCCTCTCTCTTGAAGGATGTGCCTTTGGCGCAGAGCATCCCCTGCAAGCTCACCACTGTGGATATATTTTGCTGAGATGAGGGCTTTGTGGTCTGCCTAATAATATAAATAAATTGTAAATAAATAAATAAATAAATACATGTTGCCCTAGGTGATTGAATGTGTGAGGGCAAAGGAGATGGACATGTGATGTGGTGGAAACCTAGCAAGAGCCCAAGTTCTCTCTTCTTTCTGTGGCTCTTGGGATGAACCCTCCTGCCAAATGCATCCGTACATTAGGATGATCTTTAATGCCAGCCCACTGAGGCACACAGGATGAGATGCCCCAGAGCATAAAAAGGTGGTTTTCAGACTACAATTCCTCCAGCCAGCAAGGCTGCCAAAAGCTGTAGCCCCAAAACATGACTCCCCCAAAGTCACTGGGGTTAGTTAGCAATCCAGAAGAGCCTTATTGCTCCAGAGCCAGAGAGCTGTGGTTGGCCACTCTCACCTTCTGGATTGGAATGAAACCAGTATGCTTAGCTGGAGAAATGTCTGGGTCTTTGCGGCGTTCTGCTTTCTGACTTTTCAAGTCCTGCTGCTGTGCTCATCTACTCAGAAGGAGGCCTGAGAGAAAACCATGGCAGGGACCTCCAGCACAAGCTGGCCACGGCTGCACCCCTCAGGCCCTCTCTACCCTACATGGATGGAGTGGTTGGCCCTTCCTCAAGATTCCTCCCTTTGTTTCCGGGCAGGTGTGGAAGATCAGCTGGCAGTCCCTGCAGCCTCCTGAAGTGATGGCCCTGAGGAAGGTCTGGCCAGCATCTCCTCTCTGCATTGCCAGTCTTGGGATTTTGCTCACGGCGTGTATTCTTACCACTGAAGGGTAAGATGGCAAGAAGCTGGGGATCCTGTTCTAACTCAAGAAAAGGGTGGGAGGGTGGGTGGGTGGGGTTGGGCCCTCCCTTCTCTGCCACCCTTCCTGCTGGTCTGGGAAAGGGAGCCTGGTGGGGTGCCATGTCTGTTTCAAGATGGAGGGATTGCAGGTCAAAGTCAGGAGAGGAAAGCCACTTCCTACAGGCCACCTTCCCTCTCCCCCTCACCCCAGTTATCTCTGCAAGGCGGGCGGGCGGGCAGGCGGGCAGGCAGGTGACTCTCCTCTCTCCCTCCATCATGGCTTTTGAACTTGCCTAGCTGGGAGGAAAAGCAATCTAGGTCATTTGCCGCAGGGATGCCTTTTATTATGGGCTGGCTTTGCATTTCATTTCTAGTAAGGCCTCATGGCTGGTTGTGCCCACTTTGGAGACTCTCAAGGTATCACAGTCAGAACGCAGCTGAGAAGAAATTTAATAGAGCAGAATGTATTGAGCATATTCAGAAACCACCACCACCCCCAAAAAAAACCAGAACAAGAGGTAAAGCAAAACCATAGTGGCACCTGAGAGGCTACCTGTTATATTCTGACATGAGCCTTTGTGGATAAATCCAGTCCGCCAGACTCTTTGACACTGGAATATAACACTTGGACTTCAAGGTGCCTCTGCGTTTTTGTTTTTTGTTTTCCTTTTGCTTTGCTTTTCTCTGGGTCTGCTTGCACAGAGTGAGGCAGCTTGTTTTCTGAACATGTCAGCATTTATTAAGCATAATGTTTCACTATATTTTTCAAAGAACAGAGACCCAGAGTGGTTACAGACCATAAAGGCAGCAGACCCATGTCCCACGTGTGATTCCCCCAAAACCTGCTGTGGCACAAGGCTGAGGTCTCTGCAGGGAGCTGGCTTTGTCTCTCTCATTCGTTTTTCTGGACCGTCATCTGTCCTTCTGCTGGCATTTGCCCATTCCACTTGTCAGAGAAGGGAAGCAACGTCCAGGACAGAGTCTATTTTCCACCCAGTTTGGAAGAAATTTGTCAGTTGCTCACAGCAGTAGCGGAGCAACATTTCCATGCCTTGAGGACAAGAGCCGGAGTCCTCATTCTCAGTGAGACGTAGGGCTGCCCTCCCTCCGCCCTCCGGCTCTGGTGCATCACAGGACAAAACGCAAACACACAGAAAAACCACCCAAACCATGCCTGGTGTCTGGACCCAGATGGGTGAGAGCTCTGAAAGGAGAAAGACATGCGGGTGAGCAGGCCAAGGAGTCAATGCCCGGGAAGCTCTGTGCCTGGCTGCTTCCAAAGGGAGGCTTCCACGCATGTGCTGATGACATGGCCCTGAGGCACTCTTCTGACTTTGTAGGAAAGAGAGAGCCTCCTTCAGGCTCCTTTGGGCATTTGGGAGTGAAAAAGAAAAAGTGGGCTTTGGGAAGACAGAAGAGGGCGGCGCGCACCGCGCACGCACGGAAGCCCTTGCCCTCTTTGCCTGCCCTTCCGCGGAGGCCCCAGCACCACTTCTCCATGAAGGCTTCTCCTTGAGGCCCCCTGAGTGGTGTGTCTTGCTTCCTCGGCCCCAGCCTGGAACTAACAAGGCCTCTTCTTTTCCTTGGCTCAAGACACCTGGAAGAGGCCAAGAGGCCAAGAGACCCCAGAGTAATGCCTGGCCCTAAGGGTTGTCTTGGTGCAAAAACAAAACAACAACAACAACAATACAAAAAACCAAAAAAAACCCTCCAGCCTCTTCCTCCTCCTCCTCCTCCTCCTCACTTGCACTTGGAGAGTGGTGATCTTCACCAAGTAGTGAATGTTTGACCCTCTTCACATGTTCACAATACAAACTCTGATGGGGTGTGTATGTCTAAACTTTTCCAGAGGAAAAGTTGGGGTGGGGAATGAAGTATCACCAGGCAATTTAACTATAGTCAGAGGCAGAGAAAACAAACATTGACCAAACAAAGGGCAATTAATTACAAATTTCAAGGCCACTGTCAGTAGAAAGCGGGGCAAAGGCTGGAACAAGCCAGCAAAAAGCATGCAATTAAAGTCACAGTTGTCCCTAAAAGCCTCAACAAATGCATCCTGTTCACTCTGGGTGGCCTCCAGCTGCAGTTTAGGGCAAGCTGTTTGGTCACAAATTCAATCGGGGTGGGAGTGGAGAGCAGCAATCTGGAAATCTGACACAGAAGACACTAGAATGTAACCATCCCACAAGTGTTTCATGCAGATTCCCTCTAAAGGTGTGGGAAGTGAAGATCAGGACAGCTGCTGCTGAGCCAGGGGCCTCTGGAGTGTAAACCTCAGAATGTTTCTGGGATTAAAAAAGCAGGATTCTGACCAAGGGGCAGAAGCCATTAAAGCAAGAGAACCCATGGGCGGCTGTTTCTGGGGGTTGCAGGAGGGCGGACTGCCTCCCTGGTGGAGGGCCCCCACTGACTGTATCTTCTCTCCATTCCATGGCAGACTGGCTCAGAAGCATGGGCCAGACATTATTGACGATGACAGCAAGGACAACATCACCATCTTCACACGCATCTTGGACCGGCTGCTGGATGGATATGACAACCGGCTGCGTCCCGGCCTTGGTGGTCAGTTGGAGATTTGCCTGTACTTTGCCTGCTGCTGCTCCTTCCTGCTCCTCCTGGGCATTCCTTCTTAAAGCTGCCCCTCCTGCCACCCCCATTTGCTCCCTGCAGGAAGGAAAGAGACTCTTGCTCAGTCAAAGCCCCTCCTGGGGACAAGCTCTTTGTCCTTTCATCCCCAGAGCCTTTACTTGCCATGGTTTCCTGGGACCCTTACTATCAGCCCAATGGAAAGCCACTTGTCCACTTGCTGTGAGAGTGACAGCCACCTTCCCCAGCCTCCTCTTCCTCCACAACCCTTGAGTAGTTGTTGCATCCCTCTGGGAGGAAGGAAGGGAAGAAAAGTTGGGGTGGGGAAGGGAGTCCACAGTTCACTCTCTCAACAGCCAGGTCTGAAATCTGCAGTCTGGGCAGGTCAAGGAGTGGCAAGATAGCTGCTGATGTTTGGCATCCTGCTCGTTGACAGGCCAGGCCAGGAGGGAAGTCTTGTGATCCCCTGAGGGGTGGTCAGGGAGGCACACGGGGTGGGGTGGGGGTGGGGTGTTGGTGAAGGACTAGAAGCTGGATCTTCCTACATCGCTTGAGCTGCCTCCTGCAAGGCAGTTGAGATACAGCCCCAGCAGCCCCCGCCAACATCGTGCCTTCCAGGCCTGTGGCCACTCAAGAGTTACGTCAGTTTGTGCTGAAAATGGGATTTGGGGCCGGATGCTTCTTTCGCATCCTGTTGTACTTCAGGAATGGTTTGATTGGACAGAGCCAATTTTGTGTACAGAAATGGACTGGGAGTTTGTGGAGCAAGCACCTGGTGTTTCCAGAATGTGGTGCCTGATTGGGAGCAGCCTGGAGGACGTAGAGATGTCTGGCTTTTCCATGAAGTGCCACTGGTCCTTTTAGATCTGGCTCCTCCCCCTCGTTCTGGGTTCAGTTTCTACCTGTGGTCCAATCCCTTGGCTTCCAGATGTTCATGGGCCTGGAGTTCTCCTTCCATTTCTAGGCCCAAACTCCCTTCCCCTCCAAAATCAAATGTGCACCTTGAGAGGATGCCTTCCCACCTCTTGCTTGCATTTTTAAAAATCTACCTCCCACCAGCTTCCCTCTTGCCCAGAGAACAAACCCAAGCAGCTTCTCCTTCTCTTCAGCAAAACAGCTCAGTGGCCATGCCTGGGTGTGTCTGGCAACACACCACTAGGCTTCCAGCTTGCGGCCCCATGGTGCTACCATGGCAACACAGCTGCTCCTGAAAGAGAGAAGGATAGAGAGAGGTGCTGCTGAGAATCCGTGAAAGGGGCTGGTACAGCTTTGTGAAACGGGAGTTTTTTTTAGGGAAGAAAGCTGAGCTGGCTTGAGCTGCCCATGGGAAAGAAGCACCTGCATTTTCATCTGGTCCCACATGAGGGTTGTACCCTACACTCTCTCTCTCTCCTCAGGGTGCTCCGGGTGACAGGAGTTTGTAATGGGCCTCCTCCTCCCTCTCTCATCCTCAGGCCTGACCTCCAGCCCTGCCCCTCAGGGTCCCTCCCCCTCACCAGCATCCTGGTGTTTTTTTTTTTTGGGGGGGGAACTGTTCTTGATAAGGCAACCAGTGCTATTGGGGCTGTTCCTGCTTTGGCATTTCCCTTCTGGGAGGGGCGTAGAAGATGCACACGTTTCCCCAGCTGGGAAAGGAAAGATGACCAATAGGCAACCATGGAGCCAAGGGGGTGGGCAGGGAGGCTGGGGAGGGCCAAGAATGGGTTGGGCTGCCCGGTGCTTCCAGGCTGGGTCCTGGGAGAGCAGCTGCTCTCTGTCAATGGTGCCGGCTTCCCTGATGCAGCCCCTGGGCCATCTTGTGTCCTCCTCTTGGTGCCCTTTGTGCTGTCCCGGGTGGTGGTGCCACTCAAGAGCGTGGCACAGGATTTACATTCAACCCTCCTCCCAGTCACTGTGGTGCTGTGCAAGAGGGAAGGCAGCCCTGACGGGCAAGTAGGCAAACTCTAGCCCAAGAGGCCGTGCTGGCCCTGGTCAGATTTCACAGGGCCACTGTTGAACCTGTCCAAAAGGAAGCAGGACCAAGGGACTCTGTTAGGGCCCCGTCCTTCAGCAGGGGGTCAGGGGTGGGCAAGAGGATGCCGTGGCCCTGCAGATGCTGCTGGGCTCCAACTCCGCAAGAGGCAGTTTTGACAGGCTAGTTCCACCTATCGAATCAGAGGTGTGCTCTGGTTACCTCTAAGGAGCAGAATGTCTTATTTTGGTGTGTGATCAATTTCCTCTTGGATGCTTGCATAAAAGCTTTCAATTTCTTTAGCATCTGTTCCTAGAGCATAGCCTTGAATGACAGTTTTGTTGACAGATTGTCTAAGAAGTCTGATAATATCCTAACTGTCTGTGTTATATCTTGCCTCAGTATTAGAGCCACTCAATTTCTTCTGAGTTTGCCATTTCCAGAGTAAAACACTTTGTAACTGTCTGACTAAAAATGGCCCATTCTGGCCCACTTTAATTCAGTTATACCAATCACTGCAATGCTTAACCTTCCACTTCTTGCTGTACAGTTTCCAATATACCTTGATTTGTACTGCTCATATTCCATGTTCTAATTGTATGTGCTATGTTGTATGAAACTTTCCTTTCACCTCTGTACACATTGGCAACTAGATTTCTTCTCATTTTTAATCTAGTTGGGTCATTAGCATCAGGGCTATTTGTATTTATCCTTTGGTCTTCCCCAGAAGCTAGCTGCTTAAGTGCCTTCTGTCCTGGGAGTCTCATCTTCCAACACTATCTGTTGTTTCATTTTGAATAGTCTGATCATAAGTTTTTTAATGTAAGAAATATTCAGCAGTGATTTACCCCTGTCCTCTGCACAGTATTAACAAGAGTTAGCTTGAGTGTCACTGTCCTTGCATGTGAAAAGTCCTCCACCAGTGTCTGCTTCCACTACTGCTGGTGCCCAGTAGCTGTCCTCCAAGCGTTTCTCCAGCCCCATCACCATTTGAATTATCCATTCTCTTCTGCTGATGCTGCTGTTACTCCTGTAGAGGGTGGCTTTGTCCTGATCTGGTGCCTCGACTGTGATTGTTCCTCCTTGGGTGACCCTGCTAGGAGTCCAGGCTTGTAATGGAGTCTCGCATCCTGATGACCTTGCTCTTGGCTTCAGAGGAGCCAACCCCTAACCATGCTAGGTGTGCATATAGGTGTGGGTGTGGCTATCTCCAGGGCTGTAGGTAGGGCAGGCAACTCGGGCTGTGTCCCTGAGCACCAAGACTGAAAGGGTGCCAACGCCGAGACATGGATATCTTGGTGAGTAGTGAAATGGCCCTATTTGCTTTCCTTTTGTTTGAAAGCATAAATGTTCTTTCCTTTTCTGAGGGTGGCGGGACCCCATCCTGTCCATTTTTTCCCTTGGTGGTTCTCACGCCCCTGCCTGACAAGGCCTCCTCTGTGGAGGCAGGAAATCTGCGGGAGGGTGAGCAACCCCACACCCATCGTTCTGGAGTCCCTTCTCCCTCACGAAATGGCAGGGCCATCACCGTGCCCCTGGTGATCTCCACGAGATAATCGGAGATATGAAGGAGGAAGCCCAAATATTCAGCCTCTCTCTCCTGCCCTCACCCCCAACCCCGTTTTTTCACTGCTGGAGTAAGAATCAGCAGCAGCGACCCACGGGGGATGCAGCAGCTCCTGCGGAGAAAGAGGAACCCCCCCCGCCCATCCCCCCCACCCCTATTGAAAGGAAGGCTCCCTCGCAGTGGGTTTCGGGTGACCCTGAAAGGGAAGGCTGGCTGTGAGTGTCACTGTCGCAGCTCCCACGACTGCCCCAGTTCCCAGGAAGGCCCTGCGGGTGTTGGGGCCACTCCGTCTCTCCCCTACTCCCAGCTCCTCCTCTGAAACCAAGCTGGAAGAAAGCATCTCTTCACTGCTCTTTATCTCATGTAGCATTAATGATATGAGATGCACTTTGCAAGAGAGGAAACCTATAATTAATTTGCCAATCAGAAAAGTGGGTGTGATTTGCAAGAGAGACTGAAGATGTGTAACTGCGGGAGGAGGCAGGCAGATAGAAGATGGTTGGTGGAGCCAGGACAGAAAAAGGAGTAAAGGACCTGCCTTGGTGTTAATGCTCCAGTAGAATTGAGATCATCCCAGGAGAAGTTGAGATGCAGGATCAGAGCCTCATTCAGGAACATCCCTCCCACACCTACACACAGTCATGTTGATTTAGTTGGGCCACAGAGCCCTGTCCTATCTCTCCATGCAGCAGAGGTGGGCAGGAAGGATGCCTGCTGGGGGAAATGGCGTGTCTCTGGAGTAAGGCTTCCTTTCTGTGCAGCCAAGCAAAGAACTCTGTGGGTCCTCAAAGCATAAATCTCTAGGCATCAGCATGGGAGGCAACAAGGAGAAGGCCTCAAGGGAAGCTGTCACTTCTTGCCTTTTGCTGCTGGTGGATGCAGGAGAGAGAGAGAGAGAGAGAGAGAGAGAGAGAGAGAGAGAGAGAGAGAGAGAGAGAGAGAGAGAGAGAGAGAGAATTGCCTTGCTTTCTCTCCACTCCTCTATCTGAGTCTCAGAGGCTTAGGCTTGTGGCTGTCGAGCCAGAGGTTGGGAGTTTGGCCCCCAGCTGTGCCTCCTTGACAGGGACTGGACTCAATGATCTATAAGGTCCCTTCCAGCTATGTAGTTCTATGATGATGATGATGATGATGATGATGATGATGATGATGATGATGATGATGGTACTAGTGTTGAACAACACTGGGCCACCCCTCTTGTCTCTCCTTTCCAGCATAAGATGGGACCATCAGTGAGCACTCTTTGGTGCACTCCATCAACCTTTTTCAAATCCACCTAACATTAGCACCATCTAGTACACATCCTGCCACCTTCTCTACATGAACATCAGTGTCTTACTGAAATCAAGTTACACTACATCCACAGCATTCTGCTGGTCTACCAAGCTTTTTTACTTTGTTTTCTCTAACTCCAATCCTGGAAAAATCATTTCAGACATCAGTACAGTATTTGCCCTCTTAGTAGTGAAAACAGGTGAAAATAATTCGTTCAACTTTTCTGCAACCAGTTTGTCTTCATTCAGACTTCTTTTAATTTTATTGTCATGCAGCTGTCCATCTCACATCCTGTCCTTGCTGCATTTTAAAGGATTCTTCCTTGTTCTTTGCTGCTGGTGTTGACATTCTCCTCCAAATTCCATTCCTCCCTCCCTCCAACTCCCAGCCTCTGGCTCCACGGCCAGATGTCTAGAAAACTGAGCTATCCAACAGTCTTCTGAAAGAGAGCCTGTGCAACAAAATACTTAAAAACTAAGTTGGTCGATTAGTCCACAATTCCTCAGAGACAAGGGGCCTCTCAGTTAGGCTGCTGATTTCTATGTGCAGAGTTTGGTAGGAATGACATGTTTATCATAAGCCACAGCAATGTTTTTTACTGTGTGTTGTCTTTAAAGAGGCGCGAACCTGCTTGCAACACATGTCCTGTTTTCATGCGATTCCTTGCACTAAAGCGAGACATATCATTCCATGGGGCTGGTGGCCAGTGCTGGGGGGGGGGGGGGGCTTCTGACTCCTGGTGGAGCTGGTGTCCTGGCAACTGTTGACAGTTTTCACCTACATAATATGTGGCAAAAAGGAGCTGTTGGAGCTGCTTCCGTCACCCCCCCGCCCCCTGCCAGTATAAGAACAATGTCAGTGGCAAAGTAGTCCAAAAACCTCCCAGTGCTGGCTGGCCAGTGACTTGGTTCTTGCTGAGGTGGGGGGAGGTGGTGGTCCAGTGGCTCTGTTTTAATCACATGTGAAGTGGGTCAGGACTCTGCTGCTCCAGCCTGGCACTGTCAGTGGCTTGGGAGCCTCCTGGCAATGCCTGGCCAGTGGTGTTGGCTGGAAGGGGAGCTCTAAGGCAGTTTAAAAAAGCTTGGGTCAGGCATCATGTGCAGGAGAGGAGAGTTGGCATCATGTGCAGCTACAGGAATGGCTACAAATTCCACCTCTTCCCCTCTCCCCCGTGTGCCGTTTCAGCCTGCCTGCTAGAGGAGTGGGAACAAAGGGGAAATGGGGAAGAAAGATAGGCATTGAGTGTAGAGCATCTCGTGCTTTGGGCTCACTTGTCCAGCCTGGCAGAGGTTGGGATTTTGGGTTTCAGTGGCGAGACAGCCGTACCACCCCGCTTGCCCTCTGGGCAGTGAAGAGCTTGTCCTCCTAGGTTCTCTTTCCTGGAGGAAGTGACGATGCAGCCCGCTATTCTTTTTGCATATCTGAGTGAACCTGTGGGCAGAGGCTAGCCTGGGAGCCCCTTCCTTGACCGTCCTGGCAGGCAAGGGGCCTCCCCTCCAGTGAGTGTAGCACAGCCTTGGGGTGGGCTGTGGGGCCAAAAGAAACACCCAAGCAGCATCCTCAGTGCCTTCAGTTCAAGAGGGATGAGTTGAAGAGGCAGAACGGGAGGGCACGGTGCTATGCGAAGCAGCCTGAAAGAGGAACGGACTGGGAGACAGAGGCCTAGCGAGGGCAGGTCTGACAAAGAGAGATCATCCTGTCCCTTAGGAGAGACAAGGTGAGAGGGACAGCTCTGAGCTCTTTGTTTCATTCAGGTCATCCTGTGGGACCCCCCCCCCCCTTTGCACCCTCTTCTCTCATGTGTTCTCCATCGTCCTTCCTGAGTCTTTCTTTGAAAACAAGTGCCTTCAGTAGCCACTCATTCCTGTGGCCATGGTGGTGAGATGCCACTGAGGTATCCAAACCTTAGAGGGCACTCCCTTCCTCCCCATGTCTTGCACCACCACTTTGTTTTGCTTTGAGTTAAGAGAGATGTTTGTTGCTTGCTTCAGTGTCACCTTCTCAGCTAATAAGGTTGAATTGGTATTTACATCACTTGCTGGAAATATATGCTCACAATCATTCCTGACCTTTTGCATCTGGGCTCGGGAGCTGCAGGGGGCATTTCTTTCTTTCTTTTTTCCTTAGCCTTGGATGAGCTGGTTGTTAGACATGCAAACAGATCTAAGAAACAAACCATGGCAATTTTACCGAGGTTATAAAGCATGTTGTGCTGAGCAAACTACACTTCGGTATTGAAAGGGTTAAGGAAAGGTATTCTCTCTGTGTGGCACTGGACATTTACAAGGCACCTAAATGCCAAGAAGTCTTTGGGTGTGGTGAGATTCTGAGTGGGCAGCAGAGGAATCCTATGATGTCAAAGAGGGCAACCCTGCATCAGAGCCTCTGGAGATGCCAGGCAACTTCTCCTGAGGAGGTGTTGGTGCCATCAGCATTGGCTGAGGCAAGTCAAAGGATCACTCAGAAGAGGTGTATGGGGAAAGTGTGTTGCCTCTTGCATTTATCAGTAGATATAAGCCATTCTCAAAACCACCACCTGGCTTTGGTTGGTCTTTATTTTGAAGGGGATGGACAGCAACTGAGAAGCAGCTCTTTGCATTTAAGCTTGCAATCAGAGCCCTTAAGAATGGACTGTGTCATGGAAGTCTGTGTTGCTAACAGGTACCTGGAGATCCAGAGCCCCATGGAAGCTTGGGGGCATTAAAATAGTTCCCTCCACCTGCCGTCTGTTTGTCTCAGGCCTTTCCCAGCACGTTGTTGTTATTTAGTCTGACTCTTCGTGATCCCATGGACCAAAGCATGCCAGGCCCTCCTGTCTTCCACTGCCTCCCAGAGTTTGGTCAAATTCATGTTGGTAGCTTCAGTGAGCTGTCCATCCATCTCGCCTTCTGTTGTCCCCTTCTCCTCTTGCCTTCACTCTTTCCCAACATCAGAGTCCTTTCCAGGGGGTCTTCTCTTCTCATGAGATGGCCAAAGTATTGGAGCCTCAGCTTCAGGATCTGTCCTTCCAGTGAACACTCAGGGTTGATTTCCTTCAGAATGGATGTTTGATTTCCTTGCAGTCCAGGGGCCTCTCAAGAGTCTCCTCCAGCACCACAATTCAAAGGCATCAATTCTTCGGTGGTCAGCCTTCTTTAGGGTCCAGCTCTCACTTCCATACATTGCTATTGGAAAAACTATAGCTTTGACTATGTGGACTTTTGTTGGCAAGGTGATGTCTCTGCTTTTTAAGATGCTGTCTAGGTTTGTTGTCACTTTCCTCCCAAGAAGCAGGCATCTTTTAATTTCCTTGGCTGCTGTCACCATCAGCAGTGATCATGGAGCCCAAGAAAGGAAAATCTGTCACTGCCTCCACTGCCTCTCCACTGTGACCTGCCCGTCTTGGGTGTCCCTGCATGGCATAGCCCGCAGCTTCTCTGGATTACTCAAGCCCCTTTGCCATGACAAGGCAGCAATCTGTGAAGGGGTCCCAGCACATCGTGGGTGACAATCGAGGGTCATTGAGCAGGACCTCCTTCCCTCCCTCCCTCCCTCTCCCCGCCCGCCCCCCCAACAAACCTAAAGTGGAAATTAGATATTGGGAGCATTTTCTGTGGAAATGCAAACAATCTGTAATCACATCCCTTTCATGTGCCTTTCAGATACTGTCACCGAAGTCAAGACAAACATTTATGTGACAAGCTTTGGGCCGGTTTCAGACACAGATATGGTAAGTGCTCTCTCTCTCTCTCTGTGTGTGTGTGTGTGTGTGTGTGTGTGTGTGTGTGTGTGTGTGTGTGTGTGTGTGCGCGCGCGCGCGCAGATAAGAGATTCCCAAGAGAACAACAAAGACTCTTCTGGCACTTTTAGGACTTCATAAATTTTATTTTGACATCACCTTTCACGAATATCGTGCCACTTGTTCAGATGGACAGAGCGAGATAGTTAAGCCACAGCCCTGTGATGCCGGTTACAGAGAAGGGGCAGAATGGAGATACTTAAGAAAGTGATCATTGTGGTATTTATGCTGTCATAAACTCTCAAAGGGCTGGTTAGTGGGAACTTCCTGGCAGACGGCTACTCTCCAAGGTGCTGAAGCTGCTTTCAAAACTGTGTCTTTTTTTAAGAGCCAGAAGTGACTGTTTTGTCTCATAAACCTGTAGAAAATATGTTTTATAGATGGATAGTAATACAAACTAACTCTCAGAGATGATCTGATTGACTTAGATTAATAGGATAAGAAGCCCTAGTCTTTGTTCAAGCTGCAAGAGACAAAGTTGAACCTCTTCATGCATTCTTGTCTAGCTGTATCTCTTTGGAAGCTGGCCTTGAAATTCTTTTGGTCAAGGATAGTGACCTAGACCTCTGATACTGTATGTCTATAGAGACTGAAGTGCTACCTCACTGCTTTCTGAATATTATTAATTTTTGTCATTTTTATGCCCACCTGTTATTTTGTGCAGAGACTGATCTTTTTGTTGTATATAAAGCCCTATGGTTAGCAAAGTGTGATGTGTATGAAACTGGATAATGAGCAGGTGTATGAGCACTTTATATTGTGGATTATATCATCAGACTCCTTAACGGTGTTAAAGGAACAAGGACACCTTCCCATGTGGACACACCTGGCCAAGTGCCTGGGCAAAGGCCCTTTGTGAGAGTGATGGAACAGGAATCTGTCTGCTAGGGGCAGAGTCCTCCCAGGTCCATGGCACTGGATTGTCCACCCAGTTCCTCCCCATTGTGCACCTACCTGCCTGTGCTCCTTATTCACTGTGCTCTTTTCCAGAAAGGGCTCATAAGGCATGCGTAGAACAAGTTGGCATGTAAGGCCAAGCCTACCTCTTTCATCTGTGGAGAGGAAGGGGCTTCCCCTTTCCTGACCAGTGGGGTCTCTAGCAGCCTGTGGAGCAGACTTTCCTGACCAGTTGCCCTCACTGGCCATCCATGACCGTCAGCTGGGAGTGGTGGCCCAAAGCATCTGGAAGTCACCAAGCTGGCGTGGAGGCGCTCATCCCCACTGGCGCAAAGAGGCATAAGAGGAAAGAGCCTCAGATCCTTTCTTGTGAGAAAATGGGGGCTGGCAGGCCAGGAGGCTGCTGAGGGGAGAGGGCTAATGACAGGCTTGAGGACTGGACCAAGGCCTCTTCCATTTCCACAACAGCTAGCCTAACTAAGGCAGCCACATGTGCTAGCATTGCCCCTTAGCACCCACCCAGCCCAGAAGACCAGGAGGGGCATTTGGAGGCAGAGAAGCCAGAGTCCCTGCCTGTCCTTTGGACTGTCCAGCCTCAACTTCCTCCTTCATCTGTCGTGAGACTGATAATCTCAGGGCCTGCCTGCCTGTTCTCAATTCCCTCCCTTTCCTGATGCCCTCCAAGGGCATGTGCCCGTCTGGCTGAAATTTGGGTTTCAGCTTTTCTGTCTTCAGTGTAACATACTTAATTAATAAATGTGGCTTTTGTTTCAAGTGCTTCTCCTGCTTTACTGTCGGTCCACGTATCTGCACAGCAGTTATTCTGCTACTGAGAGAAATCTTAATCATTTCCCTTCCTCTCCTTGTGAGCATTCACAACAACATGAAGCACAGTCAACTGGGAAAAGGGCAGCAGAAAAGAACTGTCTGTCAATGCCTGAGGATTTGGTAAAAAACAACAACAGAGAGAGAGAGAGAGAGTGTGTGTGTGTGAGAGAGAGACCACATGTGTGACTTGCCTTTCACCTGCAAGTGTCTCTTGTCTGCATTTGTCATGGGGGATTTGCTCCTCCAAAATGCAGGGCAAAAATCAGAATGATGGATCCAGAAGGTGGGGGAACAATTAACGTTTTATAATATTCCAATTTGATGAGTTCCTCATCCAGGGGGACCCTTTTTGGGGCTACTCCCTCTGGGGTGCAAAGTCAATTCCGTCCCAGTCTAGCTGCTTTTCATTTGCCCTGGCTCTCCTTTCTTTCTGTCACAATTCCACTCTCTCTTTCACACCACAGCAAAGAGACTTAATGTATTCCACCATCCAACCCTCAGGGAGTATTTCATAATTACTTCTAAGGTGGAGCATATTTGATTAAGGGAGCATGTATAATGAACTGTGAAGAACGGAGAAATGGAGTAGGAAGGTATTCTCTGCAGTGTGATTTTGCAAAATGTGCCCCATATTCGGAGAAGCACAGAGGGAGTAGAAGAGAGACACACACACCCACCCATGATTTAGTTCCACATATTTGATCCATGGAAAATAAATTTGATGCCACATGCCTGGGGAGGCACCCTGTTCAGGAAAGAAGCTGCCAAGCTCCAGCCGTATCTCCTCCCCTCCCTCAACAACATAAAGAGGGAAGGAAGCCCTCCTTCCTGCTTCCCTACCTCCAGCCACTGGCAGGATCCATCCACTGTGAACCCCACTTTTGTTTCTTGGAATTAGCCTGTAGCCTGGCACAAGGGCATTAACGATACACTCTTCTACGCACACAGACACACACAGACACACACACACAAAATGTCTGGTGGACAGGCAGGGTTCTGAGGGGGAGCCACCCAGTGGTCACAGGGATTTTCTACGGGTAGCTGGAGCAGAGGGCAAGAATCTCCTCCAGGAGTCAGGCTATGCTTCCTGGGCTGGAAAATGGGTGAGTAGCGAGTGAAGGTGGACCCTGTAATCTGGCTACCTGATGGAAGGACCTTCCTGACACCAGTGCCCATTTCGTTCAGTGCATCTGTGGGTGGAATTGCCATGGCTACAGAGAGTAGGGGAGGAGAGGGGAGGGGAGGGGGAGTGAGGTGGGATGCCTGGCTGGCCGTGTCCAGACACGCCTGCATTCCTGGCAGCATCTGCGCTGCTGGGCGCTCCAATGTTGTCATGGTGACTGTAACCATGGGGGGCTGTTGGCCAGAAATTGTGAGTGGACCTTGGGTACCTGCAATGAATCATGGGGGGGGTTGTAAAAAGGCATGGACAACCCCCCATGCTACATTGTGTGTGAGAACTTAGGGGAGAAAGCGGGGATTCTGCTCACATCCACCCCTGCCATGGTTGCCCTGGACCTGGTCTTTTTGGGGTGATTGGAAAGAAATGGCTTGTTGCTGGCAACATTTTTCTGCAGAGCCCCAGGATGCCTTGGCTTTACCCCTCCCCCGCCTGAACCCCTGTTCATGACAAGAGCACGGCTGGGTTGGAAACAAGAGGTCTGTAGTGAAGATCCAGCCTCCCTTTCTCTCTCTCTCTCTCTCTCTCTCTCTCTCTCTCTCTGTGTGTGTGTGTGTGTGTGTGTGTGTGTGAGAGAGAGAGAGAGAGACTGAGAGAGAGAGCATGCCCGTGTCACAGAACTGGACCATCAGCTCAGTGATTGACTAGCAAACTGGTGAGGGCCTTGCTGAGAAGGGTGGGGGAAGAAGGCAAGCACAGAAGATCCCGTTGCTGCTAGCAGGGAGCTGGGAGGGGACTGGAGTGCAAAGGGAGGGGGAAGCGTCGCAGCAGCAACCGATTGGCAACCGCAGGAATTCTTGGCGGTCTGGAGGGTCAATGCTGGATGGCCGCCATCCAGGGGATACACTCGAAGGACGGAGGGTGGGAAACTGGGAGGAGAGGGCCAAAGGCCGTGGGCGGGTCTGGTTTTGCACTCTGGTTTCTCATGTGAAAAGCTGTTGCAGTGGCTGAATGTGGCCCTGGGGATGGAGGCCTCAGGGCATCACCACCCTTCCCATCCCCAGAAGCCCATCGTGGCTCCTACAGGCAAGCAGGCAGCTGCCCTCCATCTGATGAAATCCCCTTCCGCCTGGAAAGGGGTGGGGATCACTGAGGATCCCGGCCCCACAGAGGTGGCCACAAGCTACTTGAGAAACAAAGGTCCGTGCCAGCAATCCCGGGGCCTCAGCACCCCAGGCTCACTCTTGCCTCTCCCGATAGGCCCCTGCCTTGAGGAACGGCGAAAGGCTGCCGTGGCTGAGGTCTTTGCTCTTCTCTACCAACATGCAGGGAGCTCATCCTGCTTTGGATAAGAGGCACAATTGCTATGTTGGGGTCCCAGCACTGCTTTGACCCCTTCCTCAGCTCTCCCACACAGCTCACTGAGGCAGCCTGCTGAACTGTGAGCTCTGAGGGAGCAGGAGAAAGTCTCCTGATTTTTCCCATGGCAGACATGACCTTCTGTTCAAGGGAAAGTTTTGTTGTTTGCATGGAACGTAGAGAACTGTGAGCACTTTAGAAAACAAAAATTTGTCTGGCTATCATTGTACAAATGCTTCATTCCTTTTCCAGGCAGAAGAAATCATTATATATCACTCATGGTGAAGCAGGTATTTCTTCTGTTGACTTAACTGCTAACCTGGAATTAGCTGTCAATAATTTCATACTATCTTTTTCTGCCTCCAGGCTATATGTTTAGCAACCTCTGATCTAATTGCACTTAGAGAGCAGGGAATAACAAACCTTTTCTTCCTGTGGACCTGACAAGTGTGACCTCAACAAAAAGTGGGTTATGATGACAAGAACTAAAATGTCTAGTAATCTAGTCCAAATATCTTGCTATGGTGTCAAAATTGTAATTGTTTAATTCCCAGGCATTGTTTATAACTTTCACCTTCTGCAGTGAGATATTTCATTAACGTTTACTCCCACCAGGTGGTAGCAATGGAGTGCTAACTGTTTTTGTCTCCAATTAATTTTGATAATATAAATACAAATGCTTATGTTCCTTATGCACTGGCTCACAGGAACACATTCGTTTTACTTGTAATGAGAACAATGGGCCTCTTGGGCGTCTCCCCAAAGTCACTCTGCCAGCAGCCTGGGTACTCGAGAAGGGCGCTGCTGCCTCTTCTGTCCAGCGCTGACTAGAATTAGATACTCTCAGGGCACCTCAGCTTATTTCAACAGGTATAGTGTTTCCCCAATAGGCTGGTCTTGTCTCAGTTAATGCTAGTTAATAATATTTTACAACATTATCATTCTGTTGTTTGTAACATAATTCATCTCTGTGCTGTGTAAACAAAAGCATTTTGAGTCCAGCAGAACTTTCTGGACTAGTAAGAGTGTAATTTTTTCTTCTCATGTTGCCAATGAGACCTTTGCTAGCCTTGTTTTGGTTTCTTATTACACACACAGCTTCATAAACATGTTTATTCAGGGAAGAGTGCAAAAAGGAAATCCCCATACTTTTGCTTTTAATGTATTAGTAAAGTCAAGCCAACTTTTAAAACCAGTTTTCTTTTCTCAGAAGTAATTCTGAAGGCTTTTGGGTGCTTCTGTTTTGGTGAGCAAAGAAAAACAGGAAGCAATTTTGTGAGTGTGCACATGAACAAATGTCACACTTTCACTGAGTCAGTGAATTAGGGCTTTGCCTGTCCACTGACAGGGGCATCTGTGTACAGGAGAGGTGCTTAAAATCTTTTCAGCCCATAGGATCCTGAGAGGCAATACTTCCATATGCAGGTTCTTCAAAGATGCTCTCCACTTCTCACTGTTGGGTGTTGCAGAGAATGTTCACAATTGCATAGCCAGGAAAAACCCAGAGATGGACTGCTTTAACCTTGAGAACCTGACTGGGTTATGGGTTTTTGTTTGTGTTGTTATTTTCCAGATTTTGTTGCCTTTGTAGCTCACACTCTAGTAGAAACCTGTGAGAACTCATCATTCCCTTCTCTGGCAGGAATACACCATTGATGTGTTTTTCCGGCAGTCCTGGCATGATGAGAGGTTAAGATTTGATGGTCCCATGAAGATATTGCCTCTTAACAACCTGTTGGCCAGTAAGATCTGGACCCCAGACACCTTCTTCCACAATGGCAAGAAGTCCGTGGCCCACAACATGACCACACCCAACAAACTGCTCCGGCTGGTAGACAACGGAACTCTGCTCTACACCATGAGGTTAGTAATGAGAGCTTTCCCCTGTGAATCACTGCCCCCTTTCCCTCTTGGGTAGCACCTGAGGGATGGCTTGCTTGAACCCTGAACTGAAAGGATGTGTGACATCATCTACCCAAGACTTCTTCAGCACTGGCTTGTAGCCTCCCCTCCTGCTCCGTCCGTGTTGTTTGTTCAAGGGCCATCTCCTCAGCCCTGCCTCTCTCCTACGAATGGCATGAATGGCAACATGATCTGCTTTGATCTGGGTTCTTGCACTGAGCAGGGTTTTGGACGAAATGGCCTTATAGGCCCCTTCCATCTCCATTATTCCATGATACTATGCTGGCCGATCTGGCACCTTCAGTCCAAAGATGCAGCACAGCAGCCACCATGCAACTTATCTGGAAGAGCCATGCAGAGCTCAGCCAAAGGACGCAGAGCACTGAGTCCCTCTGTCCACTTGCTCAAGGTTGGCCTCTTTCTTCAGCTTAGCAGGAGGAACTTGGGGCAGGACAGTAGGGATCTGCTGCTGTTGCTGCCATCTACCATGTGCTCAAGCTTGGCAGGTAAGGTTAGGTAGGCCATTTTAATATCTTTATTTTTACTGGTGATTTCAGTCACTCATAACACATTTCAGGTCCTCTCTCTTGGCCTCTCAGCACTCACCCAGTTTAATAGGATGCCCCTTTGGAGAAACAGGAGAAGCAGCTGGTTGTGCAGTCTTAGGAGTACATACAATATTACATGACACAACACTGTGGGAAGAGCTGCACCTCAGTATCTTGGAAGTAGATTAGTGTGGTCACAGTTAAGAAAGCAACAGCCGGGGCAGCCCATGTGACTTCTGGAATATTCCAGTTTGACCAACAGATGGGTCAAGAAAACCGGTAGTTGGGGTGGCAAAAGAGGACACATGAGCCATCACGTGAGTTCTGCCATTGGACCGTGGCCTTTCTGTTTTGCAGGCTGACTATCCATGCAGAATGCCCTATGCACCTAGAAGACTTCCCAATGGACGTGCATGCATGCCCACTGAAGTTTGGGAGCTGTAAGTACTTCCCTGCCAGCAGCAATGAGGTTTTACTTCCTTGGGGTGGAAGGGGGAGTCGACTGACCATCAATCAGGACCGAGTGGATAGGATGGAAGGTTCTACACCTGCACAAGCCTTGTTTCAGGGCTTGCCTGCCTTGGTAAGAGGAGCGTGTCTGATTTTATGCCACCATCTGTTTTGGATTAATGAGATCTCTCTCTCCCAGATTTGTTTTCATTGAAGTTGACTCCTCCACATTCTGCATGATCTGGGAAACATTTATTGCAGAACACCAGGCTCTATAAATGTGTGGAATTTCATCTTCCCCATCATTACTTCTATAATATAATTGTTTCAAATGTGGCTATATAGTTATATACTTTGTATATGTGCACACACACATCAGTGCATCTCTGTCTAAACACTGGTCTTCATTGGCTGAAACAGGATACTACTTCTTTTCTTTGTAGTCATGTTAATAAAGTGTGGTTACACAGCCTTTTGGTTAGGCATGTAAACCCATACATGAAAGAACAAGAAACCACCCCATTTTCCTTCTTGACTGTAAAATGCTGAGGTATTCTATGGCCTTTTTGAAGACAGTTTTCACATCAACCTGACATTTTTTGGACAGATAACACAAGGTACACCGAACTACAATAGATGTTTCTTTATGGCATGGCCTTTTTAAAATCAGGAGCATTTAAGGGATTGTTTGAGTGTTTTTCACTCATCATCTAGTCCCTCAGTGCCTGCTGCATTTGTATTTGCTTAATTTCACAACAGGAAAAGACACTAGCTTTGTGCAGAGAGGTGTACAGGCTGCAGAGAACTCTTGTTTCCATTGTGCATGGGAGGCTTGCAGGGACTGATAATTCCTCAAGGAGATGACTTA
The DNA here is from genome assembly GCF_051106095.1 of Pogona vitticeps. NCBI lineage: Eukaryota > Metazoa > Chordata > Lepidosauria > Squamata > Agamidae > Pogona > Pogona vitticeps. Next base: position 26,535,551 of record NC_135793.1, on the reverse strand, counting down.
TCATACAGAACAAGGAATTCACTGTGAGGGAGATTTATTTCTGCTGTCGTGTCAGCTGGCCGCTACTGGGCTGAGGTTGGTATTTTAGCTTCCCGCCTTCCCTCCGCAGATGCCTACACCAAGACAGAAGTGATCTACACTTGGACCTTGGGGAAAGTGGAGGTGGCCAAAGGAGGGTCTCGCCTCAATCAGTATGACCTCCTGGGACACAATGTGGGCAGGGACTCCATTGAATCAAGCACAGGTAAGAGGGACCAGTCTGAAGTAGAAAGGAACCGGGGTGGTCTTCTCCCCACCGGCCATTGCCCCACCTCAATCCAGGAGAGAGGGCTGTCTCTTCCCTAGGGCCTCTTCCTGCTCTCGGCATGGGTGGTTTTCACCTGCCTTGTGAGTAGGCCAAGAGGGCTCACAGCTCTGCTCCTACCACCTCTCTCCTTGCAGCGTCAGGGCCTGCAAAATCTACAGTTTCCCAACTTTGCTCACTCCTGGCAGGTGGCAGGAGCAAGCAAAGTCCCTCTGAACATGGACCCTGTATCTTAGCATACTCACTCCGATGGCCTGAGCATGGGAATGTCGCTGGAACAGATGGCTGCCCTTTTTGCCTGCAAGGAGCTGGTCAGCTGGAGGGGGGGGGCGAGGGACGACGACAGCCAGCTGTTCTGACACCACGAGGCCAGAGGATAATCTGCAGGAAGACTACAAAGCTGTCCCTTGATGCTGATCACTGGTTCAGGCCAAGAGATGCCAGACGGACTGGGTGGCCAGGGGCTCATGCATTGCAGTCACCGGGCAACGGTTTGCTGGCAGTTTGACTTTCTCCACCTCCCTCTTTTTCAGGGACTTACATAGTGATGACCATCTACTTCCACCTCAAGCGCAAGATTGGATATTTTGTGATCCAGACCTACTTGCCCTGCATCATGACCGTCATTCTCTCCCAAGTTTCCTTCTGGCTTAACAGAGAGAGTGTCCCCGCACGAACAGTGTTTGGTGAGTTCTTTGGGGCTGAAATATCAGAAGCCACGTGGAGAAAGAAGGCTGGAGGGCAGGGGGAGGATAGGGATAAAGGGGGAAGGAGCAAGATCGCCTGGAGTGGTCTCATAGACCAGATGGGCAGGGTACAAATAAAATAAAATAAAATAAATCGACCATCCCAGTGCTGTTGAGCTCACCACTCATGAAAGAGGCCTGGCTCTGTAGCAGGAGACTTAAACTTGCCTTTAGGCAAGTCCCAAAGAAGTAGCCATGGTGGTTGGTCTGAGCATGTGGGCAAAAGAGAAGGTTAAGAAAAAGGGGGTGTATGTGTGTGTGCGTGTGTGTGGGGGGAGTAAACTACTGTAAAGTTTTAAGGACTGGAAGTTTTACTTCAGTGTGAGGTTTTGTTCTCTTCCTCAGATGCCTCTACTGCTGGTTGCTGACTGGTTTTTCTAGTCTTGCCTATGAGCCAGTTTGGCAGACTTGTGCGATTGCTTGGAGAGTTCCTAAATGTCAGCCCCAAATCAAAATTTAGCCAGTACTTAATATTTGCGAAAGGCCTTTTTGTTGCTGCATTTAGTGGGGAGAGGGAGAACAAGTCAGATTACAGCTTCTTAGTCCGGTTTCCCCATTGCAGAACAATCCGCCACCCAAAGAGGCTGATATCTGAGATGGATCTCTTCCCCCGCCCCACACACATACCTTGATACTGAGACAGGGTGGGGAGTCGTGATGCTAGCACCCAAAAGAGCCTGCTCTGCAGACCCTCACCCAAAACCCATCACAAACAACGCTTTCCCTCTGTGTGTTCCGTAAATGAAAAACAGTGTCTGCTGTGATCAAACAGAGGCAGGTGCTTCTGCCCAAAGGACCTGCCTTAGCTTGAGCCAGAGTGGTGGACATGTCCCTTCTCCTCCCTGGCCCAGATCTTCTGTTCCCTGCTCCACATCCCAGAGTCAAGCAGGATGGGCGAGGCTGTAGATTTTGCAATTATCTTATCTGATGAACCTTATTTTCCTACTGATACTCTGCACAAGTGCTAGTAATGAAACAGGATTCTTTGCCTGCTTGTGATCTTAAGATCTTATGATCTTAAAAACCGAACAGGCTCATCATGGGAGATATGGTCTTTTAGACAGCTTAGGCCCAAGCTATTTGGGGCTTCTTTGGTTAGAATGAGCACCGTGAATTATGCTCAGAAATGGATCATCACCCAATGGAGCTGCTGTAACACGGTGTGTGTGTGTGGGGGTGGGGGGGTGGGGTTATGTGATCCCTGTGTCCAGCCCAGTTAACAATCTGTGTTTTGTACATGCTGGACTTTCTGAACACTTTCCAGAGGCAGCCCCACATAGAGCCTGTGACAGTAATCCAGTCAGAATGTAACTAAAGCATATGTCACCATGGCCAGTTCTGATCACTCCAGGAATGGCCACAGCTGGCATGCTGGCCCTCCTGGCCACAGCCGAAACCTGGGTATCCCTCTCCATCAGCCTCTTCTGCTTTGGATTTGTTTCCACAGGGGTCACCACTGTTCTCACCATGACGACACTGAGCATCAGTGCACGAAACTCATTGCCCAAAGTGGCTTACGCGACCGCCATGGACTGGTTCATGGCCGTCTGCTATGCATTTGTGTTTTCCGCACTGATTGAATTTGCGGCGGTCAACTACTTCACAAAACGTAGCTGGGCTTGGGATGGCAAGAAGGTGATGGAAGCCCAGGAGCTGAAGGTGAGAATGCCATGGCAAGGAAGAGGGGCTGAAACAGGAGTGGAGGGAGAGGGAGGGAGGGAGGGAGGGAAGGTGTCCAAAGTTGACAGGAGTCTGGGGATTGAAGAGAGCCTGTGACTGGTCTTTGGCATATGCCCAGCTCCTCGGAGGCATCGAGTGTCACCTTGGTAGATAATATGCTGTGCAGGTGAGGTGTGGTTCGAGAAGGCGGAGGCCAGATAAGACCTCTTGGTCTTTAGGTTTCCAGAAGATGCAGCTATTTTTGCTGCAACACATTAGGTACCCTTGGAAACTGGGCAGCCACAGACCTGGAGGAGTATTTGAAACCTCCCCTTCACTTTGGGCAATGTTGTGCAGCCCAACAACATTAAACCACCCACCCACAAGCACAGAGTGGTTGCAGCAGCTACCTCTTCTTCTTTTGTTTGTGATTATTTGTGACTTTGGGGTCTGGCAAAATGAGCTCTGAGAATATCTGTAACTCATAAGCCATTTTGGGCATGAGAAAGGTCACCTGGCTTCCCTCGTCAGTGTGTACATTCCTGTGTGTGTGATGGTGGTGCTTTCCTCTTGCCCCAAAGATGCTGCCCATGTTCTAAAAGAGATCCTCACCTGCAAATTCATCTTGATCAGAAGAACATACACTCATCAAGATCTTGTGGCCCCAGCCTTTGCATTGTGTCATCAGAAAAAAAAATACTGCAAACCCTCCCTAACTATAACCACAGCAAATCTGTGGTATTTGAAATATGAAGTCACATATTTATAGATTGTTCATGATTATCTAGAAATTAACTGGATTTTGGTAACTAGGAAGAGAGAGAGAGAGAGAGAGGCAGGCAGCCAGGCAGATAGACAAACAGACAAGAGAAAAGTCCTCCATGAACAGAGGAGCTCCTCTCTTCCGTTGTTACACAAAGTACTTGATATACTTGGGGGGAAAATGCCTGCCTGCCTTTACCTGATCGTTTTGGTTCTAGTTTTGCTGGTCCTGGGAGATAGTTTGGACTGAAGCGACTGAAGCTTTTCAAAATAAGCACTGCAACCCTGCAGTGGGCCTGGGGGAAAAGAGGCAGCCCATGTGGCTCCTTCAGAGCGAGACGAAAGGACTCTGCTTGGATGGGGCAGTTGCAAATTTAGCTTGTGCATTGCACACTAGTTGTTTTGCACATGTAATGACTCACAAGTATCCCATCAGGAGCCTGTCAGAGCAAGGACCTCCTTTGTGCTCAGATCACCCTTTCTGTAGCTAGTGGGCCAGCTGAATCTGGCTGAAGACATTCACATCTTAGCCGACATGGTTCCTGATAGGTGGCACAAGCAGGTAAAGGAGTGTCCCCATGCGGTCACCTTAATTTTTCAAGAGAAGCAGTCCTTTCTAGGACATGCTGAAAGAATCTGCACATGAGGACTGCCTTCTGCAGATTCTCTATCTTGATGGGATTCAGCCTCCGTAGAGGCCATATTTAGTAAGGATTCATGGTGCACGTTAACATGCCCATGGCCCATTCAGCTCCAGTTTTACCTCAGAAAGAGCCTGCTGTAGCCTTAGTACGGGCTAGGTCAGGCTAGTCGGTGGAGGTCTTGGGTTGCTGCTCCACCCATACCCCTGTGCTGGTGTCCAAGGACTTTTGCTTCCTTTCCCAGAAGAAGGAGCCTGTTACCTTGGCGAAGAAGACAAACAACACCTACAACATTGTGGGCACCACGTACGCCCTTAACATCACGAAGGAGCCAGGACTTGCCACCATTGCCAAGAGTGCAGCTGCTGCCACCACGCCCACCCTGGCAGCAGTAGTTGTGCCCCCAAAGGTGCCCCGAATGGAAGAGAAGCCACCAGAGAACAAGAAGACTTACAACAGTGTCAGCAAGGTAGACAAAATGTCCCGCATCGTCTTTCCAGTCTTGTTTGCCATTTTCAATATGGTGTACTGGGCAACTTATGTCAACCGGGAGTCGGCCATCAAGGGCATGATCCCCAAGGATTGAAACCTGCCATGCAGCCCATCCATCAGCCCACAGGACCTCGGAAGGAGAGTCCCTAGGTGGGTCCTTTGCCACCTCACTGATTCTATATTTATTTTACTTTCTTTTATGATTGATTTTGTTCAGCTGTTTTCCTTCCTCTCCCATGTGAACCAAACTGTGATTTTTTTTAAAAGAAAGGATAGAACCCAAAAACATTGAATTTGTTGCCTGTTTGTTTGCATTTTTCTGTTGTGCTGGGGGAGGCATCATGAAAATGTGTGCCTCTAATGCAGCAAATCTGGCATTCATTCCCACCCACTCACCCTCTCCCTGGATGTTGGTTTCGTCTGCTATGCATTCCATGCCCTATCCTGTTGAGAAATGCTGGGTTGTTTATCCTGCAGCTTTTGATGGACAGCCCTGGTGATTCTTGGTGCCACTTTTTCACAATGGCCTTCCCTGAGGTAGCTGAGTGGTTTCTTTGCTTCTGTCGTAGGGCTTGATCGCACATGAGAATAGAACACCAGTTATACCGATTCCTTTCATCCCTCTGTTATATTGATACATTTTTTTTCCTGGAAGTCACGTGGTATAGATATTGGCCAGAATGTTTACATTGTTTTTAACTGTATTGATTCATTTCTTTCTATATGAACCAAAGCAGGCTACACTGCTGTTTAATTTTGTATTGAATCATTTTCTCTACTGTCTCTTGGGCCAATCTGCCTCCTCTGTCATTTTAATTTTTTTAAATTACTAAAGGTGATATATTGATGAATTACTGTACTAGCCTTAAACCCTCCTCCCCCTTTCCCTTCCCTCCTTTACTTATTATCCCCTTTTACTTCCCTGCATATCTCTCCCTCTCTGTTCTGGGCTTTCATTTTTCTTATATTTATTTATTTATTTATTTATTTATTTATTTATTCATTTATTTATTTATATATATTAAGGGTACAAGCGCCGTAGCCATGAAATGGCTGGAGTGCCCAGAGACCCAACTGCTTCACAAAGGAAATAAGAGTGACAGCAACATTCACACACACTGCAATGATAAGGAATTAAGTGATGCATTATTGGTACAATTTAAATCAAGCTTCCTGACAAAGGGGAAATAAACTGAGTGCCGGGGCAAATGAATTTATGTTGGCTGTACATCATGTGACTGGAAAATCATGAAACAATCTTAAAAAATGGCCAAATCAGTATCACTGGGGTTCTTTTGGCAGGTGTAATCGAGCCCTTACACATTCACTCTTGGTCTCTCTGTCATATATATTTTCTGGTGTTCCCAGTTTGGAGGACTAGCTAGCTCTACTTTGGAGAGTGGTGTTAGCCTCGGGGTGGTGGAATAGAAGAAGTCTGCAGACGGACCCAGGAAAATAGGTTTGGCAGGTTCTGGGCTCACTGAAGGACACCTTCCGATTTGCATCATCCTCTGAGATTCAGCAGGAGTTGATGGCAACCTCACTGGCTGTACTTTTGTCTTCAGGACTGTCATAGCATGTTTTCTTTTCTGGTGCAACATTTCTCCATCTGAATTCCTTCCTGGATTTCCTAATTCCCTATTTGTGGTCATGGGAGGACACCATGGTTAGTTTTCAATTGTGATGCTAGACGGGATTTCCAGGTTTTTTATAGATATCCGGCTGCCTTCTGATGTGGTTCTCCTTTCCCTTATCTTTCTGTTTTCCTTGCCTTTGAAGTATTGTGCAGAATGGTTCTTGGCAACCTCTATGGGCAGGACCTGTTCTCGATCAACCCAGAGTGCAGGACACACAATAATAGGCTCAAGTTATGGAAGCTAGATTTCAGTTGAATACCAGGAAAAACTTCCTAACTCTTAGAGCAGCATGGCAATGGAACCAGTGACCTTGAGAGGTGGTGAGTGCTCCAGCACTGGAGGCATTTATGTTAGACAACTACCTGGCAGATCTCCTTTGACTTGAATTCCTGCCCTGAGCAGGGGATTGGACCCGATGGCCTTAGGGGCCCCTTCCAACTTCATAATTCTATGATTCTATGTACAAATGAGTGCAAGTAAGTGGAGCCACACTTTTGCTTTGCTGGTTCATTCATGGACATGTGCTGCAGGCATGTGTCTGTTTGCAATCGCTTCTGGAATACTGCAGTGCAAAGAAGCACTTTTAAAAACAAGATCCTGTTGGAATGTCACATGTTCTCTCATGAAAAGAGGGCCAAATTTGCAGGCCTCATCTGCCTGCTTTTCTTTTTGAGTTTGCTTGTGTGAAGCAAGCCATCCTGCCTTGGTGACAAGGTGCCACTTTACTGTTTGTGGAGGATAAGGAACTGGTTCCCAAATTCTGCCTTTCAGCTTCTCAGACTTCGGGAACTGAACCATTGAAAAGAGGGGAGAAGCAGCAGCAAGGAATTGGGGGGGGGCAGCAGGGACACTTTCTGAAGTCCCAGGAGATGAGCACCCCATGCCTGGTTGTGCTGACGCAGACCCTGTGACTGGCCATCCCATGGCCCGCTTACATGGTGCCATCTGTGTATGAACAAATGCGCACATGCCGGGGATCCTTGCAACAGAGGAACAGAGACAGAAGGATGGCAGTGAACTGCACACAAGAACCTGTGAAATTTTTAAAAATCTCAATGTGAATTTAGGGCAGATGGAGCAGAAGGCAGAAGTTCTGGGAAAACAACAGAATGAGATGAGGGGGCAGCACAGAGAGAGGAGCTTCCCGTTCCTTATTTTCTCCAGCGTCCTGCCCACAGGACCCATTTCTAAAAAACAAAACGACACAACAGAGAAGTGAATCACGTTGTTTCGTACCTCAGGGGTAGAGGGCGAAGTTGCTTTGGTGGCTTTCTGCCCTTGATCCCTGGTCTTGGCCGCCCAGGAGATCAGGATCTTGTCTGTTGCCCTGCCCAGGCACTGCACTTGTCTCCACAAGAGGAGGCGCAGCCATACTCTGGCTCAGTGAGTTGCCTGTCAGCACCTTTTTTAATTGCACAGATAAGGCTGGATAAAAACGTTTTGCCAGATCTTCTCGCCTGTCTGTTTGTAGCACAATTCTGAACGAAGGAGGCGGGTGGGCGGGCGGGCTAGGCTTCCGCTTGGTGTCGCCTGCCTGGGGAAAGCAGGCCAGTCCCTCTCCCCATCTCCTGCTTGAGGTCTCTCCTGAAAATCTTTAGAAGGTGGGGACCAGCTGTGAACATGGCTGACCCAGATGGCCTGAAAAGGATGTATGTGCACATGGAGTTGGCCTCTGTGACCTCAAGGCAGACACAGAAAGGAACTCTGACCAAATCACATTTTTGGCACAGGTGCTTGCCTGTAAGCAGGTGTCATCACCCGGCCATCTGCAAAGCAGTGGAGCAGCAGGCCGAGGGGGTTGGCTGAGGGCAAACGCTGCCGTTCGCCCCCAGTCCAGGCAAGGCTTTTTCCTAACTTTCTCTCCCCTCCTGCTTCTTAGTCATGCCACCCCCATTGGCAGATCCGAGGGCTCTGTGTATTGCCTTTGAAGTCTGCTTAACACAGTGCCCTGCTACATTATTAAACATATAAACAACTGCCGTAAACAACCCAAATACATCCTGGAAATCTAATTAAGAATTATGTTACGCCCTTGGAAAAGGCACCCATGGTAATCTTCAGGCAGGTGGGTGAGCAAGTGGGTGGGCGGGCAGGCAGGCACCTGGCTTGACTTAAGCCCCTTCCTCACTCTCCTTCAAACCGTGCCCCTGGTAATGCCTGCAGAGGTGCTGCCCACTTTGCCCTTTGAAGAATGTTGGAAACAGCATGGGCGAAAGGAGAGGCAAGTCCCCAATAACTAATCCAGAGCCCTGTCAGTGGCCTCAAAGGACGAGCCCCTTTCTGCTTTGCACCAGGCAGACTTCAGAAGATCCCCAGAGATCACCCACTTTGCCTCCTGTTGTGACTGCCGGTTGAAGCAGGGGTGAAGGGAGGGGACTGACTTTGTTGTGCCTGAAGGGCACCCCCACCCCCTCCAGTCCCACAGCTGGCAGAGCCATTTCTACCCATCCCTTCCTCCCCCTAAAGCTTTCCGTCTTTTCACAAGCAGGTCTTTTAACCTTTAAGAGTTCTCAGTGGCCTGGATTTTATTTTTTTATTTTTTGCATGGTTTGAAGTAGAAACGTACTGCATAAATGAACAAACAAACAAGCCTGTGAGAAGGGCAAGCTCCCCAGAGGAGCCTGGATTCCCTGAAGCAGCAGCAAGAACCAGAGAAAAACGCTGCGCAAATATAAATGCTAGCAATGGATCGTCATTGGAATATGAGTTTTCAAAAATGGCATTTGGACTTCAAGGTTGGGAAATATTTTAAGATAACATGGAAATGAGATTCTCCTTGTTTAATTTTAGAACAATAACTTTGAAGTGTCAGTAGGCCGTACCTCAGGCATTTCCACTTTCTTGTTCTCATGAGCCGTAGGACTGGACTTACGCCCATTTCTGAGCTCTGCTTGGGTGATCTGATCCTAAAGCCACTGGATTCTGGGGCCAGTTGAGGCCTCCAGACGGACACCTGAGCACCATGGCAGCCACTTTCTGAGCCAGAAACCAAGCATGGATGATGCTGATTTGTCCTTCCACATGATGATGCCAGGTGGATGCACCCAGGAAGGCCGCCTGTCTTCCAGCAGCAGGGGCAGGTCAGTTGGGATAAGCCTGCTCTAGGGAGGGAGAGGCTGCCCTCGGGGCCCTTGGCCCCTACCTTTGGGGGAGGTGCAACCAAGAGACAGGCAGGCAGGCAGAAGAGAAAGGAACGGGGCTGCTGCGCACCGTTGTCTGGACCAGGTCCTGTGTTCGTGGGAGGGAAAGAAGGCTCTCCACATGCCAGGTTCTCATCCAACCCAGCTGGACTGGCCAGAGTTGGCCGTTGTCATACCAAACCACTTGGAACTCAGGGCCCTCCCCCCTCCCTCGCACTCCTTTGTCCTGGCTGGAGGTGCAACATGGTGGCTGATGCATAAAAGACCGGAGCATACAACCTGCAGGCTTGACGCCTCTTCTCCCACCCCCAGAAGGGCTCTTCTGCTGTCACACCTTCCCTGTGAAGGTGAAGAGGGGGCCCTTTTGTTGTGGGGGAGCCGAGGGAGAGGAGTATGGCCAGTGTTTCCTGCAGGATATACACCCTCCCGGCAACCCTCTAAGCACATGCAGGGACAAGCACACGCGCTACCCAGATGCACACTCTCTTCCTGTTGCCTGATCCAGCATGGATTCAAGGTCCAGATGGGAGGTGGGAGAGGAGCTTCAGGTTCTCTTGGCATGCCTGGCCATTGGCTGGGCTGGAGCTGGAGTCCAATACAGGGGGAGGGCACGAAGCAAGAAGCAGCAGCCCTTCCCTCTGTATTGCTGCCTTGCACCGGTTCCTTTTGGAGAAGGACCCCTCAGTGGGGTCGGAGTCCTGTTGGGGAAGGAGCCCTTTTGCACCAATTCCTGGAGGCTGTGAAGAAGACAGAGCAGACATGTTTTGAAGGACAGACACACCTTAGATTGCCAAAGGTGTGGTCCAAGACAGCAGTGCTCTTAAAAGGATCACTCTGCTGAATGCAAAACAACTGTTTTTGGAAAGGAGCCCCTTGCATCTGGCAGGAGAGGAGGCGTGCTGTTGTCACGGTTTTCTTAAAGGGAACCACTCCTGAGCTGGAGAAATTGGCTTATCGGATAACATTTTGTCAAGCTTCTGGTGAAGACTAATATTTTGTGAAGTGTGTGAACTGGAGCCTGCCTGCCTGCCAGCCTGCCAGCCAGCCAGCCAGCCTGGTGGATGTAGATGGCAGGAACTGGAGCACAGGATTTCCTGGATGGAAGGAGCCCCAGGCAAGGCCCTGGAGGCAACCGCCCACTCACAACAGCAGGCTGTGGCACTGAGGGACATAGGGACACAGGTGTGGCACCTCCTTGTGCTCATTTGCCATGGGGGTGAGGGTGGTGAGGGGGGCCACTGTCAGTCTGCCCTGAAGAGAAATTCCTCAGTCTGGTTCCTGAGTTCAGAGAAGGAGGACTCCACTTACTGAGCAGTTTTAAAGCCACAAAGCAAAAGAACTATTTAGCTGGAAGGAATGCCCCCTCCGCGCCACCTGTGGTCATCTAATCCAAGTCCCAACCAATGCAAGAAAAACACCCTAAAACACCCCTGGCAGGTGGCCACCCAAGGTCTGCAAAACCACCTCCGGTCAAGGTGACTCTGCCCCCTTCCAAGGTTGTCCACCCCAGGACTGGACCGTTCTCTCCCTAATGGGCTGTTCTTCCTAAAGTCTAGCCAGAAAATCCTTTCTGGTGATTCAGAGTCACTGGTTTAGATCTGACCTCCTTGGAGCCCCAGAAATCCATCTTGCTCCACTGGCCTTGGGGTAGCCTCTCCGATATCCACAGAAGACTCTCTCACCACCGCTCACTCTTCTCTTCTCTGACAAATCCTAACCGCCTCCCTCATCTGTTTTGTCCCATCAGCAGACCAAATGCCAATGTCTTGCATCGGCTATGTTTGCAGGCCATTCCCCATCAGTCTGACCATATCTTTAATTGTAAATGGAGGTAGTTTGGAATTTAAGAAGAAGAAAATGGTCCAAACCGAACTTGGTTGGGTTCGTTCCATGGGAGTTGGATTTGAGCCATCTGCCCCCACCCCACCCCACCCCACTGTTTTTGTATCACAAATGCAGCAGGGAGAGTGGGACCAGGATGACGTTAAAACCACCCAGGACTGCCTGCTTCACCTTTGCCTCTTGAACCCCACCCTTCCTGGGGCCTTGTGTGTCTCCATGCTTGGCACCTTCTTCACATACAGGATGGTGTCAGTGCCCGGAGGCACTTGCCATTCAGGACAAGGTGGGTGACATGTGATTTCCTCACTCATTTGGGCCCTTCACATTTTTAGTGGGCAAATCCAGCTTTCAAGATGTGTGTGTTTTCAGAGGTGAGGATTGTCCAAATTCTCCTGGTTCTTCTTATCCATATTGCTGTGCTTCGTACTTGCAGATGGACCACTTAAACTCCTTCAGAAGAAGCCAAAAAAGGTGGATACAGATTTGCATAAATAACATCTCTTAACAAACATATGCATTTCCGATTTAATTTTGCAAGTTATACGTCACACGTCCTGCCCAGCCATGGGTGAGTGAGGAGAACCTCCACCCAGAGAAGGGAATGGAGGGGTGCTGTTACAATGTCTCACCTGAATTAAACACATGAGCTTGTGTGTAATACACTGAGAAACAGCAACCTGGTGGAGAAGCCCAGGGAAATGAGGCACCAAAGGGCAAAACTGAATTGCGAGAGGGCCAAAAAAGGCTCAGGCCCCTGGAGGCAAAATCAAGAGAGAGGAAGACCATGTACATTTTGCTGCAGCAACCAAACTGGGAGACAGCTGGGGCATGGACATGAGGCTTAGCAGCATCAAAAGTGAAACATGAATGGGTTTTTAAGTACTCTTAAGAATGGGCAAGACTTAGCCACTGAAGAAATAAAAGAGGGGAAAGATCAAAGGAAGGGCTAAAATGGGAAATAGAAGGAGCTCTCTCTCTCTCTCTTTCTCACCCTGTCTCACCCTCCATCCCCTTCCCTGGATTGTAATCCATCTGATTGATATTTTGTACAGACCTGATTGGTGGGGATCTTGGCAAGAGATGTTTCTGCTGCTCAAAAAGGTCAGAACCTGGACTTAAGTGGATGGAGGATTTTGTTGGAAATAAGTGAGATGCCCAGAGTACAGCTCTCTCATTCCAAAGTTAGAAGCAAAGGGCAGAAAAGAAGTCATAGGGAAGAGTATAAACACAGGGAAGAAGTGGTAAGTCAAGAGAAAGGCAGGTACGTTCAGACTGAGAAGGACGAAAGCTGGTGCTCAGAGGAAGATTAAAGAAGAAAGGAAGAGAGAGCTGGAAGCAGATGGCAAGCAATAGGCATGTTTGGAGAGGAGCGGGTGAGAACTGATTCCACCAAGAGCCGCAGGAATGAGGAGAGATGCCAAAGGCAGAGAAGAGAAGCAACCAGGATCCATGAGGACTGGCCCTGAAGAGCACAAAGGCCAGCATTTTAAATGGTAACAATGGAAAGTGGGGAAGAAGAAAGAAGTGAAACAAAGGCAGACAAGAACCTGTGTGGTGGAAGAGGGTGGCCTTGTCGTCTGGGAGCTGAAAAGTCTGGCTAGAGCTGCGCCACGGAGCAAGAAGTGGAGATGAGCGACTCTGGAGAAGCAAAAAGCTGGAACCATTTCCTAGAGAATCTTTCCTGGACTGCTCGAGGGCAAGCCTGGCTAGGGGGAGATCCCTCCTTGAAGAGCAGAGGTCGAGGGAGGCCAGAGGTCAAGGAAGAAGACATGCAGAGGGCATGGAATGGAAACAAATAAGGGGGGTTTCTGGTTTGCGGGGGGGGGGGAAAGATGCACGATTAAATAAAATGAAAACTACAAAAGTGAAGGAGTCAAGGTATATGGAGGGCCACAGAAGCAAGAAAGAGGGATTGTGGTCAGAGAGATGGATCCAGCAAATCAAGAAATGGGAAGAGCAGGCTGACCATCAGCAGCAGTGGGAGGAGGGGGGGGAAGCAGCCCTGGAGCCTGTTGGTCATCCAGTGTGGCTTTAAATGGGAGGGGGCGAAGGACACAAGGGATGCAACAAGTGCCTTCCAAAGGAGGAAACACATTCAGAAACACCATGTTACAAAGAGGGCAATGAGGGAACCATGTGTGGAGACCTCATGGAAGAAACCCATGACAGAGAGCTGCTGGAGGGGATCTGTCCTGTCTGAGTAAGGCCAGGGAGGGAGGGAGGGAGGGAGTAGTGCAATCTCTTTGTTAGAGTGTGAGGACTAAAATAAAGAGCAGCGCAAAAGTGAGAGACCATGAATTGGAGGCAAAGAAGTCAAGGAAGCAGCAGAAGGAGGAAGGAATGACAAGAGGGAGTGGGGCTTAGCCTGCTGGTGAGCACCCAAGAAGGATAAAGCAAGGAGCAAAGGAGGCGAGTGAAGGAGGACCCATAAAGGCTAAGGTGAATGCTGGCAGTCATTGTCCCAGCCATAGCCCAAGAGCAATTTCCAGTTGCCTTCAAGTCAAATCTGACTTATGGTGACCCTTACTAGGGTCTTCTAGGCAAAAAAACAAAAAACGAACAAACAAAAAAACACAGAAGCGGTTTACCTTTCCTTTCTTCTTAGGAGCACCCTGGGACTGTACAGCTTGCCCAAGGCCACCCAGGCTGTCTCTACTCACAGGACACGGAGTGGGGAATTGAATTCCCAAATCACTGAGCTATTCAGCCAACTTTGTGGTTTAGGTGCCTGGCTGGGAAACAAAGGCTGGAGTTTGATTCCCTACTCGTGCCTTCTGGAAGAAGAGCCGGCCTGTGTAGTCAGGGGCAAGCGGCACAGTCCAAGGCTACACAGACGGTCACCCTCTTCTATATATTCTCTACTGAAAAGGACCCAGAAAGGGTCACCGTAAGTCAGATTTAATTTGATGGCAGACAACTGTTATTGCTAAGCATCTTTGTTGTTGTTGTTTAATCATGTCCGACTCTTTGTGACCCCAGGACAAGAGCCCGCCAGGCCCTCCTGTCTTCCACGGCCTCCCGGAGTTGGGTCAAATTCATGTTGGTAGCACTAAGCATCTTAGCAACACTAAATGAAAAGCAAGCCTCTTTGTGCATGTGAAGCTGAACTTTGTGACTGGAGGCCCTCAGGCCAGAGGCCATGTCTGTGTGTTGTAGCACTGCCTGGAAGGTATAAACATTTAGTGTTTGGCCTAAACCTGGCTGCAGGAGCAGCCAGCCAAAACACAAATGGCAGTTTCTTGTTAAAGTCTATACGTTATTTGAGTTTGGAAAAACCTTTGCTCCTGTGGCCAGAGATCACTTGGGACTTTGTTCACTGATTTTCCTCTGTGTTTGTTTGGTGAATATGCAAAATATGAAATTAAAATGGATCTAAGAGAACATGAGACCTCCTTTCAGCAGCAAGAATAACAGGGAGGCAAAAGTCTTTCCAATCTGTATTCATTTATGGCTCAGTGGCAGTTTGATGCCCAAACCAAGGACACAGTGTGGAGGGCTGGCAGGCACCGTACCTGTCAGGAAAATGTACCAAGGAAGGACGGACACTGCTATCGCTCGGGCTGACCTTTCGTTTCATTTTCCTCTAATTGTCTGCCAAGGGGATGTGTCTGCTAGAGGCAGAAATGCTCCCTGGGTCCCTTCAAAGCTGGGGTAGTGTGGGGCTTGCCTCTTAGAGCCCCAGATCTCCAGCCAAGAGCCCATGAAAGTGAAACCTTGCTGCTCCCCATGGCAGGCACTGCCCAGTCCAGCTAGGAAGGACAGCCACCACTGCAGCCAGGTCTCCTGCCAGGGATGATGATGATGGTGTGTGTGTGGGGGGGCATGGCTGGATTTTTGTGCTTGCAATGTCTGTAGTCACCCAGTGCTTGACACACTCTCAGGTCTTGATGGAGAGGGGAGGAAGCAAGTAAGCAGGATCATACTCAGGGCCAGTGACACTGGTTTGGAGCATCTCCACCTCCACTGTCAACTCTTCTCTCTGTGGCCAGAAACATTTCACGAAAGAAGGTCATCTTCCCATCCAAGAATCCATGCTGGGCCAAATTCCATTCTTGCAAAATGTATAAGCAGATGCCTACAAGCTGCCGTTCTTCATTTTGGAAGCCCTGGTGGGCAGAGATGTTCTTAAGTCATGAATTAATTGTCGTTGTCTTTCCCCTTTTGTTCTCTTTTGGCTTTTTCTAGCACCTCTGCAAATCTTGGGGAAATATAGCCCCAAAGCACATCTGGCTGCTGGATGCTCACCTGCAGGTTATTCACCTTGGGGGTGAGGATGAGGTTGTTTTCCCTGGGAGAACGAGGTGTGTGTGTGTGTGTGTGTGGGGGGGTCTTCTTCTGAAACCCTGGAAGAATGGCCAAGCTTGCACCTGGGGTGCCCTTTCCTCTGCCATGTTACAGGCCAGAGATACACTAGTTAAGGCTGGTTAAAACACAGTAAGATCATGGCAGAGGTGGGAAGTGCCTTCTAGGAGATATGACCAGAATGTGGTGGCAAAGGATTCTCTCGGGCGGGACTGCTCCAGTGTTGATGGCTTCAGCATAGACACGGGCCCTTCTTCCTGAAAGCCACTTCCCAGGCCCTCGGTGGTGTGTGGTTTCCTTTTTCTTGTGCTTCTCTTGAAGAGAGGAACCATTTCCTGCTTTCCACGAACAGCCATAGCAAGACACGTGCAAAGGGTTGAGCAAGAGGGAAGACGGGAGGCCCAAAGGGGTGCCTTTCCCTTGCCTAACCTATGTGGCTGCCTCAGCCATTTCTGAGGCAAGTTGCGTGAGCCTGTCAGTCGGAGCTGTCCTCCCCCGGTCCATCTGCTAAAGCAGCCGTTCTAAAAGAGGAGCAGCTTTGAGCAAGAGGCAACTGCCTGGAGGCCCCTTGCAGGCTCCCCAGAGGCCAGGTGTGCCCTTGCCCCTGGCTGGGCATGGCGCTGGTGGCGCTGGCCGGGTCCAGCCCTTCTTAGGAGCTGCAGCACTGGGGCAGCTCAGAAGAACGGGTCTGGGTGTGCGTGTCGGGGGCGAGGCGAGACGACACCATGGCAGTCCATCAGGGCAGCCCAAATGCACAGAGATCCTGATCCAAGGCCTTCCCTTGCACCCACTCCCCTTTGGCCTCCCGGTGTCCCCTGCCTCTTGTCTTCTGGGCTCCTCTTTACTCAGTGAAGAAGCAACTGAATTCCTGGCCATCTTCCCACGAGGATTCCTCAGACCATCGCTGTAAATAATTTGTGACCCAAGAAAGATCAGAAAGAGCAGTTGCCTTGCCTTGCTTGTCTTTCCTTTCCTTTCCTGGAGTGGCTCTTAGCTGCCTTGTTTTTACAAGATGTACATGTGGGAACTGTGACTCTCCCTCCCTCCCTCCCTCCCTGTCCTGTCTGACACTGATGTTCTGGGGACTTTTAGTGCCATGTCGTTTAATATGCCTGTTTCTACTTCTGAATTGTACTTTTCAGTATTTGCTGCAGACCTTGTTCAGCTGGTTCAAACTGGCAGGATACATAGTCCTGCACTCCCTCCCAGCTGCTAGCTTTTTCAATAATCTGAAGCAATTAAAATGTATTTTTTAAAATATGGACAAACACTTTTGCTTATGCTCTTAATTATGGCAACCCAAGGAAAAACTCATGGAGATTTGTGACTTTAAATGGCAGCTCCCAGTTTGGAGGAAACGGACAGTGTGTGACCGGCAAACTGTATGGGTGGGGTGGGGGGGATGATCTTTTCAACCTCTTCCTTTTCCTTCTCACCCCAAATATGTCATGTTTCAGGGCTTCCTCTTTGCCCCATTAAACCTCTGTGGCACTCACTAGTCTGCACACACTGAAAATTCAGCTGGAAGAAACAAATAAAATTCATATTTTATCAGACGATGGAGCCCTTCTTTTCCCTCTAAGACTGCACTGCATTAAGGAGAACATTCTTGGGGGGATGGGCGAGGGGAGGGGAGGGGATGGGAGGGGGGGAGGGAGGGAGGCACAGCTGCCTGAGTTGGGGAAGCAGAGGGAACTCCAGAGGAGGCACCGGGTTGCGGCTGTGGCTTCTGCCACCCACAGCAACCACCACCGGCCAGCCAGCCAGCAAACAATGTGTGTCTGTGCAAAGGAGGGCCTGAAAGACATGGAAGCCCCTGATCTCTGTGCCGGCCCTTCCTGCAGGCAGCCAGGCCTTAAGCCATAGAAAGAGACATTGCCATTCAATGGCCAACCTCCTGCCTTCTGATGTCCGGGAAGATGCCACTGCCCTGGCAGAGCCTGCCCCCCCCCCCCGGCTGGAGGGACGCCTGGGGTGGAAGGGCCGGGCTCTGCGGCGCTCCCACATCAATCCTGTCTCTGGAGGGAAGTCTGCCATTGATTTGACAAAAGCGAGAGAAATTTGGAAAAGGATTGGGGTGAATCTCAGAAAGAAGTGAAAGTGGGAAGGAGGAGACTCTGCTGAGGGTGGGGTGGGGGGGAGAGGGAGCTTGCCACTGAGTGATGTTGTGGGCTTGAACAAATACTGTGTAGCCAGCAGTGAGCAAGCACAGGGTGGGTGGCTGGGCTTAATCTCTGCAGAGAAATGGCTGAAGTGCAGCTGGGGGACACTTTCTGCCCAAAACCAAGAGGGATATGCCAGGTGCTGCTTTACACAGGTTGCACCTGCCAGGCACTCATGGCCTTCACCACCCGCAACCCACCCCCACCCCCACCCCCAGGCCAACTGGCTCCCACTCCTTGCCAAGATAGCAACACTTTGCAGGGCTTGAACGGATCAGGCCTCTCTTGGTTTAGAATTAATGTTGAGCAATTCGCTCTGATCTGTACTTCTCTTGATCCCTCAAATCCCATCTCCCCCCAATCTCTCTGTGTTTAATTTAGTGAATGAAACTGCCAGTCCAAGAGGAACAGACCAGACACCCTTGCAAACTGTTCACTGGAAAGCTTCCTCCGAAGCTTTGTGGCAGCGTGCAAGTGAGATAATGCTGCCAGGCGCTTAAATGCACGCAAAAGGCTTGGGCCTGCCTTGTCTGAAGGCTGTGCTCAGGCAGGGGAACATGGACTGTGAGCCCTGGATTCAGCCTCCCCCAAAAAGAATATTTGGTTCCTAACTTATTTTGGGGAGCTTGATGTAGCAAAGGCAAGGAGATTCTCTTGAAGCGAAAGGATTTCCAGAAGGCTTTGGACGGCAAGGCGAGGAAGCGAGCGCCTTGCCTGGAGGCTTCTGTTTAAGAGGAGCTAAAGTCCCCCTTGAACATCTATTTCTGGACCCTTGGGGGACACTCCACTGGGACACCCCACAAGCCGAGCACATCTTCCCACTGTCCAACCGTCCTGGATCATTCTTATCATCCCCCCCCCCCCGTGTGTTGCAGTTCACTGAATTGACGACATGGTGCCCTAGGCTGGGATTCAGAGGGAGGGGGGATATGAGGAGAGTCCTTAACGCCTCACAGCCGTGGCTCTGAAGAGTTAGTAGCGGTTGGCTTTGGGGCCAGTCTCTTCTTATCTTGTGGACCCCAAGTGCTTTGTGGGCTGACTCAGAAACAAATCTCAGCAACTGAAAGACCTATGTTTGAGTTAAAGCAGTGTCACAACAATCTATTTTCTAAACTTGGAACTCTTCCAGATTATTTATACAAAGGTATCAAAATAAAGGCCTGCAAATATGGTTGCTGCAGCCCTCAGATCATTTATGAAGAATTTAAGTTTCGTCTTGGCTCTGCTTCTAAGGAAATATACTGAAACCTTGACTGTTTGTTCTCTGCTGCCGTTATCTTGCCTCCTTGCACTGGTTCATAAAATATCAGACTCCAACAAAGCCAGCAGTAGAAGAGAACCAGATGGAGAAGTCAGAGGATCCACTCCTATTGGGAAAACGGACCCCTCTGTTTTAATGGCTTTTGGTCCCCTCCTCCTTTTGGCCTTCTGCCCTTCCTCCTTCAAAGGCTGCCAGCTGTTGCAATGAGAGAGAATAGGGTGCCTTGCACCAACAACATGAGTGTGACTGTGACACTTATTGTATCCTCCCCCTCTTCTTGGAACTGCACCTCTGGAAGGGACCCTATGGATCATCAAGTCCAGCTCCTGTCAGGGAGGCACAGGATGGAATCAAACTCCCAGCCTCTCGCTCTGCAGCCAGAAATCTAAACCACTGAGCGATCCTATGGCCATGACAGGGCCTCCTGTGTATGCCCTTCAGTCAACACTGTCTGTCTGTCATCATGTTCTTGGGTAAGTGAAGGCTCCTCTGTGACCCCATTCATCAGCTTGACAATGAGAATAATTTGTGACTTTGTACCCAGTGCGAAATATCCTCACTCCATGACCTAGTGTTTCAGGGAGTGATTTATCTCACATCTCTTACCTCTACATATTTTTTTTTTGCCTTTACTGGGAGTTTGCTTGTCTTTACTTTGAAGGATTTTTAACTGGGAAAAGATCACAATTTTGTGGTGGAACAAACACTTTCTGTGCAGAAAGAACAGTGTCATCAGCAGGTGGCATCTGAAGGCTAGGCTTTGAAAAGCCCCACCTGAGATCCTGGGGGGTGATCAGTAGAGGCCACGAAGCTGCAGAAGCCCCAGGGGCCGACTCCATTCTAACATAGCTTCACATGCTCTTAAGCAAGAAAACAAACACCAAATGGGGCAAAGAGGCACTAGAGAAAGTAAAAGACAGGGACCCCTGCTGCTCCTCCATGGAGCATTTAAAATAAGGGCTTTCTTGGGAGGGGGACGGGTACATCCAGAAGGAAAACCATCTTATGAAACAGACACCTTGGTTCTGCTGTCTGTGATGGCTCTGTGCAGACGCAACCGTCCCTTGGCTGATTTAGCCTGCAGCTGTGCAACTTGCTGGTTGTCTGAACATCACCTCCCATGGGGCTAAACTGGCACAGCAGTAGGTAAGTGGGTCATGAGGAGGGATCCTGCTGGCAAAGAGGGTGGGTTTTGCAGAAGAGCAACAAGCTTTGAACAAGATATGGGAGAAGTGCCTATGGAAGCCTGCATTTTGCCCACTAGCAAACTTGGTTTAGTCCCACATTTTTTCTAAAAAAACCCCATCTCCTCACCTCCCCACCCACCACTATTTTAGCCCTCCTCCTCCTCTCTATTTATTTATTTATTTATTTATTTATTTATTTATTTATTTATTTATTTATTTATTTATTTGTTTGTTTGTTTGTTTGTTTGTTTGTTTGTTTGTTTGTTTGTTTGTTTATATCCTGCTCATCTAGGCTGAAGTCTACTCTGGGTGGCTAACAACAGGTTCACAACAAATTCATAAAACAATAACAGTATAAAATAACAACAGCAACATAATATGATACGAGATGGCAAAGTAAACTAAACAGTGACAGGAGGGAAGGCCTGCCTATAGAGCCAGGTCTTGAGCTTGCTCTTAAAAACACCCAGCGTGGGAGCCAGGCAAATTTCTGGGGGTAGATTGTTCCAGAGGCGAGGGGCCACTGCTGAGCAGGCATGGTTTCTTCTTCTTTCACTCCGGACCTCCCTTGGTGTCAGGCCCCTCAGCTGCCCCTCCTGGCTAGAACGAGTAATATGGGTAGATCTAGGTGGGAGAAGGTGTTGAGGTCCTAAACTGTTTTTGAAATCAATGCAGAATCGAATGGGCAACCAAGGCAGGGCAGCCAGAGTGGTGGAGATATCTTGACATTTTCTCACCCCGGTGAGAAGTCTGGCTGCCGTGTTCTGCACCATCTGTAATTTCTGCATCAATCTCAAAGGTAGCCCCACATAGAGCTCATTGCAGTAGTCCAATCTTGAGACTACAAGCGCATGGACCAGAGTGGTGAGCACCCCACCATCAAGACAGGAGCTCAGCTCTATGTGTCTGCCTTCCTGTCTTCCATGTCTAGGCTTCAGGAAACTCAGAAAATTTGCATTTTCACCCACCCGCACACCCACCCACACACTTTTAAACTGGATCTTTGGGACTCATTATGTTCAGATGTCACCACTGCCAAGAATCCAAGGGTCCTGTTTCACAAAGGGCCAGGATGGTGCCTGAGGCTACTCATTAATGAGAGTGTGGTGAATACAGTGCATGAGAAATAACCAGACTGCCAAAAATGTGGACTGTAATATGCATATTTGAACAAAGGCCATTTCAAATCTTGTGAATGTTGGCAGGCAAAACCAACTTTCTATGTCACAGCAGTAGAGTTCAGGTAGATGAAGCCTACGATACAGTTACATGTCTTTAACCAGGGGTTGTGCTAATGATAGTTTGCTGACTCACTCATGATTTGCACAGCTGATGATCCAATAAATTACAGCTTGTCTTCCCCATTTCTGGTTTGCTTCTCTCCTGCTTCATTTGTCAAGCTTCTGGGAAAACAATCCAGGAACAAGCTACAATTGAGGTTTCAAATGTCACAACAACTCAAGATTTAAACAAGCCAACATTTATAAACCAACATCAAACTACCATTTATGATTATGGATGTTTTTAAATCATGGCTTACATGCAGAGGGAGGTTTGTACATCACAACAAACCAGATGGCAGCAAACTATGACACGGCTTCTCAGGATGTGCAAATGCATTTCCACATTTGGGTGCCATGACCCAGTAGAATGGCACTGACAGGAAACAGCAAATGCTCTACCTGCCTTGGCCACTTGGTACCATCACCGCCACGGGCTGCTTCCTCCAGCAACTCCTCTGGGGTGATGGAGAGGAAGGGCAAAGAACAGTGAGATATCATGGCATCCCAGGAACTCAGTCCAAGCAGAGCTCATGCATGGTGTTACAAGCAGTCCAGGTGACAAAGCCTGAACTTACTGGGGTGGCAGAATACAGGCATTATCTGACATGTTTGGGCAATCAAATTTGGGGCCATGTGGAAATCTTCCTCTCAGCCTTCTTGATATATTGAGATTAACCCTCTTTCCTTCAGAGCTGTTATTTTGCCCTGAGTTGCACTCCTTCATCTATTCATAGCACTTCTCACTTGCATTGTTTTCAGAACTGAAATGTGTGCCTTGGCCAGGCTAAAGCTTCTGAACAACAAATTGTTTTATCTGACTTTTTTTGTTGTCACGGCAACTTCCTTGGCAGCAAGGTGAGCTGGGAGATGAACTGGTCACAATTCAGAGGCTGTTCTAAAAACACACACAGGCCCCTCGGCTCTTCTCAGTGTTGGCCACAGAAACTGCCCTCGTGGTCTAGGTGCGAGAGGGTGTGTGTGTCAGAACTTGGGTAGGTTTGCTGCCAAGAAGGTTTTCTGCTCCGGTACCGAAAAGGGTCCCCTGAACGCCTGCCCGTGTAGCTCAGAATCAGTTGGCTGTTCTCCTTTCTCTTGTGAAAGGCTGACCAAACAGGCAAGGCAAGCCCCTGCGGTTTCATCCTTTTACAAATGCAGCCGACTCACAAGCACAGAGGCTGCCACCTCTGGGCAAAGAAAGGGACTCAGGGTTCAGAGCTTGGCTGGGCAGGAAAGGAATTCTAGAAGGCAGGCAGGATCTCCTGAAAGATCACTCCTGGAAGCACTCCCCCCCTGCCCCACCCTCAAACCCAACTGGAGCAAGAGACAGGCTTTTCCCAACTCCCCCACCCCCAGTTTTATGGAAAGACAAGAGAGAGGGAGGAAGGGAAAGAGAGTCTCCAAAGCAGACCCAGAGAGAGGGGATGCTTTGCATGGCCTCTGCCTCTAAGAAAAGACCCACACTCTAGAGACCTGTCTCAACAGTAGAACAGACTGGTTTCCTCCATGCACGGCACTGGTGTGTGTGTGTGTGTATGCGCGCATGCACATGCACGCATGTGTGCGTGCTAATTACCAGGTGGCAGGACTCCTGGGTCTTGCCACTCCAGTCCAGGGCTGATGCTTCTGTGCCACCTGGAGGCCACCAAGTCAGCGGCATGCCTTTCCCTATGGTTCCAGAGCCCAAACCAAAGGGGTGGATCAGGTCCTTCTCATGCCTCTGAGGCAGAGGCAGACAAAGTGGTTGGAGCTGCTTCTCAGTCGCCTGGTTCAGAAAATGCATCAAGCATCCCCTACTTTACTCCAAAGGGCACTCTAGGTCCAAGCATGTGTGCTACCAGCTCTAGCACTCTCCACTCACTAGTGCCTGTTGTTTGGGCCGCACCTGAAGAAACATCTTTGCACTGAAAGAGAGTCTAGGAACTGTGGAGTAGAGAGACCTGTCCCATCTCTAAAGCTGCCTGTCACACAAAACCCAGACCTCCTCCTCCTCCTCCTCTTCCTCTTTCTAATCAGCTGCTTTCCCTGAGATTTTCCTCCTGACCTTGAGATCCAAGGGAGCCAAGCAAAGCCCCAGAGACGTCAGCCAACACCCTGGAAGTCAGCAAGGCTGCCCACACGTCTTCTTCTTCCCTTTGTCCAAGGAGCTCAGCGGTTCATCGGCCTTGCACCTGCCCCACTCCATGCCCAAGCGGAGGGCAAAGCTGAGATGCCGCACTTTGTCTGGAGGGGAAGCCCAAAGAGCATTATAGCCAAGCAAAGGCTTGACTCATCCACAGACTTGACATGGGAGTCAGTTTGCTGAAGGGCCAGTGGGTTCCTCCTTCATTTATGGGAAGATAACAAAGTACATTAACGGTTCATTTTTGGAACTGATCAATGGTGATGGCAGCAAAGAGCCAAATAACTCCCACAGCTCAGCTTTTGGAGAAGGCACGTCTCATCCCCATTTCAAGGTCCTCTTTGCATCCCTACCTCCACTTTTCTCCACAAAGATGGAGAAAGCCCTCACCCAACCTCCCCATAAACTATAGGAACACCCTGCTCAGTCCCAAGGCATGCCTCCCCACCCCCCCGTGTGTGTGTGTGTGTGTGTGTGTGTGTCTGTGTCTGTGTCTGTGTCTGTGTCTGTGTGTGTCTGTGTGTGCTGATGCTGGTGTCTGTGTTTATTGATTAGCTATGAATAACAGGATTGGGAGACCGATGGACTGTCACTTATATTTAGAACCTGGAGGAAGTTTCTACATCCGATGATGACACTGTTAAATAGGTCACAGCAAAGACACAACACTGCCCTTGCCTCCCCCTCAAAGGCATCCGATTGTCCGTCACTTATTATTCCAGTCACTTTCCTCCGTACTGAAAGCCGCGTCCCTGCTGTTGGTCTGGGTGTGATGCCGCAGCTCCCCAACCTCCTCAGTGCTTCGGTCTAGCGGTCCCAGTTCTCCTTCTCCCTTCAGGGCCAGCCAGGAAGCCCACCAGACCCCGGCCCTGGTGCCTTGATGCTCTCCCTCATCTACTCAGATAAGATGATGGTGGAATGGCATTGTTCCTGTCCTCACCTCAGCAGGAACCCCTGGCATGTAGACCCCTCACAAAAAGTCTTCTCACAAAAGCCATGGCTGAGGGACAGCCAGATCCAAGAAGGTGCTGCTGGCTTCCTTTCGCTGCAAGGCATGACTGTTTGATTCTTCTCAGGGAAGCACCCCTCCAGGCAACTCCTCTGACTGGAAAAGTAATCTGCTACCAAGGGAGGGCAAAACTGGCTGCCACGAGCTGCCTGCCTGTCTGCCTGCCTGCCTGCTTCTCTCATTCATTACCTCTTGGCCCAGAGGCATGGATGCTGCACATGGGCCTAGCATGCTGTTTGTTCCCCAAACCAGCTGCAGAGTGGCAGATGCTAATGGTCCATGAGCCGAAGGCTGGGGGGCGTCAGAGAGCATCTCCTCTACAGCTCTTTCTCAGGAGAACACCTCACCTATGCCAGGGACCACACTCCCCCTTCTTCAGTCCAGGGGAAAGCATGGGGAGCATGTGTCCAAGGAGAGTTGCCAGCAACTGGCCTGGCCTTGGAAGCTGAT
This sequence comes from Pogona vitticeps, assembly GCF_051106095.1. NCBI lineage: Eukaryota > Metazoa > Chordata > Lepidosauria > Squamata > Agamidae > Pogona > Pogona vitticeps. Next base: position 26,510,555 of record NC_135793.1, on the reverse strand, counting down.
TGGAAATGCAATGCCAACATCTGTGCCAAACAAGAAAGCAGATGAAGGCACTTGCTGTCTTGTTGAGCTGCCAGTTCAGCACAGGAGTGCAATGGAGGGACTTGAACTGTTCTCTTGCTGGATTTGGCACAGCTTTGGTGTTCTCTGTATACATCCATTGGTAGACATATCTCCTACATGGGTGCAGAAGCAAGGGTACCAAAGAAAAATATTGTAGAACCACTTCAGATCTCCAATGGCTGCTCTGCTTTCCCCAGTTCTCTTGGCAATTCCACCAGCTGGGCCCCATGCTGCCATCTGGGGGGGGGGTCCATGCCTCCCGCTGACTGGGCCCCTTCCCAGGCATGAAACATCAGTTGTCCCCTGCCCCCCTCCCCGAGATGAGTGGCTGATGGCAGAAGTGGGAGCAGCCCCCACAGCAGCAGGTGGTGGTGGGAGCAGCAGGGGCAGTATCTTCATGCTTGCAAGGTGTGCTGGCTTTCATAATCCCGTTTACTTCTGTCCATTGATGCTTTGCCAGGTGGTCACTTGTGTAGCACAGGAAAACCTTCATCCAACTTGCTTCCTAAGAGTGTCCTGTGGGACTTCAGAGAAGAGGAGGAGGAGGAGGAGGAGGAAGAGGAAGAGCAGCAGCAGGAGGGCATTGGAAGCTGCCAGTGAGTTGTCATCTTCCCCAAATCCCAGGACGGCCTAGGCCAGCCTAGGCCGATCCACATGTCCGTGGGAAGCAGGCAGGTTCAACTGGCAGCTGTCACCACCAGGCAGGACAAGAATCAGAGCAAAAGTGTGATCGAGGCAGGCAGGCCTACTCAGCTGCACTCCCAAGCCTCCTTCCTGTCACATCCTGTTAACCTTCCAGGGTTCCCTCACCCTGCGGCTTCCACCACCATCGTAGAAGAAGCGGGAGTCAGAAGGGGACAGGGAGAAGCAACACTGTTGGAGGAGCTTTTGTGAGTCCAGAGAATGCTTTTGTGAGAGCTAAAACCTCATGATTTTGTTCTGTTTTTCCCGACACACAACTTTGGAAAGCTTTCTCACCTGGAATATACTTCCTTAACAAATCCCCTCAGGAAAGGAGGAAGAAAATATTCTGTATTTGTGTTTAGCAGAGTTGGCTTAATGGGAACATGTTGTGGCAGACCTCAGGAAAGTTCCTTCTTTCAGACGGTGAACTCCCTGAACCCTTTGGCCAGGAGGGCCAGTAGGTTCTCGGAGCTGCAATCCAGAAAAGAAACTTTCCGGAGTCATGTTTTGTGCAGAAAACATTGTGAGCATGTGGACTTGGAGTCCTCTGAGCGTTCTCTCTCTCTCTCTCTGCACCGCTTTGTCCCAAAAGGCCAGGAGGGGTTTGGGAGCAGAGGTCCGGAAGGTCTACCTTCCCCCCTCTCTCTCTGTCCCCTCCCACCCGTCCCAGGAAAGATGCTCTGGGGGAACTGCTCTCACCTTCTCAGGCTTTGACTTCTTGTTCTTCTGTAAGGAGCAGGACCGCTTCCTGTCTACTTCAGAACAATGTGCCCCCCCTACACACACATCTTCCTTTGAGTTCGAAGGAGGGTTCCCGCAGTTCTGCCTGAAGTGTAACCGTCCCAATAGAAAGGAACCCTTCTTCGTTTTCACTGCTTCAAATTGACTTTTGTGGGTCTGCACTGGGGCCCACCCGTCGGGCACTGACGCCCACCTGGTTCTGCCACCGCGCCAACACCCAACATGAGCACCTTCCCTCTATCCGAAGGCAGCCACCTGGGCGATCAAAAAGCCAGGGCCAGGCACCCCCCCGGCGGCCAAGCCGAGGCCCTTCCCCCGCCTCTGCCTCGACGGCCGGGGCCACCCCCAACAGCCGCTTCCCGGCCCCTTCAGCGATCGCCGGCCCGATTCGGGCTGTTCTCGCTTCCACAGCTCCGGGCACCAGCGCCGGCGCAACTCCCGCGCAGCCTGGCCCGAGCAGACGTCGAGGAAGCGCCGCGGCGTTAGGACCTGGCTGCCGCCTGAGCGGCCCGCCGGCCCGGCTGCGTCTCCCGCACACTCGGCGGCCGCCCGGGCGAAGAGGAGCGCGGCGCGCGGACGGGCGGGGAGGGCACGCCTGCCGGGCCCAACTTGGGCCAGTTCCTTCCCCGGAGGCGGGCGAGAAGGCGCGGGAAGGAGTGCAGGCAGCCCGGCTGGGAGGCGAGCAGAGACCGGAACCCGGACTCCTCGCCCGACGGCGCTGTCTCCCGGCTTCCGCGAACCCCTGGTCCCGGGGCGCTTGGCCGGCTCCCGCGCAGCAAGCAGCGGTTGCTCGGCGGGGCTGAGCTTCCGCCCCTTCGCGGGCACTTCTAGGCCGGGCGGGTCCTCCTCCTCCTCCTCCTCCTCCGCTGCCGGCAGCCACAAGTGTCTTCCTCCTCGCTTCGGCCGGTGCCCTCCCCGTCGCCTGGCCGCGCCGCGCCTCTGCCCAATCGCCGGAGATCCTCTCCCGGTTGGGTGGATGCGCTGCGCTCCAGAGGAGGCGACAGCAGAGGACAAGGACGGGGACGGGGACGGGGCCGCGCCTCGGTGGCCTCCCCTCTTGGCGAGGGAGCCCGCCTGCCTGCCCTCGACGCCCAGCGCGAAGTCAGCCGCTCCTTTTGCCTCCCCGCGCGTGGAGAGGCTCCCGGGACGCCAGCGGGCCCTCCAGCGGCGGCGCGCTTAGAATGTGTGGGAAAGTTCTCCTGGTGTGCCTGATCGTCGCTCCGGCGGCCTTCCAGAACAGGTGAGCATTGCGGCCGCGGCTCCCACCTGCCGGACTCGGGCTCCTGCCCCCGAGTCCCTCTTGTCACGCCGTATCCCCCGCTCCTGCCGATCCCGGCCTGCTGGAGCCGCGCTTCTCCCCCCCCCCCCACGCCTCTGAGCGCAGAGAGGACTGGGCTCAGTGTCTCCGAGGGTGGAGGAGGCTGGGAAGCGGACGTGCCCTTTGGATGCGCCTTCCTGTGAAATGGAACAAGGGCGAATCCGAGAGGACCAGCGGGGGAAGCAGGAGGCGCCTTCCGAGGAAACCGGTTGCTGAGCCACCTCGCGTCTCCTTCCTCGGCTTTAACTCTCAGCTTAGCCGAGAGAAACCGCTGCTCCTGGGCTAGATAGGGTGGCTACCTCGGGAGAGAGGTGCCGTGCCTTCTCCTGGGGCCTTGCGCTTCTCTGGTCTCCACTGATCCAGTTGCATTTCAGTCTTGGAATGGGCTCCTCTACAGCTCCTCCTGCCCTGGGAGTTCTCCCGGGCTACTCCTTGCTGCTCTAATGCAACCTAACGGACCTGCTCCCCCGGTACAAGAGAGCACCATCAGGTCCAGATTCTCCTCCTCACCACCACTCCCTGCACCTTGGTCTCTCTGGCTGATGGATCAGCAGAGCAAGTAAGACTTTTCTGAAACAAAGAAAGTCAGAGAGAGAGAGAGAGAGAGAGAGAGAGAGAGAGAGAGAACCAGGTTATCCATGAGCAAAACTCAGAATCAGCCTTGGACCATACCTTTCTTGCAGGATGAAAAGAATCATAAAAACGTTGCCCATCAACAAAGACAAAGTAAGGCCCATGATCCTGCACCCCCTCAGGTGAAACTTGATCCCACCTCCCACCCACCCCATGCTTCTTCAGGTTTGTATACTCCATCTTCGAATTTCCCCACCAGATCCTTCAACATACAGTACAGCCAAGATGGGTTGGGAGATTTTCTCGTTCTCTTCCATTCAGGGGTCTGGCAATGGCCGGACTGGTGAAGAGTTCTAAAGGACTCAAAACCTTGCCTCCCTGATGATAGTTCAGGGGGCAATAAAGGTATGGCCCATTTCTGATTTGGAGCTGTTCTAAAATGGGAGTTTCACACAGAAATACATAGGCATGTCTTGTCTTATACAGCACTGCTCTTGACACTCTTCCTTTCCCAGGCTTGTTCTGGATGCTGCTTGAACATGCTGAATGGGAAGAAGGGAGCTTTGCAGCCTGTCTGTTTGCCCTGCTGAAGGAGGCTTTCCATTCTGTCTGTCTGTCTGTCTGTCTGTCTGTCTGTCTGTCTGTCTGTCTGTCTCTGTCTCTGTCTCTGTCTCTGTCTCTGTCTCTGTCTCTGTCTCTGTCTCTGTCTCTGTCTCTCTCTCTCTCTCTCTCTCTCTCTGTGTGTGTGTGTGTGTGTGTGTGTGTGTGTGTGTGTGACTGAGGTGACTCAACTGATCTTAGAGATGGCAATGAGAGCGAAAAGTCTGATGTTCTGATGTGCAGCTTCGGCGATCAGAACCAGCACCTTGGCTTGTAACCAGGTGTCTGTGGAAGCCAGCGACTCTTGCAGGAGAAAGGCAAGCCACACATGTGGTCTCTCTGTCTCTAGCCCTAAAGATTGCCCAGCTACCTCCCCTTCCCCTCTCCAGCCTTGGCTTCCTCCCTGACTGGGTGTTTCTTGGCAGGAGGAGGGAAAGGCTGCTGTGCAACGGGTGGGAGATGCCACTTAGGGAAGAGCCACCTGTGGACCAGGCAAGCAGCTGAGCAAGGGGGTCAGTGTCACATGCCTTGCTGCCTATAGCAGCCCTGCTTGAGGAGAGCAACAGCTTGCCCAGTGGGCAGAGGTACAGAGTGGAGCCCAGAGTGAGGGGTTGTTAGGATGAGCCCTGGGCAAGGTGTCCTTAGGGTCTTTCAGGACGGTTTGCAGAGGCTTCTGGAATGGGATGGAGGTGAGAGGGAGCAGTTGACAGCAGAGGCAAAGGGATCATGTGTTCGGATCCCTTGCTCTTTGGCTCAAAAGCCAGGATCCCTAATAGGCATTTTCCAGTTGCGGTTATGGCCGCAAGCATGTTTACAGAACTCCTCCAGGTGAGACCCTTGCCGTGCTGGAGCTCAGCTTGGCACCCCTGGGCTAGGCAACAGGTTCCGGAGCCAGGGTCTGAGAGAGCGCCACCGGGCATTCCCTTGCCAGGGTGCTCTCCTGGTGGGAGTCATCTCATGGAAGGCCATCTGTGCTGCTGCTGCTGCTGCTCTCTCCAGTGGGACTTTTTATGTCCACTGGGCATGGTGTGGTGGAGATGAATACCCAAAGACAAGGTGTGTGTGTGTGTGTGTGTGTGTGTGTGTGTGTGTGTGTGTGTGTGTGTGTGTGTGTGTGTGTGTGTGTGTGTGTGTGTGTGTGTGTGTGTTGGGTGGGTTCGGTGTGGGTCTGGGTAGGTGAATTAAGAAAAGAACAAGCTTTCAGGGGATCGTTTCCCTCAGCACTCTGGGGAAGAAATATTTGACTAGATGGATTTAATTGACAGAATGAGAGGACTTGAGGCCCATGAAATTGTCCCTTAAATGCTGCTAGGAAGACTCTGTCCCCCCCCCAGCCCCTCCACCCTCCACCTCCCTATTCAGAGGATCTGGAAGACAACCGCTGCTCAGGGCCAAGCCTGTGGGGCTTTATGGGGCTGAGATCTGGCAGACGGGCACATGTGCACACACTCCTGTTCATCCCCTCCACTCCATCAGCCAGCAGTATTTGCATATGTTAAGTCCCCTGAATGCATGCAGATTTAAAAGGCCCCATTGCTTGAGACAGAAGCTGTGCAGAAGCAGAGGGAGGGAAGGAAGGAGGGAGGGAAGGAGGGAAAAAAATGGGAATCTCTGCACAAATTCCATTCTGCAGCCACTCTGGGGGTGTGGAGCTGTATGTCCATCAGGGTTTGCCCCTAAGTTGATTCCGGAATCTTTGTTACAAGACTGGGGTCCCCTTAGAGAGGCTGCTGTGATGCAGAGCGACTGTTCAGAATCTCTCCTTCCATTTTGACTCTCCCTGATGCTCTTGGCAAGAAGGGGCAGGCCAGCAGACATGGCCATGCTGGACTTTCCAATACACCTGGTGGAAAGAAGAAGGGAAGGGAGGGGATGGCTACTGAGGATACTCTCAGGCAAATGCATCATTGATGAAGAGGCCACTCTGACTGAATTCCAGAGCACTTCCTGGTCAAATGAAAGGAATGAAGGTGGAAGGCATTCTCCCCAGGAACTAAGACCCCAAACCAGTCATTCTTTGAAAAAACTTTCAGAACTGGAATCAAGATTATCTTGACTGTTGGTGGGAAAGGCATTTGCCAGTTAAGGAAGCCTCCCCCTGCTGCTGCCCCATCATGCCAGACTCTCTCTGGAAGGACTGTGGCAGACAACCCACTGCTGCTTGCACCAGAATCGTCAGGCTGTTTGTCCTATTGATTATAGCTTCTGGTTCTCTCTCCGAGGTAGCGTGCAGATCAGGGCTGGGCAGCTTGCAGTGAAGGGAACACTTCAGGGAACAGGCAGAAGGAAGCGAGAGGGGCCAGCTGGAAAATATGAATTGCCTTTCTGAGGCAAGACCCACATCGCCCAAAGCTCTGTGGCCCCTTGTAAGCCAGCAGAATGCCTCTGGAAAGCCCAGCAGCCTGAGGGAGGGAGGGAGGAGGGAGGGAGGGAGGCGTTGCCTTGATGCTGGCTAAGGCCTGGTCCTTCCAGGTGGGCTGCCTGCCTTTTGCTGATAAGTCTGTCACATGAAAGGAGGACTCTGTCCATGTCTCTGGGCAGCGCATCTGGGCAGAGAGTAACAAGGAAACTTCCTTTGCCCTGTTTCTCGTCTGCTGCAAAAATGCCACACAAACTGAAAGCCCCTTCAAGGTTTGTATGGTGCAGCAGGGAAGGTGGGTTGTCATCCAAGAGACGTGATGCTGCCTGTTACTCGTTTTGTTAGCCTGCTCCTTGTGGGACAGAGTCTCCTTTGTGCAGGCTGCTTCATGGGCCCTTTCCATGGGTGACTGTTTTGAGACAGTCCCTTCTTCCCTTCTGTCTTTCTTCTCTCCATCCTCTATAGCTTTGTCAATCAGTTCTCACATCCTTTTGATCTTCCCCATTTCTTCTGAAGTTCAACCTCCTGGGATAGATGGAAGAGATGCTGTACCAAGCCTTTTGTCTTTGCGTCATCATCAGCACCATCAAATATTTCTGGTGTGCCTGAAATGTACTAACCCTTTCCTTAGAGTGGTCTTATAGACCAGATGGGTGGGTTACAAATCAAATAAATAAATAAATTAACCTTGGAAATATGGGAGACGATGCTCCCCGACTGCCAGGTCCCTCACCAACCACAGAGAGCTCAACGGAGCTCCATTTGGCAACCATGAATAATAACTGGCCAAGAAGCCAAGTCGGTATTTGTAAGTTGAAGTCTGCAGGTTGCCTTAAGCTGCCAAATTGACAGAAGCCCTGCCCTCACTCACAGTGGCCGCACTAGAAGAGCACCACTGTTCAAAGGCAGGAGGGACTGGCTGGTTGGATGTGTCTGCTGCGTCTGCTGAGATGCTGCAATTAGGAACCAAGGGCTCTGTGCCCTTTCTTGAGCCAAAATGCAATTAAGGCCTGCTGACATGGCATGCTCTTGGGATAATGTCAAGCCTTGCCCAAGGAGGGGATGTCAGAGTCCATCTGTCCACCCTGGATCTGATCATTACTGTGGCTGATGTGTCCCTTAGCTCTCCTTCCTCCTCACCGGCTGTCACATGTACCTCCTCTCTACAAACACAAATGCACAGACTGGCCACAAAACTACTACCAAGCCTCTTCCCTTGTTTGCTGCATTCCCACACGTGGCTTGGTCAGAAGAGGTGGCTGTTTTGACCAGCAGGTTTTGCATGCATCAAACACACATCTCTCTTTCACTGGATTCTCTCTGAGTCTCAGGAAAGCTGAGTTGCCCCTTTCACAAATTGCCAGATTGAATTGCTCTGGCTCAAAGCAACCTCAGTTCCAGTTTACTTGGCTCTTGATTGCGAAATGTTTCCTGCATGTGGCATTTCCATTAACAGCCGGGAGGCTTGGCTCTCCACCTCTCTAATTGCTTGATGCCTGCTGGAGTCTAGATGGCACGTATTTCACCTGGGAAAGGAAAGTGTTTCCGATGCTTGCTGCTGGAAGAAGTGGCAGTTGAGAAGGGAGCTCACGAGCCTCGTGTTGCACCTGAACCGAGAAGCAGGCTGGTAATGCAACACTCACATGTGAGGGCAAGCCAGGGATGCCCATCCAGATTGCTTTCCTCTGATGCTGCATGGCATGGGGTGGTGGTCTTGGGGGTGGGGTCAGAGCCCATCTTAGAGCGGAGCTCACCCCTTGCAGTTAACCAGTGGCACGGCTGGGAAAAGAGCTCAGGTTTCCTGCTTGGGACCTGGAAGGACCATTGATGTGAGGTGAGCCTCTGTATGGCGGCATCCTTTTCCTGTTGGATTTACATCCGTTTCTGTAATGTAAGCTGGCTGGATAAGTCAGTGGGACAGGTCTCCAGCTGCTGAGCCAGGGGTTGACAGTTGGATTTCCTACTGGGTCTCGTGCGAGGAGAGCCATCCTGTGTGGCCTTGGGTGGCCTGCAGAAGAAGGGAATGGGAAACCACTTCTGTGTATTCTCTACATGGAAAACCCTGGAAGGGGTCGCCAAAAGTCAGATTTTACTTGACGGTATGCAGTTATTAATTATTATGGAATATAATATAATGCAGGACCTGAATTTTGGAGTTGTCTTAGCATTCTTCCTCCACTGCCTGTTTGGGTCCTTTTTACCTTTTAAGAAAAAAGGAGGAGGAGGAAAGGAAGGCGGGTTGGAAGACAAAGTTGGCATCAGAGCATCAGTTTGTTTTTGGCTGGCATCTGATGCCCTAAAACGACTTTGAACCTTTAGCTCTATGCGGCCAAAACATCTGGAAGCTCAAATACATTTTATCATTTGTGTATAGATGGCAACATGGTGTGGCATCAGTGCTTCATGGATGATATAAGGGTTTTATGCAGAATGAAACACATGTGAGGTTGTGCAACAGGACATGTGATGCTAAGCGCTGCATGACGGGTGTGGTGCTTTTTCCAACAGCAAATATAACTTAAGTATAAATGTTCCTCATCAACTGATGAGCAAGGCAATGGGAGCTTTCTAAAGCCACTGTTTCCCAGTTGTGCAGGAATGGCTAGACATACATTGCTTACCAAAAATGGAGAAAATGTCAGAGCAGTCATTCCTGTGAATGAGTGAACCAAGGTTTAGTGACAGACAATGAAGCCCCCTTCCTTTGCTTGATCCCCACATACAGTTTGGTCAGGGGGATGCTGTGCTTTGGCTGGCCACCATTTTCCTGGGTTGCTCCAGGCATAGAGTGCCCATCCCTCATCACCCGCGGTGCCTCCCTTTGGCTGCAAATGCTTCTAGGGACTGACCCTTCTAGGGATTTTCTCCCTGCAGGGCTTTGCCACTCCCTACCCCATCCCGAGCTACAGTCTCTCTGCCTGCTAGCCTTGCTAGTCTGTCTTCTGTTGCAGCAAATCTAGGCCGGAGTCTTGGCTCCTTAAAGGCAAGCAGGTTTTATTGGGCAGAAACGACGCTGACTGTTGTCTTTGTCTTTCAATACATGGAGTGTAACCTCAGGGGGTATTGTTATGTGCCGTCAGTCACTTCTGACTTGTGTTGAATTAATATCCTCCAAAAGGTTCTGTCTAGAACAGTCCCAATCAGGTCCTGCAAACTGGCTGTGGTTTCCTTTATGGATTCAATCTCGATCCATTTCATAGTTGGTCTGTCTGTTTTCTTGTTGCTTCCAACTTTTCCCAGCATTATTGTCTTTTCAAGCAAGTCTTGTCTTCTCATGATCTCCTCAGTAGACAGACCTTTATACAACCAAACCTCAGGCATTTGGCTCGTATGCACACAGGGCAGAATAAAAGAAATTCAGAAGGTCCAGAATGGTGGCAGTTTTGTCAGTGCTCATTGTGGCTCATTAACAGTCCTTGAACATAACAGATGAGAATCTTAATGGTGGTTGTTAAAAACAGCCAAGAGGTCTTCAGAGGATGGCAAGGACCTCCCAGTGTAGGTTGAACAGACTAACCCTTGTTGCTTAGCAGGCAAGGGGAGTAAAAATAGAGAGGTTGGGGCTGGTAGGAGTGGAAGAATTACAAATAGTATGCAGGAATTTCTAAATAGTAATCCTTAAACAGGCAACTCCTGGTAGAAAAATCAGGCATGCAATGGGATGAATGGCTCTGCCAGTCTTCTTAGGTCCCCCCCCCCCCCATTTTTCTGCAGGGCTGAGAGTGTGGAGGAATATGACTATGATTACCTCAGCACCAACAAAACATGGGTCCTGACCCCCAGAGCCCAGGAAACGGATGCCACGCAGATCCTCAACTCTCTGCTCCGGAACTATGACAACAAGCTGAGGCCAGACATCGGCAGTAAGTGCTTTCCGCCTTTTGAGGTTGCGCGAGGGGAGGGGGGGCTGCTGGTAGGGCTGCCCAGAGGCAAGGAGTCCCCGTGAGGGAGACGCACAGATTGCACTCTGGCTTGGGCAGACTCGGCAAAGTTGGTTGCACTCCTGTTGTAAACCAAGAGCAGCAGGAGCAGGGGCTACTTTTGGGTGAGGAGGGCTCAGAGACCTGGTGGAGAGGGGGGTGGAGGTGGGAATTGCTCCCAAAGCCTTTGTAAAAGAAGAAGGATGACGAGGAGAACATCTGTTGGGCAGGAGAGAAAGAGAGGCGGCCCTGCTCCTTGGAACGGGAAAGGTTCACTGAGCCCCTTCCGTGGCCACTTTGAAGGAAGGCTGCTTTCTTCCCACAGGTGGCCTTTCTAAAGAAAAACAACCAAACCTCAGGCATTTGGCTTTTTAAAACAGTTGTGCTTCTGCTGCTGCTCTCAGTTTGTGCTTATTTTCCACTCAGTTTTATTAGACCGTGTAGTCAGATTGTTTTAGATCTCATAAGTTGCTGTGGGCACAGGTACGGTATGTACAGGAAAAAAAAATGAGGTGCAGAGTTTCCCTCCATCAGAGTAGCCCATCCAAAGTGTCTCCTGTTATTGCTTCACCCCCTTGTTGATCCCTCTTTTTTTGGGTCTCTCTTCCAGTCAAGCCGACTTTTATTGACGTCGACATCTACGTCAACAGCATCGGTCCCGTCTCTGTGATCCACATGGTGAGTCTTGATGACCTCTGTGGGCAGGATGGGGAAAGGCCACAGGGGAGCAAGGGGTTCTGCACCTAGAGAGGGGAGGGCGTCCGAAGGGGGAAGGGTCTACCAAACCCTCTCCCCACTTGGTGGCTTCTGCTACGGCCTCATTTCTTCCTTGGCAATGCTCAGAAGGGGCACTCTTTCAGACAGCAGCTGCCACTGTTTGCCAGCTGGCATGGGCACTGCCATGGGAATCGGACCTTTCCTAACACCTGGTCCAAGGAAGTTTCCCCATGTCTGCTCCTTGGCCACCTTCCCTTCAACCGCCTGCAATGCACCTTGTTTGTCCCATTCTGCTGCTCCCCTCCCCTTCTGTGTGGATGTTTTCCTACCATGCCTCCCTCTCTGGTCCCAAGCCCCACCAGCTTCCTCCAACCTCCATCTGTGTTTGCAGCTCAGGGCTTAGGGAACTGGGCAGCTGCTTGCTACTGAGCCCAGCTCTTGCCCCATCTTACCCAGAGTGGCCAGCTCTGATAGGCAGCAGGGACTCTGGGAGCGTTCACAGGCAGGGCTGCTTCCTAGCCCTCTCCAAAAACCCTCCCCTGTGGTCCAGGTGGCAGGATGGCAGATCTTTGGCAGAGATCCGTGGGATTACCAGATGATTGCCTGTCCACGTTATTAGCCAGAGCAGACCCTGCTCACCTTCTGACATCTGGAGAGATTGAAACTTTTCACGGTTAACTTCTGGTTGAGTTTGGCTAACGGCTGTAGTCAACTCACAGACAGAATCTGCAGCTGTGCCATTTTGGAGAGGTTTTACCCATCTGGATAACAAAAAATGCACAGGCCTTGCTTCTAGCCTGACCCTTCCTTTGGCTGTGTGCCTCCAGGGCAGTGGATAAATGCTAACACAGAAGCTTGGGCTTGTCCAGAAAGGCCTCAGGTTGGCTCACTTCTGGAGGCACTGTGGGTCCCTCTTCAGTGGAGCTCTTGGGAGTCCCCACCACTACTGGCCCACCTTTAGAAGTGATTTGAGAGTAGCCAATTTTGCTCATTGCAGGAGAAACCAAAGGACAGACACAAACTGCACTCCTTCCAGGTGCCCCTCTGGAATGTTTCTTGACAAATAGGGGCAAAGAGGTGATGCTTCTAGTCCAGACAAATCTTCTGACAAAACTGACCCCTACCCTCAATGGTAGCAGGAGGAGAACTACCATTGCAGCCCCTTCCCACAAGACCGGTGCTTTCACATGGCAAACACAGGGTACCTTCTGCTACCTGGCAGCAGCCATGGCAATGGGACTGTCCAGTCTCCAGTACTGTTCTGCTCATAGAGCTTCTTCATTGGTACTTGCCTGACGAAGTGGTCCTGATTCATGAAAGCTCGCAGATTGTGTGATGATTTTTTTAGTGGTCTGCAAAGGTATTGCCTACTCTTGTTTTTGCATTTTGTAATAAATACATGGCTCCCTTTTATTCTGAGGGAGGAAAGGTGGTTTTGTTCTCATCTGGATGCCCCAGAAGCCGCCTTTCCTCTCTTTATGGTTAGAGCACCTCCCAGCTGGCACATCTGAATTATTCTGCCCCAGAGGTCAGGGGCCTTGGTTGACTTTGCATGGCAGACTCATTTTAAGTCGGGGCTGCATTTGCCTTGCCCTTGGAGTTGTGAGGTGTCTGACAGGATTCCAAAGGCAGGGAGTCAGTCATTTAAATAAATCAGAACAACCCATGTGGGGCTGTGTGCAGCTTGTTGGAGCAATTACCTAAGCTGCTATTTGGAGACCAAGCCAAGATTTCTCTTCTTCTAAGCCAAGGTGTATGCTCTCCCTCTCTCCTCTCTCTCCCCCTCCACACCCCCCCCCCCCCAGTCACTCCTACCCACAAACACCCTATTTGGGACAGATCCCAGGCAATGACAGTTCAGTTGGAAGGCAAGGTTAAAAACTTTTGTTCGTTGACAAAATGTCTAATCTTTCATAAACTAGACATTTTCGAATGTCGAATGTAACTGAATGCAAATGAGCAAACAAACAAACCTTCTCTCCGCCCGCCTCCCTGTTCCTTCCTCCCTCAGTCTGGAATCAGTGGGTCTGTTTCTGTCTTCCTCACACCCGTCTTTCTCCGATCCCAGCCCGGCAGGTCAGCCTCCCCTCCTCCTATCCGTGTGTCTCAGAAGCTGCCCCTTCTGAGACGGACAGAGCAAGTCATGGCCCCCTTGCGGTGGTGGGGCTCCTTGAGGGCTTTCTGCAGCCCCCACTTCCTCTGTTGTGACAGCACAGGCTCCCTTCTGGCAGCCAAAAGCAGGGGCGGGGGAGCTTTTGGGGTGGACTGCTTGATGCCCTCCGCCACCCCACCCCACCTCCACCCCCTCTGGGAAGCAGATATTTTTCAACAGAGCTGGCAAGCAGTTCAGAAAAATCTGTCCCCTGATTTAAAAGAGGCATGTGCCTGACAGCGTATTGGGTCTCCGGCTCTCTTTGCCTAAGGCTACAATCCTGTGCAAACTCCCTGGGGCGGGGTGGGGGCCCGTTTGTAATGATGTGGAAATTGTGTCTGAATGTGCCTGCATATTCTTTCTCTCTTTAATTTGTATCCTGCCTTTTCATTAAATGAAAACAGCTACCAGTAGAATATAACATGCCAGTGAAACAGTCAAATACAACTGTTTCCGTCATCAGTAAATGTGCTTCTTGAATATAAATGTGTTGCCCTAGAAACATGTGCTCTGTCCACAAAGTGTTGGAAGCACCAAACTGCTGGCTGGTGCTTGTGGGGCAAATGCCCCACTTTCACTCTCCCTCCATCGATCGATCGATCCATTGATCGATCGATCGATCCATTGATCGATCGATCGATCGATCGATCGATCGATCGATCTCTCTCTCTCTCTCTCTCTCTCTCTCTCTGTCTGTCTGTCTGTCTGTCTGTCTGTCTGTCTGTCTGTCTGTCTTAGAATACTATAGAAACTGTGCTAAAAACAATATTTATCCATATTAAAACCACAATTTAAAAACATTTTGAATTGCATTTAAGAGGGGCTTTGAAGGATCCATAAGAGCTACCAAGGAGTCCAGAGGGAAAGGCTGGTTTTGCTCCCACCCCCAGGAAATCCTGGATTTGGACCCAGCAGGGCTGGACGGCGCCCTTCTGGAAGCCCTGGAGGGCCACACAACTGTTGACCCACCCCAGTAGGCAAGGGCTATGGATCTGCAGGCTGACTTGGCCTCAGGCGATTTCCTCTCTTCTGGATCCGGTCCCTGGAGATGACCATCAAGCTGAGACACTGGGACTGGAAAGGGAAAGGGGCGCATGCATGGTGCCACTGCCCGCCCTTCGTCCAAGCCTTGGCAAGAGAGGTCAGCCAAAGGCTGGCAGGTCTGCCAGGAAGGGTCGGTCTTGGAGACCGTGTCAGCCCCTGTCTCTCCTCTGCGCCTCTTGCAGGAGTACACCATTGACATCTTCTTTGCCCAGACGTGGTACGACCGGCGCCTTCGCTTCAACAGCACCCTCAAAGCTCTGACTCTCAACACGAACATGGTGAGCCGGGTCTGGATCCCAGACACTTTCTTCAGGAACTCGAAGCGGGCCGACTCCCACTGGATCACCACCCCCAACCAGCTCCTCCGGATCTGGAATGACGGGAAGGTGCTCTACACGCTCAGGTGATTCTAGGCAGTCATCCAACAGGCAGAGACAAAGCACTCGCCGGAGGCGTGGGGGCAGGGGCTGGGAGCAAGAGGAAGCAGAGTGTATTCGGGAAGGGGGTGGGGGTGGAACATCCCACATGGGCTGCCCCCCCCCTGCTTATTGGAGTGTGCCCGATGGGTTCCTGCCCACAGGCCAACATTCCTGCCGGCCCTGGGTACTCCTTGGGATTTGGGGATCAAAAAGGGGGAAGGGAGGTGGGAGAAGCCAGGCATCTGGAACATGCCAGGAAGGGGCGGCATGGCTTTGGGAGTGGGCCTCAGCGGCCTCCCAGCCATGTGTGTTCCTGTGCATGTGTGCGTGAGTGCTTGTGTCAAACCTCATTCGAGAGATGGACAAGGTGTTGCTCTGGCTAAGCCACTGAGTCGGGTGGCCTGGTCATGGGTCCAGCTCATGCCCAAGACGCCCTCATGCCTCCCTCCGTTCCTCTTCCAGGTTGACCATTGAGGCCGAGTGTCTGCTCCAGCTGCAGAACTTCCCAATGGATACACATTCCTGCCCTCTCGTCTTCTCGAGCTGTGAGTACTGGCTCCACAGATGCCATGGCTGGGCTGTGGGGCTGAACAACCCCTACCCCACCCCTGGCTTTGATCATCCTGGCACTTGCATCCGTTTGACTGGGGCCTTGAAACTTGGGTTGTTGGAGGCGAAAGGGGATCAGGGGCAGCCAGAGAGGCTGGAGAGGGCCGAGGTGCTAACCAGGGGAGGGCCGAATAAGGCCACCGGTGGTCTCTTTGGACTGACTCCCTCTGCAGACCCTGCTTAGACATTCCTCAGCCATTGACATGGCTGGTGGGAGCAAGGAACATCATGGTGTGAGAGAGAGAGCAGCTCCTCCAATAGCTACTTGCTGAGGTTTTTTCTTTGAAGAAGTGAAGATGAACACACACACACATACACACACACACAGAGCACACATGCACATGCGTGGCTGTTTGGACTTTTCTAGCACTCTCTTCAGAGGACTACGGAGTGATTCAGAAGAGGCCAGGAAGCCCCCCAGGACCACCACTACTGGTCTGTTCTATTGGGATGCTGGCCCACTCCTTCCCCCTCCTGCTTGCTCTTCCCCTCCCTCCCCCCCTCCCCCCTCCCTCCTTCCCTTCCATTTGTTTGCTTGGCTGCTCATTGCCGGACTCCACCAGCCGCCCAGCCTGGGGCCTGTCATCCCATTCATGTCACCACAAGGGATCTGGCCAAGCCTGCTTCCTCTGCCCCCTGCCCGGAATCTGCAATCCGCGGGGCTCTGAGTGGATTTCGGAGGCTGCTGGGGCCCCCCCTCCACAGCTTCCACCCAGGCTCATCTTCACTAATTAACAGTACGAGTCATGCATACTTGGCAACTAATCGTAAACATAGTTTGGCGATGCTGTGAGGTCTCCCCTCCCCTCCCCTCCCCTCCCCTGGAGGATCTATCATATAGGCCTCATGATAGCGGCTTCAAAATAGTTTTGACATTTCATTTTGCAAATAAAACCGGGATGCCAGATGAAGCCACACAGGCAGCTCGCCCGAGTCTCATGTCTGCTCCAGGCAAGGCTCGGCCTGCCTTCCCTTCCCCGCCGCTCCTCCTCGCTCCCTTTCCCCCATCCATCTCAAGGAGAAGATGTGTGTGTGTGTGTGTGTTGTTTCTCATCTATGGTTATCTGAGAAAAGTGCTTCAGCTGCAGATGGAAAGCAGAAAGGGTTGGGTGCTCTCAACTGCCCCCCTCCCACCTCCTCCCCAGGAATCACCAGGGTGACTCTGCTCCGAGGAGCCCTCCTGGCCTTGCGCCCCTGAGGCTGCCTGGCAGGTGACATTCTAAGGCTACTGGACAGGAAGAACACCTGTAGGACTCCAGGGCACCTTGGAATGGCAATCAGTCCTGCTGTGTGTCATTCAGTTATTTTTTGACTTAAAGCCACCCAGGCCAGGGTTTCCTTGGCATAAAGGGCTCAGAAGTCTTTTATTGATTCTTCTTTTCTGGGGTGCTCTGAGAGTGTGCACCTTGCCCCTCTTTCCTCCCAGAGACTCCGTGGGGTACTGAACCCCCAACCTCTGGCTCTGCAGCCAGATATCCAACTCACTGAGCTATCCAACCAGCCAATGACCTCCTTGAAGCATGCAATTGCTGTCAGTGTCGACTGAGAAAATGCAGGCATGGCGAGGCCAAGGAGCTGCTCTTCCTCTTGGGCTCGTGTGATGTGAGAGCGTGAGTAGAGGCGTCCACTGGGCTGAGTCTTGCAAAGACACCCCATGTCCAGTGCCAAGCCACATGGGACCAGGAGTTCTGACCCACCCACCCCTTGCCCTCCTTCTTCCTTTTTTTCCCCCTTCAAAGGAGGTGGCCAGGTTGAGGGGGGGGTACTCGGTAGCGGTCCTTCCTAACTGACCATGGTCTTCATCCTCCGTGCCCTCAGAGTTTTGGCAGCAAATAACTTTGGAGGCTATTTCCGAAGCAGGCCGAGTCGTAGTTTGGTCCAGTAGCCAAGCTTCTGTGATGAAGAGGAGGAAGGAGCCGGGGGGGGGGGGAAGCCGTGAGGGTGCTCTCTTGGTGCTTCTGGGCCTTGATCTCCTCCCTGGCATGTGCTCCTACTTCCAGATGGCTACACACAGGAGGAAATCGTCTACCGCTGGAGGAGATACTCCATTGAAGTCTCAGACCAGCGCACCTGGAGACTTTATCAGTTTGACTTCACGGGGCTGAGAAACACCTCCGAGGTGCTCAGGACTGGCGCTGGTAAGGCATCCTTCCAGAGGATGTGGGTGGGTCGTGAAAGAAGGAGCAGGCCATGCAGCAGGCTGGTGGTCTCTCAGAGGGGCGGAGGGTCTGGCAGAGGCAGGGGTGCTGCTTACCCCCTATGCTAGCCCCCCCCCAGGTGGGCAATTCCTCTCCTTTCAGGAGCCGCCACCCCACCCTCCTCCTCCTGCTCTGCTTCTCTTGGTGCTTCTCCAGGGCACCCTCTGGGTCTCACTGTGGAGGGAGGAGCTTGCATCCCTTTGGTGACCTTGTGCTTCATGTGTCTCCAGGGTGCCTTCGGGACACCTCAGAAGGCCGGTTCTCATGTCAGTCCACCCAAAGTCCTTGATGTGGTTTTGGGTGGGGACCTCACTCCCACAGAGGTGGTGTCCTCACTAAGGGGTCCTGCCACTCAGCTCTGGATTAGCGGGCTACCGATAGCGCCTGCTTTTTCACCTGGGATGCTCCCAGTAGTGTAAAGGGGCAGAAAGGAGAGAGGTCCTTCTTTTGAATGTCCCTCTGGGCCTGCCTTCCAAGTCTGGCAGTTCCAGGGCTGGGGAGGGGTAGGAGAGATGGCTTCTTTCCTGGAGAATGTACAAAGGTCACTTGCATGGAGATACCATAATGCAGTAACTGGCGGAAAGGATACACCAGCAATGCACCGGCATCCCTTTTCAGCAGCCCCAGACAGAGTCCTTGCCCCTGCGCCCATCAAAGCAGTTCTGCTGCCCCCCTTCTGGCCACCTTCTGTTGCTGGCATGCCTGTGGAGAGGGTTGGGTCACCTAGGGCTGAGAAGACGGGGCATGGCGCTGGACGGCTGGTGGTGCTGGTGGTGGTGGTGGTGGTGGGCTCTGCTCAGGCCTTTGTGCCGCCTCCTCCCAGAGGGCAGGGCTGGCTGTCTCTACACAGCCCTTGAGCCCCTCTCAGTGACCTGCTTCCTGGAAGTTGGGAAATGAAGGAGTTGAGGGGCCGAGGGAGGAAAAGGAGCTGGCCCAAGGCTGTGGCAAGTGGGCCAAGTGCCCAGCTGCCTTTGAGAAGCCCCCTTGCAGAAGAGGCACCCCCTGTGTCCCTCATGAGACCCTCGGGGTGACTGCGAACATCAGCCTGTGCTGCTGAACCTCTCAGCCTCTGCAACCTGCCTGTGGGAGCAGACTGAGGCGTGAGGGACCAGCTGCGCCTCTGACCAGCCACCCTCTCTCTGGCCTTTTGCAGGAGAATACATGGTCATGACGGTGTCCTTTGACCTGAGCAGGAGAATGGGCTACTTTGCCATCCAGACCTACATCCCCTGCATCCTCACGGTGGTTCTCTCCTGGGTCTCCTTCTGGATCAAGAGGGACTCAACGCCTGCCAGGACATCTCTGGGTAAGAGGGAGCCTGGCTGTCCTTCCCCCTTCCCCAGCAATGGACCCCCAGCCCCTGAGAGATGCACTTAAGCAAGGCTCCCTCCTGTTGTGCTGGTGGAAGGGAGAAAGCCCTGGCAGAGCAGCCCATGGGGATCGAACGGCCAGTGGAAAATGCCCATGGCTGAGGGCAGCTCTTGGGCTGTGGTGGAACCAGTGGCTTCAGGTGGCCTTCCCACCTTGACAGCAGCATTGCACCTAGATCAGCAGCACTGTCCCACATGGTCTCTCTGCCACCACCCCCACCACCACCACCAGCAGCAGCCCTAGCCCACTCAGCAGTCAGCTTCTGGCAACAGGATCTCTGGACCTTCTTTTCACCCCTCAGAAATCAGCTGGCTGCTTCTCCAAGGGTGAAGGCCCAAGTGCTTGCTGAATGGTGGGGTCCCCTTCTTGGCTGACCCCGGCCACTGCTGCCGGAGCACAGGTCAGCTTCCTGTGTGAATCCCACAAGAGCATCTGCAAACCCCCTCTTGGCTTTTAAAGCAAGAAAGCTGCTCATCCCATAAGAGCATGTGTGGTGCTCAGGAAGTTCTTCCACATTCACAAGCCGCTCTGCGTGGCCCCTCCTGCCAGTTGTCCCCCTTTCGGTGGCTTCACTCCAGGCCTGTGCTGAGGGGTCCAGACACCCAGCAGGAGCAGAGGAACAGCCTCTGAAGCCCAGTTGGCCAAACCTATTCCCCTCTCCCCCCCCTCACTCCCATCCAGGCATCACCACCGTGCTCACCATGACCACCCTGAGCACAATCTCTCGGAAGCATCTGCCAAGGGTCTCCTACATCACAGCGATGGACCTGTTTGTCTCTGTGTGCTTCATCTTTGTCTTTGCGGCCCTCATGGAGTACGCCACCCTCAACTACCTGGTTGGGAACAAGAAGCCAGAAGAACACAGCCACCGGAAGACCAGGCTGGTGAGCAGGAGCTTCGCGGGGGTGGGGTGGGCGGGCGTGTGGGTGGGCTCCCCTTGGAGTTTCAGGAGCAAAGACCCCGGGTCCACCTTGGAGGTCAAACCAGGGAAGAGAGTGGGAAAGGAAAGGAGGCCGCTGTCCCACAGGCTCCATGTGGTCCTGTCGGGGCGTTGGGTCCAGAATCAGTGTCGACCTGGTGTCAGGGTGCAGCTGGGATTGGTGGGGGAGCCCCTGGGAGGAGGGGCATGGCATTTCCAGCTGCCCCCCCACCCCACCTCTGGGAATCCTCTTGACCCTCCCTTGCTTTGGGAGAAAGAGGTAGAGGGAAGGTCCTCTCGCAAGTCTGGCTTCTCAGAGATGGACCGATGTATTGTTTCTAGTGCTTAGTTTGGCCCTTAATGTGTGCACCCGCAGAACTGTTATCGGGGAGGGGAGGGGGAGGGGAGGGGGAGGGGGAGGGGAGGGGAAGGGAGATTCCCTCCACCCTGACCTGTGCCTACCGTTTGCCAAGCATGGAGTCATGGGCAGGGCAGGGCAGGGCAGGGCAGGGCAGGGCAGGGCAGGGCAGGGCAGGGCAGGGCAGGGCAGGGCAGGGCAAGCCTTCCCTTCCTTGGGACTTCCCTCACTTGCCGTCTGCCAACCTCCAGCCAGCCAGCCATGCCCCACTGGTGCCCTCCTACACCACCATTCACATCAACAGCCTGATGCTTTGGCCTCCTGAAGTGGGCAACGACGACGAGAGCGAGGCTCTGGGGATGTCCTCCTCGTCCACGTGCCTGGAAGGGAAGGCGTGCGAGCGGTTCTTCTGCTGTATCGAGGACTGTCAGAGGGGGACGTGGCGGGAGGGCTACCTCCGCATCCACATTTCCCGCTTGGACTCCTACTCCCGTGTCTTCTTTCCCACAGCCTTCCTGCTCTTCAACATTGTCTACTGGATTGCTTATCTTTACCTCTAGTTTCCTCCAATAAAGATTTGCAGAAAAGGAGACCCTGGTGTTTGCTGGTGTGCTAGGATGATCCCAACTGCCATGGACTGAAACTAGAGGGACAGAGTGGGTGGGGCTGTGGGGGGGGGGGACATGGCCTTGGGAGTTGCCCCAAGGCCATCTAGCTCAACTCTCTGCTCATGCAGGAAACCCCTGAAGGGGGGGGGCGAGGGAGGAGGTTTACAGCACATCCAACAAAGGAGGAGAGCCTTCGCCCACCACCCAGACAGCCTGTTCTGCTGGTGAGCGTCTCCAACCCTCCAGGAGCTCTTTCTCCCAGTGCTGGCTTGAAGGATGATTCTTTGCATTGTGTGAAGACCTGCTGGTTGCATAGGACAGCAGGAGCCCCACTCCCCCCCCGACCCTGACCCCCAAACCCCCCACCCCCACTTTGGCTTCTCAGCCTACAGGGCTCCCCTGGGAGTTTCATGAGCACATTTCTGGAAGTGTTCATATTTTTCTGTTTTGTTCCACTGAGGAAAACTGTGGTCCCTAAACATAATCGGAATTGGCACCCTCACTCTGGGACAGGAATGAGGATTTCTGACTAAGAGGGGTGTAACGTGTGTGTGTGTGTGTGTGTGTTGTGTGTGTGTGTTGTGTGTGTGTGTGTGTGTGTGTGTGTGTGTGTGTGTGTGTGTGTGTGTGTGTGTTGTGTGTGTGTGTGTGTGTGTGTGTGTGTGTGTGTGTGTGTGTGTGTGTGTGTGTGTGTGTGTGTGTGTGTGTGTGTGTGTGTTGTGTGTGTGTGTGTTGTGTGTGTGTTGTGTGGTTTCTGGGCTCCCCTGTTTGCTGCTTCTTCTTTTGGAAGCTGCTGCCGGGAAGGAAGGAAGGAAGGGCGGGCTCCCAGGAGGGTCAGCGCCTGAGTGGGTGTTAATTGGGGGTCTGCCCTGTGATCAGCCTAACAAGTGACTCCCATTTTCTCAAAGCCTCATCCCATGAATATTTACTTACAATATAAATTGCAAATAAATGTTTTAAGGAGAACAGTCTTCAGGAGTGAGTGTCACATTAAAGGGCTGTCTCGGGAAGAGACGTGGGATGCCGAAAGGAGGCTGACAGAGGCAGCTGGGCCCTCTTCTTAGAGAGCACATCCAGGCAGGGCAGGAGATGGGCTTTGACACTTTTGAATATGATCTGAATAATGATACGTCATGTTTAATTCATTTGTAAATTTAGCACTGTACACGTTCTGAGGAAGGGCAGGGAAGGTGAGGGGCGGCACACCCACGGCGGCACGCAGAGCTCCTCGTGCGACCACAGGCCAGGCTGGGGCTGCAAGAAGGCAGGCCGGCTGCTGCTGACTTGCGTGGCTGCACTGAGGGCAGAGGGGCTGTCTGGCTTTGAAAAAGGAGGAGGAGGAGAGGGAGGAGACGGGAGGGACTCCGCACTGCCCGACAGGGCACAGCAGCTTCCTTCTGGTGGACTGTGGTGCAACCGGGGTGTGTGTGGGTGTCCTTTCACACCCTCACCACTGCAGGATGGGGGACTTTCCCTTGCAAGGGCCAGTCTGAGGCTCCCGAGGGCCTCTCTCCTGCCTTGTCTCTCGTGATATGGGTCTTCCTTGACTGGATTTCCACAGGAAGAGTTGAGCCTCTGGAGTGGGACCACTGCAGAAGCCCAGTCAGGTTTCTTAACACCAATATGGAACACGGCACCTGTTGGGCATCTTTCTGAGGACTAAAGTGCTACTCTTTTAAAATGTTGGTCACAGAATTGGAAGGGATGGGGTGGCCCACCTAGCTCAGCCCCTTCTTTGGCACCACAAATCCAGGATCAGAGCATCCCAAGCAGAGGACTCTCCTGCTCAGATCTGAAAATTTCCATGGAGAAAGGAGCGAGGGAGGGTCCTGTCCAGCCACCTCACTCTTCCCAGGCAGTCCGTTCTGTTGCTGCTTTACTCTTCCAGTCAAGTAGTTCCCCCCCCCACAACACCCCACTTCCTCATTAAGATTTTGCCCTCCTGTCATGGGTGCCCATTGCTACTAGTTCTGACCACCGAGGCACAAGGAAATCAGCCTTTTCTCCATCCAATGTGAGTGTCTTTTGGTGATGTGGAGGGGCACTCCCAGCTCTTGCATTCTCCCCCACAAATCAAGCTTGCTCTTTCTCCGGCTCCACGTACTCAGTTCTTCTCACTTGCTTTCCGCGTCACTGTCTTGCTTTAGTTCCTGTGAGCCTTTCTAGTTTGGCTGTGGACTTCTAAAAGGATGGCACCTAAAACTGGCCACAGTGCTCTAGACTAAGCTGTACTACTGTGGAGAATGTGTGGGGCCTTTGTTTCACAGGACTTAGAAGCAGTGGCTCTGTTACTGCAGACCAAAACCTCTATCACTGTTTTCTTGCTGC
The DNA here is from genome assembly GCF_051106095.1 of Pogona vitticeps. NCBI lineage: Eukaryota > Metazoa > Chordata > Lepidosauria > Squamata > Agamidae > Pogona > Pogona vitticeps. The sequence continues at coordinate 26,487,577 of NC_135793.1, read as the reverse complement.
ATCACACCTTTGGCTGATGTTTGTTTTCCAGCCAGCCATTATCCCAGGATCCTGGATGTAAAGCTAGGTGCTCCCCCATCCTGCACCAGTGCATTTAATGTGAGGGTGAGAGCCAAGGGAAGAGTTTTGCATTTCCCTCTGTTTCATTAAATGTGTCTTTGGGTCCAGTTTTCTATTCAATCAAGTTTATTTTGAATTTTACTTCCCTTTTGTAAGATCTTAACTATACCTCCCTGTTTTGAGTCATTCACAAATGTGACAGAGATTTCCACCCTTTAATCTAGGTCACTGAAAAAAGGGGTCTGGATGTAAGACAGGGTCCTATAGTAGTAGTATTGATAAGAAACCATCACTGGGCACTTTCCAAATGCAGTTTTCCACCTACATGTAAACCTTCCTGACAATATTATCATTCCTACCCTGTGTTTGGCCAGTTGCTAACCAAAATGTCATGGGCTCTTGACTTTGACAAATGCTCCAGCAAAATCAGGATGAATTGCATCTTCAGCATCCTCTAAGCTAATAATCAGATCAGAAAAAGAGAGATAAGATTAGGATGGCAGGATTTATTGTCGACAAATCCAGACTGGCTTTGACTAATCACTGCATTGTTAGCAAGATGCTCACAAATTGAGTCCTTTATAATCTGCTCTAATCTTTTTCCTGGCTCAACTGACTGTCCCAAAGTGAGAAGGCATTTGTCCATCTCTAGTCTTGCAACACCTCACCTGTTCCCCAAGGTTTTGGAAAGAGGAGTTACATTCTCAGAGTCCTTTATTCCCTAAGGATGTGACTCATCCAGACATGAAGCCTTGGAATTATACAGGGTAGCCAGGTTTTCCCTCTCCTTTCCCTCCCCTCCCCCTTTGCCCATGGAGAGAAGCAGTCAAGTCACGCTATCCAGGCAAGGTCACATGTGGTTCTGTTCTCTGAGAGAAGAGCAAGACAAACCTGGAGCTCAGCAGTTTCAGCTTTTCTACTTTTCTCAGCAGTTTCAGCTTTCAAACTATTTCCACTTTTGCACCCTGGCCAACTCACAGGATGATCGGTTCCTTTGTTCTTCAAGCTACCAAGCTCTGTGAGGAATGCTTGAGGGGCTTGGGCATGTTCGGCTGGAACAGGAGACTGAGAGGTGGCAGGATAGAATCAGAGATGGTAGAACCTAGCCCTCTTCAAAGATTTGAAAGGCTACCCTGTGGAAGATGGAACTGCCTTATTTTGTGTTTCTGAGTAGTCATACAGAAAACGTTCCTGACATAGCCAGCTCTTTGATGCTGGGAGAGACTGCTTGGAACTGGGATGGGGAGCCCTTTGTCAGAGTTGGTTCTGTGGAGGGGAGTCCCCGTCAGGAAGTTCCTAGCTGTGGATTTACTGCAACGTCAGGTGGTTTGGCTACATGAGTTTGGGGCATCTTCCAACTCTACAGTTCTACCATTCTAGAATTTATCTTCCATTAAACATATCTAGAAAAGTCATTCCTGTTCCTTTTTGTGGCTGTAGCTCTTTGAGCTGCAGATTTCATTACATTATCTCTTCAGATCTGGCCACTCATCATATTTGTTCCTGCTGATTTGCCCTTCCTTCCATTTCTTAGATATTCCCTCTTAAAGGTTTTCTGCTCATCATTTAGCTTTTGTGCCAGTTTGGGAACTCAGGTCTGCTTCTCCCATCCTTCTTCTATTGACAACAACTACCAGAGTGAAGGTTCTGCCTTCCAGCTTTCTGGGTTTCTGGCAGGTCAAATCCAAAATTTCTGGTACTGCTGGGCACTTGTGCTGAGTATGCAAATGTTTAGAGAGAGGGAGTGGTCTCCCTTGCTGTGCAGGGGTCTCCAGAAACCTGCCATCATGTGTCGGAAGCTGCTCTGATGGGAAAACAGCCTGCCAGCCAAACTCTACTGAGCTGAAGACATCCAACATAGAAACTGCTGAAAGTGAAAATGAATTGTTAGACAAAAACGCCAGCCGGGAGGTGGGAGATGCTTGAGAGCGCATCCAAAAGACATTGAATAATTAAAGGACAAGACAATGAAAAGGCAGCGTAATGTGAACAGAAGCAACGTCAGGCTTCTTGGCGAGGTTGCCAGGTGTGTGGGGTGGGATTCCTCCTTCTCTTCCTCTGGCACCATAAGACTGGCTGCTCAGAAGAATGTGTGTGTGTGTGTGTGTGTGTGTGTGTGTGTGTGTGTGTGTGTGTGTGTGTGTGTGTGTGTGTATCAAAGAGGGTAGCGGGAGGGGAGGAGAGGGGAGCGGAGGACTGAGAGTTCACAGCCATGTCACCTTATGTCTTCCTTTTCATTTCCTGATAATTAAATGTAGGAATATCCTGAATGAGGCACTGCTGTAGCTCCTCAAGGTGACCTGAATTAGGGGCTACCTCATCTACTGCTGATTTCCAGTGAGGCATAGTGGATAAAGTGATGGATCAGGACTCTGGACAACAGGGCTCAAATCCTGGCTTGGCCATGGAAAGTCACTGGGGTGGGGGGAAGAAACTGGGAAAACCACTGCTTAAATACCTAAATACCTGTTAGGGCTGCTATAAGTCAGTTCCAACTTGACAGCACAGAACACATGTACATACATCTGCTATCAGCTCCAGCAGCTGAACCTGGCACACCAATTCACTCAAAGATGCCATTTGGAGCACCATGGATGTCTGCTGCTGAAAGGAGAACATGGTTCTCAGGGAAGGTGTAGATGGAAGGCCGCCACGCGGATGGCCGGGTGGTTCCAGTCAGCCATACCATTTGGGAGGATGTTAAACCTGGGGGTCCCTTCCAGACCACTAGGCAGGTTGAGAGAGCCTTCGGGTTTGACCTGGTGAAGACGCTGGAGAAAGAACAGTCCTGCCTGCAACTGACACTGGGGATCAGTGGGTTTTCGGAGATTTGGCAGCCTAATGCAATTGCTTGTCACCACTCAAGCCATTGGCAGAGTTTTCACACCTCTGACATTTGAGGAAACCCCCTCTCCTCTTCCTGTTTGTTGACTCCCATTATTCTGTTGATTGCTTCTCCTTCTTTCTCTAACCATCCTTGAAAAGCAGGCGTGGAGGTTCTTTACAAGCCTGGCGATTCCGTTTCATCCACGCACACCCCCACCATTCCTTCTGATGGTGACAACAGGTGGTAACTATGTAAAGATGCATTTTCTATTTTAAGGTGCTTCTAGAGTGACTTTCACAGTAGTAACGGCGAGTGTTGTGTGTAACCAGGGAAGGGTTGATGAGACTGGCACAATCTCTCCATGTTTCTGTGTTTTCTGCCTTATACTCTGCTAAGTAAAAGAATACTGTAATTACATTCCTAGAAATTTTTTTTACCAAAAATGCCCAGCAGAAAATGTCCATCTAATTTGGGCAAAAGCAACAAAGAATCATGTGGCACCCTAAGGCTAACATGGCTTTTCTGGCAGAAGCTTCTGTGGTCTGGAGTTCCAGGTCATCAGAGGCCTTGGGTGCTGCTCTCACTGCCTTTGTTCCTGGGGCAGGAGGGGCGGGACGTAAAATGTAAGGGCAGTGCCAAAGATCTAGCATAAGGACAGCCTCCACAGTGGCCCTGAAGGTGCTGCGAGTGTCCCCTCTGAGGGCGAACAACGTCTTCCCAGAAAAGCAGAGTGGAGCGGTGAAGGGCTTACCTTGCCAGGGGAGCAGTAGAGGTCCAGCTCTTCAGAAGGGCAGAGCCCACTGCCCCCCCCCCCTGCAAGGCTGAGGATATGGGACTGAAGGCAGAAGTCCCCACAGTGACCAGAGCCACCCCCTCTCACAGTCGCTTCGGGCCTCCCAGCTCTTCTCTTCTTGGGGGTGGGGGGCTTCTGGCCTGCTGTGGGCAGAGGATGATGCCAGCTGCAGAATAGGATGGGCAACGGCTGATTCATCCAGCAGTCAACCATCACATGTTATCTCAAACTGTACTTTCCCATTTATGGACCACTCTCATATCTTATTCATATTTTCCATATATTTCTTTATTGCTGAGTTTGCAGGTCCTCACCATTTTTCATTAAATAAATCTTTCATATCTATTTCGCTAATTTGGTCTGCCTCTGGGGTTTTCTGATTACCAGCACTGACTCAGTGGGATCTTTTTTGTGCTTCATTCAGCAAGAGAAATGAGGAGGCAATAAACAAAGGAAGGAACCCCACTTGAGTGAAAAGAGGATACGAAAAGCTTTGTCTGGCTTCTGAGCATTAACACTTTCCTGGTGCTGCCATGTTCTCTCTCTCTCTCTCTCTCTCTCTCTCTCTCACACACACACACACACACACACACACACACACACACACACACACACACACACACACACACACACACACACACACACACACACACACACACACACACACACACACACACACACACACACACCCTCTACATGATTGGCCATGTGTCCCTGCCATATACACCCAGATGCTTCCGAGGTAATCTTACAAGCTTAACATGTAAACCAAAAAAACCCCAAATCAAGTGAAATCAAAGTTCTCTTTGCCTCTTTGAAGGTTCTATGACATGGATGCTGCTCTGACAGAAATGGTTTTGTGGGTGTCAGATCACAGAGCTTCACAATTTATTCATTGAGTCTGTTTGATGGCAGTCCTTGCTCTATGGCAGCAGCGTCCAAGAATATCACAGGCACAGATGGGTTTTTGCTCTGGTAACAGCTACACAATGGTCTCAGATGAAGAAGACAGAAGACAGAGAGAGACTCTGAAAGACTTAGCCAAGGCAGCTGAGGAGCAGTTGGAACACATGGAGGGGCCCCTTCTGTGGCAGGAAAAGGAGACACTGGACTCACAAATGCTTGAAAACAAGTTGCAGTTCTGTGCCTGCACAAAGGAAGGGAGGGAGGGAGGAAGGAAGACGTCCCAGGCTGTCTCAATGCATTCGTTGTTGTAAGCCCGCAGCTGCAGCCACAACCTGTGATATTCTGCTTCCCACCCACCCTGTCTCTTTCTCTACCCACCCACCCGCCCCACCCCCAAATTCTATAAGGTCTCAGCCAGGACAAAAGTCTCAAAACTCAAACTCGCCATCTTTCATACCAGGCAAGGCCAGATCGGAAATGCTCAAGGATTCTGTGGGGGGAAGGACCCCCCTCATCTTCGCACCACCACCCCCTCATTCTTTTTGAAACTGGAAAACAAAAGACAGGCACATCGGAAGAGAGTTTAATTACAAAAATGTTTGGTATGTAAAAGATACAGCTGTACAAAAAGGTTTGGAAGAAAATGGGGTATGAAGATATATATTGGAAAATACAAAGTTATTTTATTTTTTTAAAATCCTATTAGCAGATGTGCATGCACCACACACACACACACACACACACACACACACACACACACACACACACACACACACACACACACACACACACAAACAGTGAGTTTTAAGGCTGTTTTTCTTTGGCCATTATTCCCCTTAATAAAGATGGTGCCACTGGCACCTGAGCCGGGCAGCCTGGCTGCCACCCAAGCAGGAATGCCTGCCATTTCCTGCGCGTGATGACACTGCAATGTCAAAGTGTGGCTGCGCATGATTGCCGCCACCCCTTCCTGTCCCTTCCCATCCCATCCCACCCTTTGCCTTGCCTTGCCTTCTGTCCTTTCCCATCAGCTCGCTTTGCTGATGGAGCTCTACCCGGTGCTTCTCAGTCCCCTTTTCTGCCCTGTCACATTTTTACCCCCATTTAGTTTTTGATTTAAAATGTGATGATGCCAGTGTGATTGTTTCTGCTGCTGCAGCAGCAGCAAAAAAGGCAAGATGGCTTTGATGAGCTAAATGGCTTTTGAAATCTTGGATTTTGTTAAAAGCACTTTCCAGCTCCTTTCCTTCCACCCTCCTTCTTCCCCCCTTCCTCCTCCTCCTCCTCCTGCCTTCTTGCCTTGGCATACAATAGCCCCTGGGCTCTCAGAAATGTGGCCAAGTGATGAAAGTGTTCTGGCCATGCAAGTGTTCAATTTTAATTCAGGGGCAGCCTTGCCACAAGCGACTGGGCACCAGAAGCCATGTCCCACAGGCAGGCATGTCCACCCGCTGGGGCTCTTGGTGGGCACAGAGTACTTGAGGGTTTGGTGTCTTATCTCAGCCTAAGAGAAAGGCAGCATTTCATGCCAAAGATTCCAGAGCTGCCCCCAGTGCCCTCTGGCACAACGGCTCAGCCTCTTTGGGGCCTTGCCCCAAAGGGCCTCCCAGGAGAACAGGGTGGGCTGAACAGTCTCATGGTAAGTCCAGAGCTGAGCCTGAAAGGAAGCTCCAACCACAGGGAATGGAATTAAGGCCCTACGGGTCCTCCCGGAATTAGGGTAGGTGTGCATATTTATATGAGGAGGAAGAAGACAGAATCTGCCGATCACTCCAAAACTCACTGGCAAAGGCCAAACTATCCCTTCATCTCCTAAGGAAGACCTCAGCCATACCCATTCCAGCAAGAGAGCATGCTGCAGCACATGGCACTCTGTTGCATCGAAGGATGGGGGCCCAGGGCCTGCTTGGGGCTTGTTCTTTTAGATGGAGTCAGTGTGCAGAGTTTGACAGGTGTTTCAATTACAAATGCGGAAGAAGGTGATGTGGAGCAGAGTGATTCAGCCGCAAGAAGATCTCCTTCCCCAACATAGAACTTGTCAGCAATTAGCCCACACCCAGAGCTTTGCCAACTTTCAAGCTACCCTCCAGAATGCCAAGGGCACTGGGCTGCTCCAGAAAAGTGCTATCCCACTACCTCAGATGGTGTACCCCTGCAACCTGTCAGGATGTGGCCGCTGAAAGGGGGCGGATGGGTTCTCAGCATGGCTAGTCTGCACCATCTACCCACCCACCCACACCCACCCCCCCATTCCAAGGGCTAAGGAGAAAACGAGAGGAATTTAGAGGTGGAGGGAGAGCGGTTTTTTCCAGTTGCATAGCAATGTACAGAAAAAAAAAATACGGGGCGGGGAACGACTCTCATCGTAACCAAGCGGTGATTTATTGCATCAGCAGCAGTATGTCCTCTATGCATAATGCATAGAGTCCTTGATGATGATGGCGTTATTGCCCAGACAGAGCTCGCTCACCCTCCGACGGAAGGGCGTGTGTGCCTGCGTGCTTGGGCCTGTATAGACTCCACTGGGCGCCTCCTGCCAGCACCGGACCTTACCTGGCCGGCATCTTCCACGGGAAGAAAAGGACTTCCGGCCATGGCTGGCTGGGTCCTGCCTTCAGGGGCTCCTCCCTCCCTCCCTCCTGCCCTCGCCGGCGGGCTTCAAACACCCCTCTGCAAAGCTCGGAAAAGTTCTTTTTTTGTCCTGGCCGTGTTGGCAGGAGGGTCCCCGCCCACCTTTCGGAGCTCTCTCTGCTACTGGGCGCCAGGCCATCCCAGGCCCCTCACCCGGATCGGTATGCCGTGGCACCCCGGGCCGTGCAGGTTCTCCGAGGGGAGTCCGTCGCCCAGAGGGAGACCACCCGCCGCCCGGGTCCTCGGGCGCCTGCGCAGCCCAAAGTGGCATGGGCCGGGCCGGGCTGGGGTGGGGGGCTGCGGCCAAGGGCGAATCGCAACACGGGAGAGGGTGGGATGGCTGGCGATCCGCCGACAGAGGCTACATCCCAGTCTCCGGAACGTCCCCCTCAGGAGGACCTTCGCCTCCTGACCACCGCAACCCCGGCTGTGGTGGTGGAGGGGGGCAACAGACAGCAAACAGACGGACGTCGTAAGAGCGAGTCTGAGCTTCCCACTGTTCCGGAAGGATCGACCCCCCCCCCCGGACTCCTGCCGGGCACGGGGCTGTTCCCCCTTGGGCGTCCCCTTCCCCGGCAGCCCGTGTCGGCGTCAAGCCGAGTCCTCTTCAGTAGGGGAAGGGGGCGCCGGGGATGCGTAGGAAGGCGCAACATCCCGCCTGGAAGCGGCTCGGCCTCTGTGCGCCTCTGGCAGCAGCGGGGAGGTTTGGCTGCCGCTTGAACTGAGGCGTAAACGGCTCCGCTAATTAGTTTTCCTGCCCACTGAGCACGGGAGGGAAAGTGTCCTTCCCCAGTCAGGGTCTGTGGTGCGTCAGGCGCCTGGCAGTGGCTGTGAAGCTCGTCGTTGTTCTGCCCGGTTGGAAGCCCCGGATGGGGGGAGGGCGGGGGGGGAAGAGCGCTTTTCCATATGAACTCTTCCCCTGGTTGGACGGGAGGGGTGAGGGGGTGAGGGCGGCGATGAGAAGGCCGACGTCGGGCGGCGGGCGGCAAACCTGCTGCTCCCGCTCGGCCCGCAAAGAGGCCGCCTGGCCCCGAAGACGCAGGAGGTCCGAGGCTGCTGGTCTGGACGCACCTGGTTCTCCTTCCCGGCTGCTTCGCCTCGACTTTTAAATGCTTCTGGACAGAGAGGCGTCGCCCAGCAGCTTCAGCACCAAGGACAGAGTCCTCCTCCTCCTCCTCTTCTGAGGATGTACAGAATCCCTTTATGGGTCTTGTGCGGGAGTCACCGCCAGCCTTCCCTCTGGCTGGCCCCAGTTTCCCCCACCCCCGACGCTTGGCTTAAGGAGCGACCCCTGCATCCAAGGCCGTGGCACTGTGGACAGCCGGGGGTGGGGTGGTGGTGGTGGGTGGCGAAGGGCGGGTGAGTGTGAAGGGAAACCTCTCACCTTAGAGCAGGACGGGCCATTTCGATGGATCTTGAGGTGGGAAGGGCAGTTTTGTAAAAAATGTGGATTGTCAAAAATGCTATGGGGGGATCGAAAGAAGGGCCCTGGGGATAGTCAGAAGCCTCCTTCCAGCTTCAAAAACACTTTTTAAGGTGTTAGAGAATGCAGAATGAGTGCAACATGTGGAAGAGTGTGCCAGCTGTGGAAAGAATTGTGTCAGTGTGGGAGTCTGGCTCGGGTGGGCCAGTAACTTCAGAAATAGCTGGGGGCACCTGAGGATCCAGAGCCACACTTTGTGGGTCCCTCAGTGAGGGCTGATGGGTGGATGCCTCTACTGTCCGGCAACCCTTTCTGCCTTGGCTGCCCCTGCTATGAGACCAGGCCCATAACAGAGTGTAGCCCCTTGAGAGCTTTGTTCTCAGTATCCCTGACACACTCCAACCCCCTCATTGGTTCAGAGATAGAATGATGATAACTCATTTCATATGAAGAGGCAGCTTGTGCCAGTGCTGAGCAGGAGACCAATCTCTGTGAAGGAGTTTGCTGAGATTCTTCACCAAGAAGCCACACTTGTGCCTCTGTGGGTGTGTTTGTGTGTTATGCTGACCTTCCCTTTTACAGCCTGGCCTGAATGCCTCTCTGCTGGCAACTAGTGCCCTGTTGCAGCCGCCCCTCTGATGCCCAGGCGGTGGGTGGAAAGGCCTTCCACTTTCCTCCATCCTCTGTTGCACGTGTGCCACAGCAGGCCCTGGAGAGTCTGTTGCAGAGGGAAACTGTTGGACAGGCTGGCAAAGTGACACCCTGCTGGTTTATCCACAAAACCTCCAGCCATTTCATAACATTGGGGGGGGGGGGCTGGAGCTCTGAGATGTACCCAAGACCAATCTTCTCCTCCTGTCCTGCAGAATGCTTCTGCCTGGGGGAGGGGGGCAGGAAATTCTCCAGTACTTCTCTACCAGAGAAACCCATCCCTGTCTCCTGGTTCTCTCTCTCTCTTCCTCCCCCCCCCACTGTGTGTATGTGTGAAGGGGGTGATGGAAGCACAAAGCACCACCCTCTTTCTCTGTCTCAGAGAGCATCCCCGACCGCTCTCCTCTAGAAAAAGCAAACCATGGACTAACCTCAAGGACTTAGCCATAACCAGAGCCTGGTGCTGATGAAAGATATCTCTGAGCACAGGTGGAGTAACGGCCCCCTCCTTTGAATGATAGGCTTAGCCATGCCATGCCTTGGAGGACAGGCTGGAACAGCAGGTCAGTCTCTGATCCAGGCCCAGTTCTACTGCAGCTATTGGCTAGCCTTCTGGCCCAAAGGAACCTAACCTGGTCTCCTGATAAGGCAGGGAAGAGTGGAGTTGGCCCTTCGGCAGAAGTCCCAGAATGAGTTCTGGTGAAGCTGGAGGGGCTGGAGGGGCTGCAGTCTCTCTCTCTCTCTCTCTCTCTCTCTGTGTGTGTGTGTGTGTGTGTGTAGGTGATTTTGTCACACAGCCCTTTAGCTCAGGGTTTGTGGAAGAAGGAATCACTGTCCGAATTCCCCTCCTGGACCTTGCCTGCCCCACCAAACCATCTTCCTGCCAGAATCCTGCCTGTTTCCTCCTGCACGTTCCCACCTTTGCTTGGGTTTCAGTTCCAGACACAGTTTCGGGAGCCAGAAGAGCTCTTTTTTCCATTTTCCACAATAGCATTCATCCCAGTTACTTTAAATAATTCAGGCCTTCAGAAATCCTGTGGCATGAAGAAGGAGATTAGGAATTAACACACCGGCTAGAGCTGCAGAGCTTGGTATCTTCAAAATAAACGTGTCTGGATAGAGCAGAGGAGAAAGATGGGGGGTGGTGGTGGAGAGAGGCAGAGAGAGGGAGGCAGGGGATTCAGCATGTCTTATGGATGTCTGTGCCTGCTCTAGATTCCCCCACACCATTCCCCACAAAATACACTCATTATGTTCTTTCCTCCTTTGTTCTCTGTAGCTTCATTCTGCAGGCTGGCAGCAGGCGGGTGGATTGGATGAAACCCACGCCTACAGAAGAAAAGCCTCCACCCAGGCTGCCTGCTGGTGGGGCACTCTGTCCCACTTGGTCTGTGGTGTCCAGATGCCTCAGGTTGTGGCACCCCCCACACACACACAAGCTACCCATGAAGGGTCCACGAGGGTGAGCTTCCCACGTCTGATTAAACCTCTTCCATTTAAAGGGTTCCAGCTTTGGAAGGAAATCTCTGGTGCTCAGGACTCTGTTTCCCTTGAAAAAGACACCCCCTCCCTCCCCTGTTGCATTTCTCCTATGATGCACTGGTAGGGTTTTTTGCCTCAGATGTCAAGGGAGGATTTAAAAAAGAGAGGCCAAAGCAGCCAGCACATATACCAGGTATTTAGAAGGAGTCCTCACCAAGTAGTGAAAAACATTTGTTTGTCATGGGACCTGCACAGAAACATGTTTTGTTTTGTGATTGGTCACGGAAAGATAAACACCATCTTCCTTGGCAAGTTTGACTCAGAAAATTCTATTGCTGGGAGCAAAACACGTTAAATGGAAGGAAAACACACATCCCTTCTTGCCTAGTTTGATCTTTAGGCTCTTTAATGCATCTTGAACTGGGTGAGTAGGGGCCGTCTTTTGCTGCTGTCCCTCAGTCCTCAAAATGTATTGGGCTGTGAGCCCTTTTATGCCCAGAGAAGAGGAGGAGGAGGTATGCGGGGGGGGGGGGGCAGCGCCGTCCCCACAGGTCATGGGGATACTGCGGCAGCCTCCGCCGGGGGCTCCTGGAGGTACGCGGGAGCTCGAGTTTGGCAGGAGATGCTCTGAAATTCAGCAAGCGCGTCGCAAATGCGCGCGCAAAGCTTCTCGGTTCCACGCCCGCTTCCTCAGCCGGCCCTCGGCCCGGGCAAAAGAGCGGCTCCCGGCCTCCCGGCGGCCGTTCCCATTCTTTAGCCGATGAAACCCCACCTCCTCCAGTCATGTTTCCGTGCACGGGGACGCATTCCCCTCGCAAAGACCCCCCTCTTCTCCGCGGTGCTTTGCTTTGAGGCTCCACGAAACTCGCCGGCCGCCCCGCTTGCCTTGCTGCCTTCTGCCCCCTCCAGCTTTCTCGTGCTTTGTGCGCTCCCCGCTCCTTCCTGGGGATGGCACCGGATCAGGCGCTTTGCTGCCACAAGCCGCGGCCTTGATCTCGCCCGGCAATTCTGCCGCCGCCTCTGCAGGCCACCGCAGGGAAAGGTTGGGTGCCAGCCCTCCCTTTGTGTCCACCCCCCCCCCGCTCCCCGTCCGGACCAGAAACGGCGCCTTTTCCCCAGCCAGGCCCGCCTAGGTTGGCCTTCCTCGCCAGAGCGCACCTTCGGCTCAACGTGGGCGGGGATTCTCCCGAAAGGCGAACAAAACGCGCCCCCTCCCACCTCTCCTCTCTCTCCCACATCCCGCCCAGGCAACAAGGTCTCGGCTGGATCCTTTGAAGGGAAAATCGTATTAGAAGAAATTTCCATAGATTTGCCCTATGGGTGTGATGTGTGACTGGGAAGAATCCAAATTGTGTCTCTCTGACCATGGTCAGGACGCAAATACATCCTCTTTCCTAGGAAAGCAGAGCTAAAATTTGCCTGTGTTTCCACCCCACTCCCCCCCCCCCGGCCCACCTTGTTGGCCTGGAGTCGTCCAAGCATCGCTCTCCCTGGTTAGATTGAAATGTGATGCTGGAGGGGAGTTAGGCTGATAACCTGGACTGCCAGAAAGACAAAGAAGTGGGTCCTAGAGCAAATGAAGCTGAGCTTCCTCTGGAGGCAAGAATGACAAAACTGAGATTTGGGGCACATCCTGACAAGGCAAGACAACAAGGCAGCAGGAGAAGAGGAAGAACAAATACAAGATGGATGGAGTCCCTAAAGGAAGCCACAAGCTTGTGTTTGCAAGAGCTGGGCAGGGCTGTTGAGGACAGGACATTTGGGGAGTCACTCGTGCCTAGGGGGTGCCATAAGTCGGAGGCAGCTTGAGAGCACGCAACAACAACAATTTTCAAATAACAGGAGGGAGATTGGGAAGCAGAGGTCAGGAAAGGCTGCTCTGTCCTTTTCTATCTCTGATCTCTTCCCATCTATTCCAGACTGATGTTCTGAGAGGCTATTATCCTCTTTTCATACGTTGACTTCCTTTCGTGTTTCTGTAAGAAAAAGCTGACCTCTTTCTGTCTCTTCTTCAATCGTGTGCTCCACACCCAGGCACACAACTTCCTTTTAGTTAGAAATAGGATTTAGGTTTTCTATCTTAAACACAACTTCCCCAATAAAATTACTTACTTTGATTCTAACTGTTTCAGATATTTTTATGGGTCTCCACTGAGATCTACACCGAGCAAACTCTGCCAGGCTAAACACAAATGCAGCACTTATTTGAGTTATGGGACCAGATCCTCAGATCCAGCAGAACTCACACCAAGAAAGCAATCTTGAAAACTCTTACATGCCTCCCTGTGGCATCTCTCTGGACCTGGACTGGCTTTCCTCACAACCCAACCCCCACCCCACTTCCCACTTCCTTCTTTTCTTTGTGGCTCACCTTCAAAAAGGGAAACCTACAGCCTTCTGGTGGTGGTGTTAACGGAGAGATCTCCAAGATGAACCATCCTGTCATGCACTGCAGAATTCCTGCCCACCCCTTACTGGCCCCCAAAGCAGCCAAAGTAATCCCACCCTCACTGCAGGGAGCTAGGGGAGAAGGAACTGAAAGTGGTGAGTGTCTGGATAAGGAGGGGTGAGCTTGCAGCTCCCTGGCTTGCATGAGGCCCCTCAAATCAATCTAGGAATGGGTGCCACAGATGGGAAGCTGAAGACAAACAATAGCAATGAAAGGAGGATCCTGTTGGAACTGAGGACTTGCCAGCTTCCCTCCTGGCCCCTCCTAGCCCTGCTTGGACCTCAGAGGACAGTAAGCATTGAAGGATGGGGAGAGAGAGGCCCTGGGACCTTCCCAAAACAGTGGTTGACGGACAGAGGAAAACTAGGGGATTCCTTCCAGTCAGTGAGGAGGGCAGGCAAAGCAGAGAAGGAATGTCTCTGGAACCACATCCTGTTCATTCGTTCATTCATTCATTTGTTTGTTCATTTGTTTGTTTGTTCATTTGTTCCTTCTTTCTTTCCTTCTGGTAGGCCACCCCCACTCTCCTGCCCTGGTCCATAAAGTCATCAGTATCTAATGATTTTGCAATCCAGCGGTTCTTGGGGACCTGGTGTGTGGAATCAGTGGATGAAATGGATGGCATCCTGGCACAATGCCAGGCTATGGCATTGTCAAGTCACAGTAGAATATGGGGGTGGGGCGGATGCATGGAAAACTGGACCGGGAGTCAAGCTGGGAACAAGGATGGTGGCAGCATTCAGCTGGATCCTTCCCACTCCTACCTGTTTCTTCAGCCTGGAGGAGAGGTAACTGGTTTGCAGGTGAGGGTACCAGTAGCAGACAAAATGGTCTGCCATATGACTCAATGAAGCCAACCAAGTACATTATGAGAATTGTCTTAAAATGAATATTAAGAAAACAAAGTTCATGAGAATTAGTAAAAAGCAAGCAGCCCAAGAAATCCCATTCAAGATCCAAAGTGTACATGTGGAGCATATTGTGAAGGATCTGGGCATTTGGCTGAACGAAGGGCAGGATCCAAGCATCAGGATTTGGGCTGATGTTTTTGTCTTAAGAAGTTCGAAATCTCTGTTGCCGCCATAGGAGCCAGCTTCTAGCAGGAAGGAAAAACAGGAAAATGCACAGAAAAAAGCAACCCACTGTGTTCTTAAAAAGCCATCAAGGGACAGGGTGGAGGGGGACCATCGTGCAGGCTTGAAAAAGCAGACCCCCCCCCCCCGCACACACACCCAGGCTGCCCAAAGAGGGAATTTCGCAGAGCCTGCCATTGGCCAATTTTTGCAAAGACTGCTGTGATCCACTTCCAGAGATTCATTTATTTTGGTAGAGAGCTTTGGAGACGTGGGCAGAGGAAGTGAATCTGTGCTGAATGGTTGGTTGTAAGCCTGTCATGGGGAGGCTGGGATTTGTAAGTACAATTCCCCAGTGGGCCTGGCTTAGCAGAACAGGTTATGAGAAGGAAGGCAGACAGGAGGCCCGTGGGGGGGGGGGGAGGAGGAGACTTGACAGCAACACACTCGCAAGAAGTACACGTGTGTGTGTGTGTGTGTGTGTGTGTGTGTGTGTGTGTGTGTGTGTGTGTGTGTGTGTGGTTAAGCGTGTGCATAGACACACCTATCCCTGTACATTCATAGAAGGCAACTCCCTCATTAGGGTGGCTGTACTTTAATGAATTCTGTGCCTGTGCATAAATTTTAACTCCTCCCCAAAGCAGAATGAAGCCAGTTACCTCAGAGTAGGGACAGTCTCGCAAGCGGCCACATCACTTCCTTGGGCTCAGAAGCAACACACTGAGAACCCGCATTTTCTCGTGTTTGGAGGAAAGAGCCATCAGTTGCCCTGGTGTGGGCAAATGGAGGAGTCGTTGATGGTGTGGGACAGAGGGGAGGGGGCCCAAACTCACAGAAACACCCGTGGAAATGAAGGTTGACACACCAACGGCCCCACAGCGCTGCCTCTGCATTGCTAACCCAACATTCAAAGCCTGTAGAAAGAAGTCCAGGGAAGCCAGCCCCTCCCCCAATATCTTTTCATCACAACAATGTCTCGCTTAAACCACAACCCGCAACACAAGGTCTGGTCTCCCTTTCACCGCACTACCCTATAAGTCTTCACTCAAGGCCGAGCTAGCCTCAGACCATTGGATAACACAAGGTGGGCAGCTCTTATGGCAGACAACCCAATCATCCTCCTGGGAGCACTTTTTTGCCTCTGTTGATTGCAAGTCCTGCCTACGTGTGCATAGAGGCCACTTTGCAACACTGAGTGATCTTTGATCCTGGCAGAAATCAGAAAAGTTCCCTTTCTGGCGCATGGCTTCTGGAACCCCTCTACCAGCAGGGCCCTGGCCCTGTCTCCTGTCACACCTAAAAACCATCTAACATCTGTTCTAGCTTGATGACCACCTGTTATGTCATTTCTACTACACAGGAACAAAACGTGAACTGAGAATCCATTGGTGGGTCACACTTGTTAACCTCTTACCAAGCTTTTGCAGGGAGAATTTCTATCATCAATAAAGAATCAAGTGAGGTTGGAAGTGTCACTCTCGAATTGGCCTTCTCAGCCACACTATATGCTATTCCAAGTCCTCTATCCTCTTGAGACTGAAGGATGCCTAATCTAAGGTAGGAAGGCATCCACCAACTGAGCAGATTAATTTTGAGGCATTCACTGAGTACAGGCTTTACTGCTTTCACTGGCTGAAATCCTGTTGTTTAGAGCAGTAAATTACACTAGACTAGACCATTTAAATCCATGGAATTTATGGACAAGTTGATTTACCTAATCTCTATGGGTTCAATGGGGTTACTCTAGTGTAACTTGTTACACTGAGCAACAGGATTTCAGCCTTTGACTTCATACATTAATTACTGTTTCCCTGCAACAGTGGTGCCTTCTCTGTGCCCAGGATGTCAGAATGGCTGAGGATAAACTGTCAGCTGCTCCTTGACATGAACTCTAACCTTATTCTACAAGTTTCTTTGATGAAGGATTCCTGAGGGACCAGTCTCAAATCAGGGGAAATTCACTTCCCTTGGAAAACACCTCCTGGAGTTGCTTGCTTCTTAAGTGGCAAGAACTTCCATTACTTCATCACACAAGTCAGAAGGTGATCTGTGCACAGAGAGTCAGCAGCAGCCTTTTGAAAAGCAACATGGACTTTTGCACAAGTGCAGAAGTTGAGATGGCTCAAATCTGCTTAAGGTAAGGAGGCTGTTTTGCAGTTGATGTTATGAGCAAAGCAGCTGGACCAGTCAAACAGATTAGGTTTTTAAATTAATGAGATCAGATCAGATGAGATAAGAAGAGAGATTAAAGGGAATCAATAAACTAGATTTTGGGAAAGAAATGAGATTAGACAGAATCAAGAGAGATTAGAGGGCAGCAGGGACAGGCCCCTCTGAAATGAGCTTCTCTCTCTTTCCCCCCCTCAAGTGTGTGTGTGTGTGTGTGTGTGTGTGTGTGTGTGTGTGTGTGATTCTCCCCTCCCTTTCCAGGCACAAACATCAGAGCTGTTCATATTGCTTTGCCTGGTGGAAATCAGTAATTATCACTGATGTTACTTTATTACTGGTGCAACTGAAAACAACCAACTTCCTGATTTGCACACACCAGCAGAATAGCAATCAGCTCCCGGGAATGGGGCACAGCCATTGAAATGCAAGGCGAATATCCTCCTGCCACCCAGTTGCAGGAACAGCTGCTGCTGCTGCTACTTTCCTCCCTCTGAACGAGTTTCCTACAGCGTGAGAGAAGAGAGACAAGCAGCCCATTGGATGCATTGGAGGTCGGTGCCACCATCACCACTTAAATGCCACCAAGGCGCTTGCTGAGGGCACTACAACTCCCCTCTAGTCCAAAGCATCTCTGTGTTCATCAGTGCACATCTTCCTGTACCCAGGCACGAGAGGGTGGAGTGATTCTCTAGTCAAAATATTTGCCCCAAGAGAAATTCTCTCCTCCCAGGCACTTGCAGGAGAGAACTGGCTGATGTTTTTGTGGAAAAAAACGGGCATTACAACAATCAGGTATCCCCACGAGTCAGGGAAGAACCTGGAAGCTTGCTGTGTTTGTGAAATATTGGTGAGCCCAGAAACAGCCTTCTAGAACCTTTGCAATTTGTCTCTACATAGAGATCATGGTGCTCCTTTCTGGCTTGCACTTCCTTATTCTTTGGGAACAGAGACACTGCTTTTATTTTTCCCATTCCTGCTCTCTGCATATTTTATTATTTTAAGAAGCAAATGCTTTTATGGGCAAATAGTCTAAATAGTATTAGCATGATCACTGCTAAGGTATCTTCAGAGCCACACACCAGAATTCCCAGCATAAGGAACACAGTGAATCAAATGGCCCAAGATACCTGACTTTCACTGAAGAGAAGCACCAGGAAGGTTTTCCGGAGATGTAAACAAGTTAGTTTGCTTCAGCATATATTTAAAAAAGCAAACAAAAGCAGCTTTGGACACCTGAAAGACTAAGAGAGTCGTTTCAGTGTGAACTTCCATGGATTGCAGTCCAGTTCTCCAGACACAAAGAGCACCAGGCTGTGGGAGGCAGGCCATGAGAAAGAGGGTGTGATCCAGAAGAAGAACCTCACGGGACACTCCTGTAGACTTCTACCGTTTGCCTTACATGTTGCACTCAGCTCCTTAGGTGGGCGTGAGCTAGTCTCAAACTGCTGGCCGTGACCGGTTTCCTACATATTTTGAACCTGTGCATCCAATTCAGTTTGGACAATATAAATATACAGAAATAAAGCAAACAGGAAAAGAAAAAGCTGCCTGCACAGAATGAACAAAGAAGTGCTCTTGGGCTCTAGTGATCCATAGTCTTGCATCCTCAAGTGTTCCTGTACTATCAAGCCCAGAATCCCTGACCAGTGGTCCTGCTGTCTGTCTGTGGCTTCTGGAAGGTGAAAGCCCACCACATCTGGGGACATAAGCTTGGGGATTAATGCCACAGGTCACATCATCATTTCAGCTTCCAAGAGATCCATAGTCCAGATCCCTGGGCTGATTTTTTCCCTGGGCTCCACTGATCCTGGGCTCAGATGTCAAGGCTGTGAAAGTGAGCAAAAGAGGACACCAACGTCCATACAAATGTACTTGTTGATTTGTGTGTAGAGATCCCAAATGAGCCATGTTTTTAAATACAGTACAATTTAAAGCAGAATTACAATACGTCTCACCTGAGCGGAGCAAGGTGTGGCCAGGTGCCCCCTGTGCTTACCCTCGAGTCGGCCATGCAAGGGCTCCACTCCCCTTCATCCCTAAAGCAAGGCCCTTTCCATTTAGAGCTATTTTGAGCTGTAAGCTGAGCTGGCTGCTAAATTAATTCCTCTGTACTCAGGCAACAAGGGAGAAGGAGCTTGTAGCTACAGAATGTAAGCCTGCACTCATTAGGAGGTTATCGGGGATGGTGGAAACTCCCATAATAATTCTCATTAATTTACAGTTAATTTGTACATTTCTGGATTCCAAGCATAATGTTAAAACAGAACCTTGACCCTCAGGGAGGAGGAGCATTTTTCATGCATCTGGGCCTCTCTCTTCCTGGATGAGCTGCTTTGGGGTGGGGGTGCTTTTTGTGTGTGTGTGTGTGTGTGTGTGTGTGTGTGTGTGTGTGTGTGTTTGTGTGTGAGAGAGGGGGGGGACCCTGAAAAAATCCAATCCTTGAAAAGTCTCATCTTCCCCCCCCAGACACCTAGCCAGCCAGCCAGCCAGCCAGCCAGCCAGCCAGCCACCCACACACGCACGCACGCACGCACGCACGCACGCACACACACACACAGAAGTTCCTAAGATGAGGAGAGAAGAATTGGATTGACTAGAATGGATGAAGCTGACTTTGAGGAAATGTTCTGTGCATGAGATTAGATCATCAGGGGTGCAGAGAATATCTCAGTTTTCTTCAAAGATGCAACTTCATGACCAGAAATCACATTGCAAACTTCTAAAAAATTCCATCTGTTTTCATAGCATTTTGCAGCACAATCCAAAATCCAAAAGCACACCAACAGACTGTGAACGCCACCCTACGTGCTGAGTCCCCCTCTGGAATTTTTCTCCAGGGCCACCTTGTGCCTTAGCTTTGCCACCTTGTCCAGATCCTGATTCACCTCAGGACTCCCTGAGACACCTTGATCATTTTGCCAGCTTCCATCAATAGGAGTTGGCAGACAATTGGAGGAGAAAGCACACTTCAAGGTACTGGCTTCGAGAAACACTGCCTACAGCCCTACGGCTGGGGGCCAGAATCTCCTCTCCCGTTTAAACCTGGCCTGAATTGGGGGCCTTCAGTCCTGCTGCATGGCCCCAGAGGAGAAGGAGGCTGAAGAGGAGAGCAAGGGCTGGGGGGGGGGGAAGGACCCACTGGAACTCCTGGGAGCCTGGCTCTCTGTGCCCTGGAGGGTGGGCTGAGCGCTGGCTGGGGCGGTCAAGGTCGCCTGGCTGGCACTGGTGGAAGGATGGGCAGCTGGTCCCGACCGCAGGCACGCCAGATGCCCTAGGAAGGGTCCATGGCGGCCTGAGCACCAGCGGTGGAGGCAGCAGTAGCTGGAGCCAGCACTTTGCCAGCCATGTCCAACAGCCCAGCCCGGCACGGAGCCCCTGCAAGGGACGCTGGGGGGGGGGGAAGAGAGAGAGAGTGCCTCGAGGGGGTCAAAGTGAACTGCTTTCACGGGCTGGAGACCCAGGACTAAGAGACCCTCAACCCTGACCTCCCCCCAGGGTGGGGTAGGGGAGAGGAAGAGAACCCCTCAGGGGGGGGGTTTAGCAACCTGAAGGTCCTAAAAGCTCTGCTCTTCCCGCCCCCCCGCCCCCATGAATGGAAACGCTCAGGATGTATGTGTGTGTGTGTGTGTGTGTGTGTGTGTGTCTGCTGGAAGTGGGGAGAGAAACAACCGGAGAATCCCATAACCATGAAAACAAACAGCCCTCGAAGCCACCATTTTGATGTCCTCCGCCGTCAAGTGGTCCATTCCATGCCTCCCTTGCCCATGCAGGGCCTGAGGCCACCCACCCAGAGAAGGGCGGAGGCTGTGTGCATTCAAGGACGCTGGCAGCTCTGAGATTTCAGCATATAAACAAGAATTTTCCTCTGCAAACCCATTTTGCATTTGGGAGGCAACAGGCCCATCAAACAGATGATGTCAAAACCCATTAAAGCATCCGATCCTCTTCCTCCTGAAGCGATGACCTCAGACGTGAGATGGTTCTGGCTGCCACTGCCCCTCCCCCGATCAGCCACTGGTGCCAGTGGTTCCCCTCTTTTAAACTTGGCACTCGTGTCTTCCAGGCTTTCCGTTCCATTACTTCATCTTGGTGAGTTTGGCAGCCGCTGTGACACAGACCTAAGGAGCAAACCTAGGACTTAAAAAATGTCTTGCTGCAATGCAACAGAATATGGGTAGAAAAGAACAGCAGCCTTGGCAGAGGAAAATGCCTTTTGAACGGTGGGGCTGTTTTTCTTCTGATGCCTTTTCTCCAAAAAGCCAAGTAGACGTTGCAAACCAAAATATGGCTCCTCTGAAGCAAGTCCCACTGAGTTCAGTGGAATTGGTTTCTATACATGGTTTGTAGATCAAGCAAAGGGGTGCCTCACCCCAAATATTGGGGGAGCCATGCCTGCCCTGTCATGATGCTTCATGCAGCAGTCCAGATGGCTCTGCAGTTTACCTTACTCTGCAGATATCCTTGGGCAAGCTACTCAGACCCTGGGTATCTTAGGGTTCAGCACTCGTCCAGAAAGCTTCCTGCACCATCCAGGATATCCTTGCTCAGGTCAAGATGCTGGCACAAGGTTCCTGGGGGGTGGGGGTGCGGGCTTTCCCTTGGGATGACTGTGTCTGCTTCCCACCAAGTTTGGAGCAGTTTGTTCACATTCCTGTTCCCTGATTCCTCTGAGTTAACCAGTTGTTGCAGACTGGTCACGCTCCATCTGGTCAAGCAAACCAGACAACTTTTGGGAGAACAGCTCTGATGCCTTGCCTTCATGGGAGCAAATGGGGCGTTATCTCAACTCATGGCTCTGTCTACAGATCCCAAGAGGAGTCTGTGGAAGTTGTTTTGTGTGTGTGTGTGTGTGTGTGTGTGTGTGTGTGTGTGTGTGTGTGTGTGAGAGAGAGAGAGAGAGAGAGAGAGAGAGAGAGACTTGGTAAGATGAATATATTGGGGGAGGGAAAGCTACTGGTCTGGATGGACTATGAAACCAGTCTTGGATAGGGATGCAGCTCCCTACACCACTCCCAAAGGACTGGGCAGGTGACCTTGGGTGAGGGGTCTTCTGAATCCGGGGGGGCAATGGTGCTGCTGTTGGTGTCCAGCAGTGCCTTTTACCAGAAGCAGTTGACCTAGGAAGTTCTTATACAAATTACTCTGCTTTCTCCTGTGTCTAGAAAATCATCATCCAACCATGCTGCAGCTTTGCCCGTGTTTCTGTGCACAGCCCGGCTTCCAAGCCTTGATTCTTCCAAAAAGGAAGGCCAGGCGCCTTGGCAGGCGAAGGAGCACTCCTTCCGGCAGGGCGCTGGAAGGCTCCCCAAATATTGGCTCAGCTGAGGTCACTCCCCACTGCAAGCTAAATATGTTATTTTCCCTTCTCTGCCCTGGGCAGCAGAAAGTGACTGCTCAGCTGTCATCCTGTGTGCTTCAGCAGACGAGGTCTTCTGATCTCTCTCTCTCTCTCCCCCCCCCCGCCCCCCACGTAAGAGAGATGCATTCACATAGGAAAACTGTGCAGAGCCTGGCAACCGCACAGACCATCTTGCCAGGGGCCAAAACTAACGGAGGTGATGCCTCATTCCCCACCCCAGGACGCTGCTGCAGGGGTCCTCACGTGGGGGAGCAACAGAGGAAGCCAAAGTGTGTGTTGTGTGGGCGAGAGAGGCTTGCAGGAACAATGCTTCCAAGGGGCCATACTCTCAAGGGGAGGGCCAGAGTAGCTGGGCTTGCTGCTGGGACTGTGGAGGACCGAACGCCACGCCACAAAACCTCCCATCGCACCCCACCCGACCCAGGCCACTGAGGCTCACCTGCCTTAGCCCCACCCCACCCGCCTCATCATTGTGGCATCTGATATATGTGGTGCATTCTGATCCCTGGAGTACAACACTCTGGGAATCCTGCCTGCCGGTCCCAGACAGATACGGCACTGCAGCTTTTGTGCAGGGGCCACCAAGGAAAGACCGGCCTGGGCTTTGGGAACACTTCCAGCCCATTGGAGGCGTCCTGAGTAACCACTCAAGATTGCTCCAAGGAGGATCAGAGGAGATTCACTTCAGCCCAGCCCAAGGGCAGAGAGAAAGGCAAGAAAGCTGGCCCTGGAATCTCTGGGAGGAGCCCCCCCCCCCGGGCAGGCCCCGTGCGCAAGCGCCACCAGCACCTGCCTACCCTCAGCTCCCAGCAGGTCTTTGGAAGGCCGCCCTCTTCAAGCGGAGAAGGACAACAACCGGGTGGTCAAAAACACTTTTCACTCGCTTGGATGTTTTTCATAAGCCTGTTTTAATTAAAACAACAACAACAATTTCTTCCTGAAAATTCAGGGATGAATTAACATCACGAGGTAGAAGGGCAGACTAGATTCCGTGCCAGGGGGCATCTTCGCATGTAGCCGACAGAGTGGCGTCCTTATTTTTAAAAGGCAAGGAGCATCAGCTGGAGGTGCAGGATGGTAATTCATAGGATCAGGGCAGCTCTGGGGGGGGGAGCTTAATCCTTCCCTCCCTGCCTGCCTCTGGACATCTCTATGGACTGAGTGACATTGCACCCCTCCCACAACAAATGCCCATGACAGGAAAAGACTTTGGATCAAAACTGCTGCTTGTGGGGGAGAAGAGGCTAAATCCACTCTCCAGGCCCGTTCTGGCTCCTTTTGGGATCTCCTGGCTTTCCTTCCCAGCTGATACCATCCGTATTTCAAAGAACCTTTTGTGGAATTTGCACAGAAGGCCCGGGAGGTTTTGTCTGGCCCTTCATTATGGGTGAAGGACGTTGTTCACCCACGCCCAGCTCAATTCGAAAAGGTGGGTGCTGTTTCGCTCCTTCTAGGAGCTGTCCCGAGAGAGAGAGAGAGAGAGAGAGAGAGAGAGAGAGAGAGAGGGAGCCCTTGCAGCACTGTCTAGCCCTGGTTACGTTAAATAAATAAATAAATAATCTCTCCTCAACAGGCGGGGGGGAGGGAGGGGCAGAGAGGCCACGGTGGCTTCTTTTTAGTGGACCTTGGTGTGGCCAATGGGCCATCGAGGTGGCCAGTGGCTCTTTTCTTCTACAAACCAACCCGCAACTTTCTTACCAAGTTCATTGGTCTCAAGTATCCACAACACTGGTCTTCACTAGGTAGCGGTTTGCAGAAGCCTTTCTCCTGCATTTTCCCAGATTGTCAGTCAAAAAGTCCCTGTCTCAGCATCTGCACAGCAGTGGAGAAGGGGCCGTACGCGAGTGCTTTATCTCTTTATCTCTTTGCTAGACTCTCCGCTGTGTCGGTGACCCTGTGACAAACAGGCCAGGACTCCTGGAAAGAGAGCGTTTGAGTTATGAACTGATGATGGACTTTGCAATCCCAGCAGAGAAGAATATCTTTAAATCCCATATTTGCACAACAAAAAGTCTAGCAATGTTTGGAGTTAAGATTGATTAGCAAGTCCCCAATAAAAATTTACACACCCCACAGCATTTAAGAAGCATAAGTCATTATTCAGATACTGTTTTTAAGGTAAAAGAAAGTAAATGTTTACTCACGGAACAATCTACAAATTGCAGGCTGAAGCTTGTCAGAAAGTTGCTGTAGAATACACAGAAGTAAACTGGCTCTTCAGAGGTTAGCGAGAAGGATGAAGAAAAAAGTTACAACTGTAAAAAGCAAGAGTGCAAAAACTGCCGATCGCCTGGTTGGGAGAAAAAAAAAACATGGTAGACACAAGGAAAGGGCTCAGCAGAACATCCCGCCTTTGCCTCCTTCCAAAAGCCTTCTGGGCACTTAAACAAAGGCAGCAAAGTGACTGAAGGACAGAGGAGGGGGGGGGTCCCTTTTTCCCACCAAGAAAAGGTCATTAGCTAATTGGTCAAGGAGAGGAGATGGGTCAGACCACTACCCAACGTTTTAGTAAACAAACATTTCCTTCCTCTCAGGTGATCATGCGCTCCTTTGTTTCTTAAGCCCCAACAGGGAGCAGCCAGGCGGCACGTGGGGTGGGCATTGGTTTCCGCTCTTTGGGAGCCCCTCAGGCCTCTGGCTCCCAAGCTCAGCCCTGAAGGCACCTCCAAGGCTGAGATCCTGGGCCTCTCTGCTGGGCCTCCCTTCCTGATCAGGGGCAGGCTTGGTGGCAGGGACCAGCCACAACTGCAAAGCGGCCTTGGCCAATCTCCAAGGCAACTTTACAGGAACTGGGGCTCCTCTGGGCTCTGGGGTTCCCTGCGGGTGAGGCAGGGCTCCTCTTCCTGCCCCAAGGTGCTGTGGGGGAAGAGCTGGCCTGCCTGCCGAGCTCAGGGACGAGGTTTCCATGCAGTCCAGACAATGGGGCTGTAAGATTGCCCTGAAGGGTGTTTTAAAAATAAAGTAGAGAGAAACATGTGCCTGCTTTCTTCTGCATGTTGATGGCTTTTCATTAGGACCTCCTCTGTTCCTTTCCCCAGCTCTGCCTGTCTTTGCGGCTGTATTGAATTAAGAACACCCTTTGCTCCAGGACAGAAGTGCCTTGGCTGCTGTGCCTAGGAGCGCCTGCAGCTTCTGCTGGGGGAAATGAGCCAACCAGCTTCTCTTGCTGGAATGTTGTCAGAGGCAGAAGGCAGGTTAGAAGAAGGAGGAAAGCAGATTCCATAGTGAAAGTGGGATTAACCCCTAGGGAGCTCCTGCAGACGCAAAGACCCAGCTGAGCAAGATAAAGAAAAGTAATTTAGCTGCAATTCCCAAGTCTTTCCAGTCCTGGACCATAATGTATAACCTTTAAAAAAAAGTAGTTGCATTTCTACCAGGCTCACTTTTTCTCAGGGGCGATAACCATCCTCCTGCCCTTCTAGTTTCCATCCAGGAGTTCCAAGGCTGCTGCTGGAATCTAGTCAGACTGGAGATACAAGACTAGCTGGGCTAATCCCAGCCCTCCTGGGCAGTGGGAACTATGGTTAGTGTCCGCCTTGGCCTCCAGTGCTGCTCCTCAAATGGGATTGCCAGGCCAATGACACGCCTGTCTTGGGAGCACAGCTGGCAGGTGGGATGGGGCGGGGCAGGGTGGGGCTCAACTTTCCTGGAGCCAGCCCAGCACTTGGAGGGAGGTGACCTTTCCTCCTCCCTTCCTTGCAGTTCTGTCCCCTACAACTCAGTGGGGTGGGGCCCCCTTTCCCCTGGAGCATCTAAGCTGGGAATGCAATGACTTTGAACAGCAGGAGGTGGGTGGCTGAGTGGGTGGGAGGCGAGGCAGGTGCATTTGCGTCTTTCTTGTGGGGTTCAAAAGGAAGGCAAATAAGATATGGAGGCTGTGGGTAAATCAAATAGTTAAGCCCAACCAGAATAGACTAGTTGAAGCCCTTTAAGTTTTGTTCTGGCATCCCAGCAAGTGTCTGCCCTCACCAGCTTGAGTGGTCCAAATTGCTTGTGTCAATGCTCCCTTTAAGCATCCGTAGTAAATCACCTGATGCTTAAATCACAGAGAGAGAGAGAGAGAGAGATTGAGAGAGAGAACAAGCACAACCAGCCTGATTGCAGCTTCTGGGTCAAACTGCTTGATTCCAGTCCAAATGGCTGCAGTGGTCAGACTGGTGTCCCTATGGGCAGAAAGACAGTGGCTTTTCCTAACACTTCCTCCCCAGAAGCCGGTGTTCTGTGGGAGCTGGCATCTGAATCTGGAAGCCTCAGGCAACCATGCAGCTAGCAGGTCATGGGCCCCCTCTCTCCTTCTCTGCAACCATGTCTCATCCCCTTTGCCTCCCTCCCAGCCTTTGATCAGAAGCACAACTACTTGCAACAGTTCGTTGCAAGGTACATAAAGAAGCCTTCCTCTTTTTTTTTCTCTGTCCTGACTGCCAGTTTCACTGATGACTCCTGAGCCCTGATGTTAGGGGGACACAAGGGAAACTTCCCTCTCTCCACTTTCTTTCTACATAATTCATCAAACAACATTCTCACCTTGTATTTCTTAATGGAGCCAACTCATGGTACATTAAGTATTGTGTGCTCCCATGTGGGAAGTACACAGGATAGCAGCTGGTAGACACAAAAAACAAGAGCCTCTGCATAACAACAGGAATGCACCTTTGGATATGAGCTGTGGGGCCCTCAGACTAAGGGGTGGAGGTCCTCGCTTGCATACCACCCTTGTGATCTTCTCACAACCACCTGGGTGTCCCCTGATGGAAGCAGGATGTTGGTCTAAATGAAACCTGTCCAATCCAGCATGGCAGTTCCTGTTTTGAATCTTCTCTCTTGCTCTCTGGAGCCTGCTTCCAGTCCCACCAAAAGGAACCCCCATTCACAGGGAGAGGCAGTCAAGCCATTTGTAGAACTGGCTACACCGCCCTCTCGTGAAAGGCAACCGTAAAGCTGATCCGCTGCAACAACCAGGGCAGGCAGCAGGGCTCTCCAGGACAGACTTCAGCTATCAAGGTGCTATGAGGCAATTCAGAATTGCACACATCAGCTTAATGAGCAGGCAGCTAATGAACATTCTATGCACTAATTGCATCACTTTTCATTATAATTGGTGCACCCAGGGGAGAAGGTACAGCGAGCATGCACATGTGTCCATGAGCACAACCATAGAGGCAAACACACACACACACACACACACATTAGGCAATCCTGCATCTTTGTATGGTGATTCCACTCACACCACTGTTCTTTTTTCATTTTTTAATTAAATAGTTCATTTAAAAATAATATGTTTCAAGCTTAAGAATTTCTCTCAGCTGCTGCTCCAGGAAACGGCTGCTCTCCTCACAGACTATTTAACTCTAACAATTATTTGCATGGCTACAAGAGACCTTTTCATCCAAAGATTTCAGAATGCTGTGCACAAATTAGCTAATTAAATTTTGCAAGCCTTCTGGAAGGCAAGTGAGTGGAATTCATGGGAATTCATGGGAAGCAGGGAGCGCACACATGACCCCCTACTGAGCAGGGGAAACCAGGGCTGGGTGGGCAATGGACCCATGTGTTTGCAGCAGGCAATGGGAGAAAGAGCAGGAAGGGGCAACGTCCACTCTCCGGAGGGAAGCAAGGGGTCGAGCAATGCAGAGGTTGGCCTAAGGTGGATAGAGGAGTTGGACTGGAACCCCCCCCCCTTTGGAACAGCAGCTGAAGCTTCCAGAGGATGGCCTCCTCCATTCTCTGCCAACTTCCTTCAGGATGGTCTAAAGAGGGAGGCTGTGAACTAAAAAGGCCTCAGCACTATTTTTGAAGCATGTTCAGCCTCTTGCTGCAGAATGTGGCTCCCAAGAAGAAACAGGCCATCCCTCCTCCTCCTCCTCAGCTCCCGAAAACAGCACTTCCATTGCAGCAGAAGAAAAGGCAGATGGGTGGCTGGGGCGGCGAAGGTGCCAGTGACCCTTCGTTGGATTGACCCTTCAGAGAATGTGTGTTTGTTTGGAGGGGCAGGTGTCCAAGAAGAGCCACAGACTGCCTTCTGTGGCGGGAAAATCAGCAAAAAGGCTGCCCCCTCCCCGGAAAGCAAGGGCGGCCCTTGACTTCTTCCCAAAGAGAAGAGAAGAGGGACCTGGGCAGCAGGCACGGGCAGGGCTGGGGGGGGCGTCGTTGGTCGTCCCCTTTCTTCTCTTCTTTTCTCCTCCAGCCTGATGGCCTGACAGTCGGGGCAAAACCGGCTCCTGGAGAGAGTCGGGCCTACGGTTTCTTCTAAGGAGCCCCCCATGCTGAAGACCCCGGCTTAAACCAAGGCCACCCACAGGATCCTGTCCCAGTTCCCTCTTAGCAGTGTCTTCTCACGGTATTTCCAGGCTGGTGCCCTCCAGGTGTATATGAGTGGCTTGAACAAGTCACCTACACCCTTGGGGGAGGGTAGGGGGGACAGGCTGCGGTGAATTATATTCCCATTAGCGCCATCTCTTCGTTACCATGAGCCACAGAAGCACCAGCCACATTCATTCCATTCAGATTTCTGAACCCCAGAGTTCGGGGCAGGGGCTTTTCTCTAAGGCAAGTACAGGTTTAAAATTGCCCCAAGCAGGTTCATGGGTTGGGCGAGGCCAGGTCCGCCTCCTGCCCGCCCGCCCGCCCGCCCGTCACCTCCTCTTTCGTCTTCCCAGCAAAGAAAAGCTCCGCGTTCCGCCTGCCTGGCTTGCAGGGCTGGCGCGCGCCCTCGCCCGCTCCGGGGCACATTTCTCGGCAGGGCGCATCTCGCAGCTGCTCCCTCCCGCCGCTGTCCAGAGTGCTAAAATGGCTGCTGCCCCTCCCGGGGGGGGGGCGCGCGTTGAGGGGCGCTCGTTGAGTTTTTTTGTTTGTCTGTTTAATGCTGCTACGACCTACCGTCTGATTTGTTGGCTGTGTAGAGAACCCAGAATCCCGCATTGTGGCTGCTAGAAACAGAGACACCCCCCCCACACACACACACATCTCTCCTCTCCCTCCGCCTCTCCCCCTCGCGCATTATGAGCTGGGAGCAGCAAAGAGCGCAGCGGCTCCCCCAAGCAGAAAACGAGTCAGATGCTCTCTTCGCTGCAAGGCCAAGAAATCGGAGCTGCGAGAACAGAAGCAGGAACAAGAGCGGCGGCGACGACGGCGGGGAGGCCACGAGGCCGCGGCTTGCAGGCAGGGGGCCCTGGGTTCCCGAGTCGACCGACGGGAAGAAGCCTTCCAAACCTCCTGCCACCTTTCTCCCGGCGCCAGAGACACCGAAGGCTCCAGCGCTCCAGCTGCCTGATGGTGGCGATCAACTCTGCGTGTGGTTGGTGGGGTTTTGGGCCGGATCCCTCCCTGGCAGCCAGGAGAAGAGCAGCGGGGACTCCATTAAGTGGCCATGGCTGGTCCTGGGGAGATTTCAGGGACTTGGCACAGAGAGAAAGAATGACAGCTTTGCAGCCTAACCCTTGGTCACAGGTTATGGCAGGGATGCAGCCATATCCATTTCCCCCCCACAAATAAATGATTCTTCCAACGAAATTCTTTTTTGAAAAAAAAAAGCATAATGGAATGTACTGTTTTGATAGAAGTCCTGCACTTCTGAAAAAGGTCAATTTCACGAACTTTTGGAGAGTGGTGCATTAGACTTTTGGCATAATCCAAAAGTCAGGTCTGTAAAATTTTCTGGCTAGCAGTTCTGAACCATTTGCATATGGGTGAGATCAACATGCCAGCCACTTGTGGCAAAATAGAGGAAAGAATTGATACACTTGTGTGTGGGGACCAAAACAGCTGATGCTCCACAAGCACAACCATTGGATTTTCTGGAGAGCAGGCAAAGGAGAGGAGTGTGGCCTCCGGGTTCCTGTGAAATGCTCGTCTTGTCTTCTGTGGCTGGCCCTCTGCTCCCCAGTCCTTGTCAGCTCCCCCCCCTCCAAATTCTCTTGGCTTCCCTTTCAACCAGGCTAAGCTGGGCTGGCCGGCTGATTCTTTCCATGGTCCACAGCACCCCCTTGCGGCTTCTATCCTTCCTCGGCCAGGTCTTGGGTTGCTGCCACCGCCACCCTTGTACAGGCACGGGCACTGCCACAGACTCCCACCAGAAGGAGTGCTAGGTGGGCATTTGGTAAATCACCATCCTCTTGGAATGTTCCCTTGAGCACTCAGTCCAGCCACAGTGCACTGGTTAGCCCAGCCAAAACGTTGGCTGTAAACATGGGGCATCGACTCACACTGGTGCCTCCCACATGGCAACTTTATTTTGGAAAGCGGAATGTGCAGCCCAGAATCAGAATGAATGGGGGCTTTCATAGCAGATGTACATGGATTATTATTTTCTGCCAAGGCACATGTCTTTCAAGAATCCATGCACACAGACCAGGTAACTGGACCCTGAGTTCCCTCCGTTCAGATGCAAGTGCTTCTTCTTCTTCTGTCTGCCTGGCAGGTTCTGCCTCTCTCTCCCAGAACTACCTCAACCAAACTCTGGTGACTTTCCTGTTAATTCATGTGCTGGATTAAGGCTGCCAGTCAAACTGGGAGGAAGAATTTTGAATGGGCAATTTCTTACTTGGCTGCTAACTGTGGACTCAATAGCAAAAGTGGCTTATTTTCACTTCATATACTGTATAAAAATAAATACTGCCAAGAGGTTCTCCAAGGCTGAACCTTTGTTTGGGCCCCACATCAAGCCTGCGTGGGACACATTTTGTTATTTGGCACAATGTGACCCACTGAGTGGGACCATCAGCCAAAAATGGAGGTGAGGGTAGAAGAGAGGAGTGGGTGGTGTTCATACTGGAGATCACGGAGTCCCCATTTCCCTAGAAAGGTGGCAAAGATTAGGATGCCAGAAAGGAAACTGAAGGTGTCAATGAGGTACTGATGGAGGCACTATCCAATGGTGACCAAGGTCAGTCTGGACCGGGAGAGACAACAAATATACTCTCTTGTCAAATACCCATACTTTGGACTGGATCTGTTGCTATAGAGCCCAGGTCTCTTCTCCAAAGTCAGCAGCCCTTGAGATGGCACAGGAAATGTGGGTGTTCCAGTGGATGACGATCAAAAGTTAGACCAGGTTTCTGATCCTAAAAAAACATTTGGGTAGCTGGTCCAGGTCTCAATGGAATCAACGAATTCAAACATATGGGAAAAGCATATAGATCCACACAGTTCTGGGTGGAGGAGGCTGACAACAAGTAACCAAAGTCAGGGGTCAAAATGGAATGTCCAGCTTGAACTGCAGGGCTGTCAACTATTTTGTGTGCATCTTCTTGGGATCTTTGACAAGTAAGCTTTGCTCCAAGAAAACTACCAGGAGACGAGTTGCAAGGTCTTGGAGGAATCCTTAGTCTCATGGTGCAATGCAGGCACAGGGACCTTTTCTGTTTCCTCCTCGTCTGCTCCTCTCCCATGCCTCAGCCTGAACACATCTGCTTCACCTCTTCATCCTACTCGAGTCTTTTGCTCTGCTTGAATGCCAGTACCCAGGTAAGTAACTGAAGAAGAAAAAATCAGCAGTGGAGAATGATAAATCTTTCATCAGGAAACTCCATCTGCTATTAACAAGATCCACTTGCATTTGCTGCCTCACAAGAGGAAGAGAGAACTTTCACTAGAGCAGTATGAAAGCCCCCCCCCCGACCTCTTGGGGCTCCACAGCCTCAGCTGAGCACAGCTGGATGCCAACATCCACAGGGTAGAGGCCGTCTGATGGGTAGTCCAGGATCAACCAGCAGAGCAGGTACCTTCTCTGGCGCTCATTGAAACAGGTTCTCCAGAGACTCCACAATGGGAGAAAGAGTGTTCTGGTGAGAAAGAGGCTCTCGCTCTCTCAGAAAAAGGCAACAGATGGGAAGCCTGGTGTGCTGGATGTGTAAACCAGCATCTGAGCACTTCTCTCCAGAGGGGCCATGTGCACGTGAAGCGTGAGGCAAGGCTGTCTTTACTCTTTCACCAAAAACCACCAGGAGCAGCCGGGGGAGCCACTTGGCCAAGACAGACTGGTCCCACTTGGGACCCCCAGCTCCTGTGCTAGACTTGTAGTCAAAGCAGAGATTATGCGAAGAAGCCACACAAGGGAGCCGTGAGGGCAGAGGAGAGAGGAAGGATCTCAGGGCTCCAGGGCTGAGGGACGACCCCCATCTTCTCAAGGCCCATGGCTTGCTCAGGGAGCCCTGTTGTCAATCCCCCACACAATCAAGAACCAGAGAGCTCCTGTTGCAGAGGATGAGCAGGTCACTGACTTGGACCACCCCTCCCCTTCAAAGTCCACCACGAAGATTGCCCATACCTTCCTGAAAGCAGAACAGAACCCATTATTCAAAAGGACATGAGCAGCCAGGAGGCTTCTAAATAGCAGAAGGGGAAGCTGCGCACGCAAAATGGCATGCCAGTCTTATCGGATGGAGGCCATTGTGTGCTCTATGTAGTCCCATGGTATTCTTCAAGCCTTCTCTTCCAAAAAGCTTTCATCTGTGTCACGGTTGTCATGGAAACAGCATCAGCATGAAGCACTTCCCTGACAACAGGTGTGGGATGGTCCTCCCTAGCCCCCCCCCCAACAACAGGGAAGGGCTAGTTGAACTGGAAATAAAGGACACTGGGCAGTGAGCCAATGAGCAAACCTAGTTCCTTCTGAGCCTCGTGGAGAGCAAGCGGGCACTTTGGGCAAAAGTCCTGCAGCCGCTACAAGGCTGGCTCTACTTTGCTGTGTGATGCCTGCAAGACGCTTACCTGTTTCAGGTTCCTGATTGACTCACTAAGATGCAAACTGATCAATTTCAGAAAAGATGTATAATGAACCAGCTTTTGGAGGGGGGGGCAGGTTGGCCAATATTTATTCAAAACACTGAAGAGTCCTAAATGCAGCCTAGTAACGAGAGGCAAAAGGGTGAAACGGTGGAGTGAGAACCTCTTCACAAAGGAAGCACGTCCTCATGTGTGGATTGAAAACACACAAGGTGCCATGGGGGCCACACAGCTTGTGAGGCTCTGAAAGAGGTGTTGAGAGAGGCACAAGGGTTGCAGTGCCCAGCAGCAAACCCAAAAAACCAGCCCCACCCTGATCATCCTTCTCCGCCCCCAAAACTGCCCTGCCGGTGTCAGTCTTGCCCTCTTTCTCTCACACAGAGAGGCTTTTTTAAAGTTTATCAGGCATTTTATTAAAATTCAGGACCCTCTGATCCAGCCCAGGTGGGCACACGATGAGGAGAACACACAGTGAAGGACTCACAGGAGCATCCGCACATTCGAGTCGTGGTGGTGGTGGTGATGGTGGTGGTGCTGAACTCCGTGGGGTCCGCTCTGTTCTCGCCCCAAAAGAAGCCACCCTCAGGCCCTGGAGATTCTCCAAGGAGATTGTGCCAAAGGAACAACACAGGGGCTGGGAGCTTCTGGCTGTTTACTGGGCCCCTTGATGTGGCCAACGTGGAGCCACCTGCTGTCCTTGGCCACCAGGTCATCACGCCAAGGTGACGATGCCAATGGGTTCAGGAATGCAGAGGAAACACCGCGGTCCCAAAGCGATGATCACAGAGCAGCGTGGGTCTCGTTGTTCCAGGTGAGTCTGTCCTGGCCAAAAGGGTCCAGAAGTCCTTCCGAAGGCAACCTTTCTTCTCAATGTCAGTCGCCTGAATTGTAGCCAGGATGCGCACACAACGCTGTGTCCTAGGTGGGCCACTTGAGTGAACTGGAGAGCCGTCACCACCACCCCACTCTCTGGGGGCCCTGATATCCCTGGAGGCTCCCCAATTCCACTGAGGAGCAGCCAAGCCTGGCCTCCAGCTGCCTCCTTCCCCCCTCCCCCCACTCCACACCACCCACCTTAAGCAAACAGTGGACCTCCTCAGAATGCAACCAGAAGGCCCCTCCCATCCACTCCACGCCACTCGTCCTAGTCCCGCTGTAGCTAGCAGAAATGGCCGGTGTGTCCCAGGGCACCTAGACTGGGGTGGGGGCAGTAAAGCCTACTAAGCGCACACCGGTAACTGGCTGCTAACAAAACTACCAGCTCTGGCCTCTCTCCCCACCTCACCCAGGACAGATCACGGGTCATCTCCTCAGCCAAAGCCACAGGTGGAGGAGAGAGGCTGGGACCAGGATGGAATAGAAGAGGAACTCCTTCTGGCGCCACCCCACACACTGTGCCTCCAGCGCCTGGAGCCGCCCAGAGATCAGAGTCAGCTGCAGACCAGAAAAGGAAAGGAAGAGAGTGGCACAGAGAGGCCCGTGTGGGTGGGCAGAGGGAGGGAGGGAGGGAGGGAGGGAGGTGTTGGGGATGGCATTCTTCCTACCTGCTTCCTCATCGCCAGCATGTCTGTGGTCCCAAACTCCTCCAGGGAGGTGCTCGTTTCCTGAGAACTAAAAGGGAAAAGGAGATGGGGGGCACCCGGGAGCAAGAGAAGAGAAAAAGGGGACATCATAGCAGGACAAGCCTCAGCAAGAGGGGGCGGGGGGGGTTTCTGCCGCCTGACTTGAAGGACAACCCTGGCTGGATCCAGCCACTCCCCGAGCCACCAGGACCAGTCCTGACAGTGGGACCAACCTTTCCACCCCAGCTTGAGGGCACCAAGCTAGCTTGGAGCATGCGAGAGATCTCTTGGGAATCGGCAGTCAACCAGGAAGAGTTTGAGCTCCCCTTGGTGTAAGCAAAGAATCACGACAGAACAATCACCCTTCTCCACCCTTTCAAAGAACAAGGGGAGTTTCAGGTAACCAAGGACCCACCTGTGTAAGGGAATGCCTTCTGCACAAGGCTCAGAAGGAAGAGGGGTCACCACACCACCCAGCAGCTGAGGGAGCCCCCCTCCCATCCTCCTGCAGGGCTGGCCAGACCTCACATCTGGCAGAGGCCCTGCTCCGGGCTTCCTCGCAAAGGCTTCCTCCCTTTCCTCTCTCCTCTCCTATTCAGAGCAGTGCTCTGTGTGTAGATGTGTCCACAGGATGGATGTCAACAGGGGGGCCTAGAGTTGGCACGGGGGGGGGGTGTCTCAAGAGGTGGGATCTCCCCTGAGCAGGCTTTGGAGGGAACAAGGGGAGTTGTGAAACTGGCGGCAACAAACCCAGCTGTTGGAGTTTGTTTAGCAAATCTCCTGGAGGATGGAAGGGCTTGTTTGCCAACATGTGGGGTCATTAATCTGACACCCCTCCTCTCTTTGACCAATTAGCTAACGCCTCTTTCTCGATGGGCAAAGGTAGCCCCTCCACTGTCCTATTGCTTTTACTGCCTTTGCTTCAGAGAACCCAGAAGGTTTGGGGATATGATAAAGGAAGGACATTCTGCTGATACCCCTCTTCCTTATGCCTACCATGTTTGCTTTCTCAGCCACAGGGTCTGGGAGAACCCACTTCTGTTTTTTACAATTTTAATATTTTTTCTTCATCCATCTCACTTTCAGAAGAGCCTGTTTACTACTGTTTACTTCTGTGTATTTTACTGCAACTTTCTGACAAGCTTCAGCCTGCAATTTGCAAGTTGTTCCATGAGTGAATGTCTATTTTACCTTAAAAGTGGTGTCTGAGCAATTATTGACGCTGGTAAAATGCTGTGCGGTTCGTGTTTTTTTTTTTTTAATTGGGGACTTGCTAATCAATCTTCTTAACTGCAAACATTATTAGCTTCTTCACTGTGCAATTAAGGGAATTAAAGATATTCCTCTCTGATAGAACTATGAAGTCCATCATCAACCCGTAACTCAAACACCAGTGAGCTGCAGTGAAGGGTGAAGGGTCGCCCAATGTGTGCATGTTTGCTAAAAAACAGTTCTGCAACTCTCAAACTATTTATCTTCCTATGTTTCTTTGTGGGCCTGGGTCCTATATCAAAAACAGAAAAGCCAAAGAAAGCTGATGGAGGACGGAGTGGATACATCAAGGATTCAAGGGGACAGAGTTTCTGCAGGGCTGTGGCTCTCCCCACAGTACGAATGTAACCTGGGTCTGTTTGTTTTTTTGTTTGTTTGTTGTTGAACAAACAAGAAATTGTGTGAATCAGCTCAACGGTTGCAGTCCCTTTGGATGGTGTCCTGGTGCTGAAGGCTAAGCTCTGCCCCAGAAGCCTCCCCAAGGAATCTCTGCTTCTTTCTCCTCTCTTTCCACCCCAAAAGGTTGAGCTCTTTTGGTGGATGCAGAGCCGGGAAGAGCATCAGGCAGAAGGGTCTGAGGGTTGGTGCCCAAATAGAGCCCTGAGCGCGGTGTGTGTGTGACAGAAAGCCCAAACCAGCCCAAAACTTCCACTGCCACACCAAGGCCAAGCCACTGCTGCATTAAGCTGACACAATATAACCCCACCACGCGCTGTAGAGAAAGAAAGAAAAAAACTGCAGGTATAAAACAGTGGCTCCATGCCCCCTGCTCCCAAGTGGCTGCACACCGGCCTGAGCAAAGCTGGAGAGAATCACCTGAGCTGGCCTTGGCCCGGTTTCCAGAAGAGCCGGACGAGGTGATGGCCCAGGAAACGCAGCACCTGGAGGACATTCTGGAAGGAGTAGACCCTGCCCTCAGGAGGGAAAGGAGGGAACTGGGTGTGTGGGACCAGGGACTGCGCTGGGCTCTGGGACGCAGGGGGCAAGCTCGGCTCCAGCCTGGGGGGGGGGCAGACAGAAACAGCCCTACCCATCATTCCCGCTGGCCCTGGACGCAAGCCCTCGCCCACCTCCAACCTTCGCCCTTGCCCAGCCCCTGGCTGAAAAAAGGCAGCCTTGGGCCAGCACCCTGGGGGCAACCAGGGTGGCAAGGGGCCTCTGGAGCATGCCAGGAGGCTGTCCTTTCCATGCCAGGCAAACGTTCCCCTCCCACAGTGTGTGCAGGCTCTGAAGGAGTCAGTCCTCAGCAGGCCGGCAAAACCTTTCAAGTCAGCTGGGGATACCCACCCTGCCACAAGAACGTCTTCCACCACAGGGCAATGCCAAGTCCAAAGGATCAGTTCCCACCCTTTTTCTTCTTGTTCTCATCATGCCCTTGGCTTGGGCTGTGCCCTGTTCAGCGACACCAAGCAACTGCCCTCGGCCTTCCCATGCAAGAGCCCTCCCAGGGTCCGAAGGGGGCTCGGCCGTGCCCACTCCCAAGGGCCTCATCTCTGCCATGATGGTCCTCCTCCTCCTCCCCTGTGGGCTTTCTGCTGCCTGGAGAGCCCAGAAGATGCCACCAAGGTCCAAAAGATTAGCCATCTTGGACCAGGGCAAGGTAGGCAGGTCCCCAGGTGCCTGGGAGGGAGGGAGGGAGGGACAGGCAGAAGGACCCATTGGGTGAGCCTGGCGGGGAAGTGCAGGCCCATTCGCCCCCTCCCACTGCGGCCCCCTCACGGGTCAGGGCAAGGCCCTCAGAGAGGACTTCAGAGCTTTGCTGAGGACACCTCCTGCCCCCCCCTGCAGTGACCCAGGGGAATGGTGGCCACCCTCGTCCCTCTTACCATTCCTGTCTCAGCTGAGGGGTCTCCTCTGCCATCACTTGCACTCTTGCCTTCCGTGCTCTGCTGTGATGAGCCTGGGGGGGTGGCGGGTGGGGTGCAAAAAGCAAAGGGTGTCACCCCTTTTGGCCCTCACAGCTTCCCCAGAAACCAACCCCTCCCTGAGGGCTCCACAGAGGTCTGGCCCACCAAGAACTGTTACGCAGAGGTTTGATGGGGACAAACTCTCAGGCCAGTGGGGCTTCCCCTACGCAAACAGAGGCTGCAGGACATCTGACCACCATACCTACACGTCACTCCCAAGGCCTGTGTCCACCTCAGCACTTTCCCGCTGTGACCAAGTATGTCGTTCACCAGATCACACTGGCTGCATGGTCAAGAGTGCTGTGGAGCAAGCCGGTAGCTGAGACAGAAACCGAGGGACCTATGCAGACACCCCTTTATATTCTCATATGATGTGATAAGTCCTTACCCCTACGGAAGGAGGCGGCAGGCCCTCCTTTGAGGAGACCCTCTCCTCCTGGGTGCCACCAGCGTCAGACCCCCAGACCCAGCCGTTCCTGGCTCTCTCCACTGGGTGCCTGCGCTGCTCCCTTCTGGCTCGTGGGCAGCGAAAGGCGGCCACTGAGGCTGGATGAAGCCCTGACTTTGGGGGTGCGGTCATGGCTGCTGAGGGCCGAGAGCTTGATGCCTCCATGGTGGGGGGCAGGCAAAGCCCCCATTTCCATAGGCAGAATATTTTTAGCCCTGAGAAGGCCCTCGGACACATGGGTGAGTTGGGAGGCGAGGGGGGGGCAAAGGAACCAAGTCCCAGATGTCCCCTCTCTGAAAGGAGAGCCCCCTTTTGTCTTCCTGCTTAGGAAGATCTGGGCAGGGGCCTCCAGGGCTCCAGAGGTGGGCTGTCTGGCTTTGAGAAGATGCTGCGCTCCCCCTCCCTCCCACCTTCTCCTCCCCCCACACCACCCAAGAGCTGTTTGCCCCCTTTGTTTTCTGAGAGCCAACAGGACCTTCCTCCTCTCCTCACTCCTGCCTCCCGTGCCTCGCAGGGCTCAGGGGCATTTAATGGCAGCTCTTGATGGGAGGGAAAGAACCAAAGGGAGGCCATTTGGGCAGCTTGCCCCCTGCGCTCCTCCTGATTTCTCTCCCGAGAACATTGCTCCCGTCCCAGGGGCCCATCCCATTCCCTTTTGCCAACCACGTCTGCAGCTAGAAGCAGTTGATGTAGCTCCAAGCGTGTGCGCGCGCACACACACACACACACACACACACACACACACACACACACACACACACACACACACACACACACACACACCAGGATCAGACCCTTGGACCCCAACTGTCCTGAACACAGTACCTGGTGTCTGCGTTTCTGGGATCCTGCTCGGGTGACGAAGCCCAGGAAAGGGAGTTCCCCATAAATCGCAGCCTGAACGGGGGGCTCAGAAAGAGGTGTGTCGGTCCTACTGGGGCTGTGGCGCCTCCACGGCCCCCCATGGAGAGTCTTGGAGGCCACCTCTGTCATTTCTAGAGATAAAGGGAGAAAGAGTGGGGGCTCAGATCCAGCCTTCCTCTGTCCCCCAAGAAGACCACGGGGCGCCTCCAAGCAGCCTGGTCCAGCAAACTCAACACAAGCATCCTCAGGGGCACCCTTCAGGAACCGTGGCAGCTGAGATAATGGGCAGAGGCAAAAGGGTTCCTGCTTGGAACCGGGTGAGAGTTGAGGGAGCCCTTGGCCCCAGATAACGGCCACGCAGGAAAGGTAAGGAGGGGCAGGCTCCAGGCTCCAGGTTCCGACCCCCGCCCAGGTCCTACGCGCCCCTTCCCTCCCACCTGCACCCAACACCTGCTGATGCCACAAGAGTGGGTGGGGGGGTCCTTCACCCCCTCCCCCCAAACAGGTGTCACCCTTTACCTGATAGCAGGAGCCGTTCGGGGACATGCATCTGGAAGGATGGGGTCCAGTCCTCTTCAGGGGGCCTCTGCTCCCCTGCCCCACG
Organism: Pogona vitticeps; assembly: GCF_051106095.1. Taxonomy (NCBI): domain Eukaryota; kingdom Metazoa; phylum Chordata; class Lepidosauria; order Squamata; family Agamidae; genus Pogona; species Pogona vitticeps. The sequence goes on along the minus strand of NC_135793.1, from coordinate 26,448,375 downwards.
GCCGTGGTCAGCTACCTTCAGGTGGCTGGGAACCTGCATGCGCTGGCTAATGGCCTCGGTGAAGCTGAGGTCCCAGGGGGCCCCGTCTAGGCGAGGGCTCCACACGGGCCACATTCTCCCCTAGGGAGGGGAGGAGAGGGGAGAAACAAAGGCTGCCGCCTTTCCGTTCCAAAAAGTTGGGAGTGAAAATGTGCCCTTCGTCCCTCCAGAAGTCACAGGGTGACAGAACTGTAGCTCGGGGGGGGGGGGTTTCCTCTGGGTCCTTAGCGACTTCCCCTGAGGAAAGGAGGAGGCACCCAGACCCACTGCTGTGAGGTGGCAGCCAAAAGCCCTCCAAGGGATTCTCTCTCCCTCTCCCCCCCCCCCCCCGGCCTCCCTCTCAGCTCCTTTGGACCCTCTGCCCCTCCCTCTAGAAGGGAGGCTCACCAAGGCCAGCAGGGACACCCACAGGACAAACACGTACCCTCGTTGGCCCCCCCTGCCCTGTTCCCTGAGTGCTTCTGGGCCTTTGGGCCAGCGTGGCTGGCATCCCTGCCCTGCCCTGCCCTGCCCTGCCCAGGCCACCCCCTCCCCACCAGCCACCTCCTCTTGCCATCTGGGGATGGGCCTGCCCAGCCAGAGCGGGTGAGGCTTTCAGGGTCAGGCTTTCTTCTCGGAAGCTCAGTTATTCACTGCTTTTCCAATCGCAAGCTGCCTCAAGGCTCGGTGTGCTAAATAGACCCAAAGAGAGCGGCGCCCCAGAACCCGGGAGGTTCCAGGGAGGAAGCAGGCAGCGAAACCTGCCAGCCACGGTCTGACTGCACAGATTAAAAAAAGCAACCCAACCCACCCCACATTTGTTCTTTTTTACCGGGTGCCAAGACGGGGTTGCTCTGAGGAATTCTCCGCCCAAGTCACGAGAGGCAAAGCACCTCCTGATCAGAAGCCTGCCCCTTGGTCTCCTCCAAGACCACCCACCCCTCCCTCTGTAGGGGTCCCTTGAGCTTCTCCCATGGATACTCTACCTGCTGGCTGCCCGTTCTCTTCTGCCCAGTCCTGGCCCAGCCGGAGTGCCAGCCGGCCCTTCTGTGTGACCCCCCCTCCCTCCCTCCCTCCCTCCCTCCCCAGGCTCCCTCAGCCCAGGCCCTGTGGACGGGGCCCAGCGCCTGGGCTGCTCCCAAAGCAGGAAAGCCAGAAGCGGCAGAAACCAAATCGACAACCCTTTTGTGCTCCAGAGAGGCCGAGGGCAAGGGTGCAAGGCAGGGTAGTCCCTGGCAGACTCTGGAGACAGACGCAGAAGAGTGGCCCCCGCCAAGGGCAGGGAGAAGCTCAGGAAGCAGCCCTGGCCTGAGGTTGGCCACTGCTAGCCCATCTGACCCACCGTGTTTTATCCACTACAATTGGAAGAAATTGTCCTCTTGGCTGTCTCTCCCTGAAGATGCTGCCAGGGTTTGAACCCAGGGCTTCTGCATGCCAAAGCAGGCAGTCTCTCCCCGAGTCCCAGCCCGCTCATCCTCCCTTGCTGGGGTGCAGGCACTGTTTCCCACTCCCATGGCAGCTTTGCTAGGCCCCCTGACTCCCTGCCTCTGGTGGCGGCTTAAAGGCTGCAGCCAGAGACGGGCCACTCTCTTGTCTTAGACCAGCCTGGTCCCTCTCTGCCAGCCAAGTCAGCTGAGCTGAGGCTCATGGCGGGGAACAGATCTTCTCCAGAGCTGGAAGCAGCCACCACCTGCAGCTCTTTGCCCAACACCAACTGGCAGAGAAAAGTGTTTCTCTTCCAATGGACAGCACAGCCACCCTCGAGCAGGAGCAGCTCAGCTTTACACCAGCAGCTGCTGCCAGAACCCCCCAGGCCTTGGCTGGCTCTGCTTCACGCTTGGTGCTGTTGCAGCCCCAGCCTTCAACACAGATGCTGCAGGAAAAGCAGCAGCAGCAGCAGCAGCAGCAGCACAAGAGAACGAGCCAGGCAGGCTGGGCAAGAGAGAGGGGCCGGCCGGGCCTGCTTCCTCTGTCAATGGCTACTAGGCTACCAGCAGCCTCTGGCAGGTGCTTGTCTCTGCTCATTGAAGGGAAGTGTGAGGGACAGAGACGGGCTTCTTCCATCCAGCTGTGAGCCACAGGGTGACAGCCGCCCTGCAGACACCGAGTGGCTGTCAGCTCAGCTGTGCAGTGTGGGTGACCTGCCCTGCAAGGCGTTCCAGGAAGCATCCCAGAACCTCTGTCCCTGGCCTCCCACCAGGAGGGAAAGAGGCCCTTCAGCAGGAAAGGTGGGTCCTCTGAGGCAGGAGGGCAGCCACTGTGTTTGGCTGAAAGCTCCCCGTGAGTGAGCCCCTGCGGAGCTAGTCCCCTGGGTGCCCTTGGCCAGCCCTGCCCTAAGGGTGCCTCGCCACACCCCACACCCCAGTCACAGTGGAGCCCCAGCCACTCCTTAGAGGTGCCTGAGGCTAACTCAAAGGGAGGAAAAGGGATGGGGCGGTGGTGGGGTGGCTTCCCCATTTATGCAATGGCTTCTGTGCCCCCCACCCCACCCCTAGGGTGGGAGGGTGAAGCGCCACCATTCAGCTTTAGACTGGCTGAATTTCAAGGCTGGCAGGGGCACAGAAATGGCTCAGCCTCCCAAACGGAGAGAGCATGAGAGGAAGAGAGAGGAACGCCATGCCAAGGTGAGGAGGCTCACGCCATGCCCAGGCACGGCTACCCTCCACACCTCCTGGCCATCGGCCTGCCTGCCTGCTCCCCGAAGGCCTCTCTCTGGCTCACAGAGGACTCCCAAAGCAGAGCGAGCGAGCAGGCAAGCAAATACGTGGCTCTCTCTCTCTCTCTCTCTCTCTCTCTCTCTCTCTCTCTCTCTCTCTGTGTGTGTGTGTGTGTGTGTGTGTGTGTGTGTGTGTGTGTGTGTGTGTGTGTGTGTGTGTGTGTGTGTGTGTTTTTGAGAAAGAATGTTTCCAACACGAAACAAAACCAGGTAGGGCTCTGCTTTTCTTTGGGTGTGGTTCTATACATACACTGAAACAAACTGACATACTAATTCTTTGATGGCTTCTTTAAAAAAGAACACCAAATACTGTATACCCTGCCTTGAACACAATGTAACTTTCCTGGCATGCAGTCAGTTAGTTCTGTGGGGCTGGGAATGTTCCAGGGAGAAAGTCAAAAAGAAGCTGCCCTTTGCTCCCTCTCTCCCTCCCTCCCTCCCTCTCTCTCTCTCTCTCTCTCTGTGTGTGTGTGTGTGTGTGTTTTGCCTGCATGTGGTGTTGCTTTCCAGTCCGCGGTGGAATGATGTCCGGCTCCTTCAGTGGGATCTGGCAGAGTCAGACTTTTCAGCTACATCCAGGGAAGGGAGATAAAACCTCCCCGGCCCAAGACGGTCTACCTCACAGTGCCAGCCGCCTAGAAACAAGGGAGAGGAGACGGTCCCGCTCGGCGGCCTCCCGCGCGCGCAGGGCCGGCTGACTGGTTGGGTCTGCCAGACGCGGTCCTTCCTCCCTTTGGATCGGGGCCGGCAGGCTCTCCCACGCCCGGGAGGCCGGCTGAGGGCCCGGCTAGCACGGCGGCGGCATTGCCGGCAGAGGGCAGTCAGGACGCGGACCTTGGCCGGCTTCGGAGTGACGCCGAAGGTAATTGCCCTCCCGGTCGGTCCGAGAGCCGCAGCTCCTCGGGCTGGGCTAGGCTGGGCACTCCGCCCCCCCCCCCGACGCCCCGTCCCGTCCCGTCCGATCCTCCTCTTTTCCACCCCCACCCCCACCCCCTCCGCCTCCGCCTCCGCGTTTCCTTTCCTTTGCTCGGGCGCTTCCCGAGCGGACTTGGCCACCCACCTGCTCCAGCCAAGGCCACCATCAGCTGTTCGCCGCCCGTGACGTCAAGCGGGGGAGGTCCCCGCGCCGCGATTGGAGGGAGGCCGCCCCGCCCCTCGAAGGGCCCTCTGCCCGCCGCTGACCGGCCGGCCTGCGAGGGGAGGCTTGCGGGCGGCTGGAATCAACAGGCGCCCTTCCCTCCTTCAATAACGTCACCGGTCAGTTTCCGCCTGCTAGTTCGCGCCGTGGGAAGGTCACCTACTTCGACCCAGGTTCACGGGCTGGGTCCTCCTGTGGAGGGCCAGAAGAGTTCCTGGCTTGTGGTGGTGGTTCCTCCATATTGGGGGCACTCTTCCCCCCCCCAAGAGGCCTGGCATCATCCACAGCATGGGGCAAGGAGAAAGAAGAGGGATGTGCCAGGTTTGGCTTACCTTTTGCTGCAACCCTCACCCTCTTTTTTTTTTTATTTGTTTACTTTAGCTGGGTGGCACATAGGTTCCCCTTGACATTTAGTCCAGTCGTGTCTAATTCTGGGGGGGGGGGGGGCGGTGCTCATCCCCGTCTCCAAGCCATAGAGCCAGCGTTTGTCCAAAGACAGTTTCCGTGGTCATGTGGCCAGCGCAACTAGACACCGAATGTGGTTACCTTACCACCAAGGTGGTACCTATTTATCTACTTGCATTTGCATGCTTTCAAACTGCTAGGTTGGCAGGAGCTGGGACAAGCAATGGGAGCTCACTCCATCGTGGGGACTCTTACGACGGCTGGTCTTCTGACCTTGCAGCACAGAGGCTTCTGCGGTTTAACTCACAGCGCCACCATGTCCTGTGGCACATACTCAAGCACAATTTGAATTTAAAAAAAAAAAAAAAAAAAAAGCAGTGTAACTCCCATGTTAAATGATGTTTGGTTTGCTTTAAACAAACTATATAAATAAATATAACAGAACAACATACATAAATACACAACAGGTAATATCTGGCTATGTCTTAGCACCATTGAGAAGTAAGTGTGTGTGTGTATGTTTGTCTGTCTGTCTGCCCACACACGAGTGAGTGAGTGCGTATGCATTGGAGGTGGGGTGGGGTGGGGAGAGGGAGGCAAGAAGCCATCAACCATAACCCTAGTCTGAGTCAAAAGGTATTCCATTTTCCAGAAAGAGGAAAAACTGCTTTTTAAAAACAGCTCCAAGACACAGAGAGCACATTCATATTCTGGACTTTTGACAGCCAGACCACCTTTCATCTGCCAGGGGTCCATCCTGTGGAATTCTGGGGTTTGTCCTTTAGCAAACGAGTTTGAGACTTCTCAGCTCCCTTGCTGGATGGGCAGAGACCTCTCTGGGACTCCACTAAACTATTTTGAGATTCCATGGGACAGAGTCCAGAGTTTCAGGGGTCCTCCAATGGCTGCAGTTCGGTAGTGTCGATAGGGTGCAATGGCCTCTGGCCTGCATGGCCCTCATCCTGTACTGAGTGGCATGGAGCTCCAGCCCCACCTGCACAGAAAGGTCCTGACCAACCTGGACAGACTGCACAGAAAGCAGCCAAGACAATGGAGAGCAGAAAGCCAAGGAGAGGGAAGAGTCTCTTCTGGATTCCATTTGGAAACCTCCACAGTGAGGGGAGGTGGTAGCAGCCTCGGGAGTTGGGGAAACAGGCAGGCACCTCTGCAAACCTCTTGGCGTTCAGCTGCCTTCTCCACAGACTTGTGGACTTGAGGTCCAGAGAACCTGATCCTCTTCTTCCTGTGGGGAGTTCCTACAGGCACCTGCTTTTAAATGCCCTCCTCAGTGAAGGGAATGGAAGCTGGTGGAGGGCAGGGAAAGGTTGGGGGAAACAGCTAGGAGGCTCTGGAAGATGCAGCAATTAGAAAGCAGCAGCAGAAGAAAAGACCCTCCTCCCTGTGCGCCTGGAGGGGGAGGGGGGAGAATGTGGCTCCCTCCCCAGGATGAAAAGGAACAGAGAAGAGCCAAGCCACCCACTGGCTCGCTCTGTCAGAAGAAATACAGTGCATATGTGCACAGTTGTGTTGTGCACACAAGCACATGCACACAGCTTCTTCTAGCATCGGGCTGCTCAATAGATATACAGTACCAGGCAGTGGCAACTGTCAAGATGAAGGACCCGGGGTGCAACCCCCGAGTTTGACTTTGGCTGATTTCCTCCAGGAGAGGCTCTGCTTGTTTTCCTTTTCTGGAGGAGCAGCCGGGCCGCAGCAGAGGTGCACAGGATGTGGCTGAGCAGAAGCAGCATTGCACAGGCTGAGGAAAAGAAGAGAGGGCTTCTTCCTCCCCCCGCACTCCTGCTTCAGCAAAGCAGCACTAGGAGCAAAGGAAGGATTCACACAGAGGGAGAACAGAGTGGGTAAGATATGCCCCCTGCCCTTGGCTTCAGAGAGGCTTCTGCCCCCTCCCACTTCTCCCCATCACACAAAAAAAGGGCCAGGCCCCCAACCGGACAGGATGGCCCTCAGCTGTTGCAAAGGCCTGCCCCAGTTCTCCCCACATGGCTGCTCCTGCCTTTTCAGCCCCAATTGAGAGAGGGTAGCTTTCCCCAGAAGTCCAGATGCTGGAGGGCCCAGCCCAAGTAGCCTTGGTTGGACCCCCTGCTCCCACCAGGCAGGGATCATGCAGAAGGGGCAGAAGCACTTCCTCCACCACCCCCATAGCAGGCAGCAGGTGCACCCTTCCTGACCCATCTCAAAGACCAAAGAGGCCCCCAATTCATGCTTGCTGTCCCGGATGCTCCATCAGAGAACAAGGTCCCCTTTCGGAGGCCCACAGAGGCTCCCTGGCAGGCTCACCTCAGCAGCATCACTGGCCACACAGCAGGGGAAGGGCATGCCGTGGAAGTGCCCTCTCTGGGAGTCTGGTGAGCACTGGGGAGGGGATAAGGTTTCTGTGATGATGGCAGTGGTGGTGGCATCATCATCATCCAGGTGCAGGGACTCAGGAGGTGCTGCTGGGTTGGCCCACTAGGTCACTTCCCAGGAGCGGAGGCGCTCGCCACGATTTCCTCATACTTGGGGGGTGGCTCGCTGTAGGAGACGCTGCTCTCCTCGTTGCTGCTGCTGCTGCTCCGGCCCCCATTAGTGCTGCTCTCAGGATGGCCGGTCACCTCCTCATAGGAAGGGGGTGGGGTGGCACTGGACAGTCTGGAGAGGGTCGGGGCTGGGGGGTCAGCTGGGGGCTGAAGAGTGTTGTCTCCCAGGCCAGCCGGCCCCACGTTCTGCTGCCGTCGCCCTCTGCCGCCACTGCTGTTCAGATCCCGCTGACCATTGCCTTCTCCCTGGCTGTGGGAGGCCTCCCGGTACACCATCACCCTGGGCAGGCTGCGTCCAGTCCGGCTGGCCAGGTAGCGGCTTTGGGCATAGGAAGGTCGGTGGCGAGTGGCCTTTTGCAGCTGACACCGCCAGATGATGAAGAGGGCGATGATGAGGAGAAGGGCGACCCCCAGCAGAGGAATCACCACGTACATGGCGTCCGAGCGGCCTGTCCCACCCATGGGGTCCTTGACAGAGTAAGCGTAGCCCTTCCAGAACTCCATCTGCCAGGAAGGAAGGCCATCAGCCCCTGCCAGCCAACACCGCCCTTGACCCACCCCACCCCCACCCCAAGCCCTGTCAGAGGCCAAATGCTCTAGGCCAGCAACAATCTGCCAGGAAAGGCCAAGGGCCCCAAACCCCAAACCCAAGCGGGTGGACAATCTGGACAATTCCTGAGGACAAGCTGAGCCTGAAACACAGGCACCCTTGGCCTGACCAAACACATGCACACCAGCAACGCTCCCCCTCCCATGTTATTCTTATGGGAGGGTCTTTCCGCTCCCCTACCAGTGTTGAAGAACATCGTGCAACTGAACCAAGCAATCCCAGGTACCTTCATCCCCAGAGAGAAAAGGAGTATCTACCTAGCTATCTATTCGGCCCGCTCTTGGCTTATATTATTGCACTCAGTCTAACTCATCCTCCCCTTTTGTTTTATCTTCCAGAATAGGCAAAGTTCCCCCACCCAATTCCCTTCCAGGGCCTCCCTCTCCTGCACCACTCAGGAAGCGACTCATCTTTCTATTTTTGTCCTGTGACGCCTGTGCATCAGGCCTTTTTATATATAATAAATGTTGTTGTTACACACGTACGCTCTACAACTGGCAGGTGCGCTACGGCAGCTACCTCACCAGCAGCATCGCCTGCCAGGCTGAGCCCATCTGCCCTCGAGGGGTGAGAGAACAGAGCGGATGGAGGAACAGTCTCTCTGCTCAGGGCAGCCAGGCCAGGCGCCGCCACCCGCAGCAGCCCCCAGCCCCCACCTCCCCACTGCAGCCCAGAGTCCCCCCTCCTCCCCAAGGCCAGAGTGGGGGCGGGGGCGCATGCCCGCGTGTCTCCCTACCGTCTTCTCCTTGTTCTCAAAGACTTCTTTGACCTCCTCATAGCTGCAGATCTCCTCCAGGCACTCCCGCTCGAGGGTGCCCTGGCGGAACTCCTCCAGAAAGCCGTTGGCTCTGGGGAAGCGCTTGAGCACGGAGTGGGCATTCTGGGCGGCCAGGAAAGCTACAAGGGAGGAGCAGGAGGAGGAGGAGGTGGAGGAAGCTGCAGGCAATGCCACTGCCCCCCCCACCCAAGGCAGCTCAGAACTGGGGTTGCCCCAGAGGTGGCTGGTGGAGTGCCGCCCCCCCACCCCCACCCCGCCAGCCTCTCTGCTTTGCATTGTCTTCATTCCAGTCCCACCTGCCACCCACCCATCCACCCACCCCCTCTTTCACATGGGCTAAGGAGACTCGGGCAAGCTGTTCCCACCTTTGGCTGATGTGCGGGGGGGGGGGGGGCGGGGGCGGGCGAGTGGTGGTGGAAATAACACTTCTGGTTCAGCCCAGTCAAGAGACCAGTGGCTTCAATGGCCACAGACCTTGTGCTCCTTTTTGACAGGTTCACTTCCCTGCTTTTTATCAGAGTCTTCCGACCTGCCAAAGTCTGGGCTCTGTCAGACAGCAGTGGCGGGGGGGGGAGGGGGGGCCAAGGGGCGGAGAGCCCAGAATCCTCCTATTTCTCTCTCTAGAATATAAAAAGACCTCTGTCCATGGTTTTCCCGGTGGGGAGGGACTGTTACTCACTTGCCATGTTACTTCCTCACCCTGTCACTTGAAGGCATTCCCCATCTGTTGAGAAGAGAGCAAATCAGCCCCCGGAGAGGCAGGATCTCTTGAGAATAAACTTCCAGCTCTCCAGACCTCCTCTTTCTCTTGGCAGTGCGCAGACCTTCCAGCCCGGTCCCCCACCCAACAAATCAGGCTGAAGGAAATCCGAAAGGCAGCACCCCTGACAGCCCCAAGTTCTTCAAAACAAGCAAGGACTCCACATCCGAGCTCCCCTCCCCTCCGCACCCCTGCCCAAGGGAGAAACCCTCTGGACCGGATACCTGGCTAGCAGGATCCCCCCCTCCGCAACCCCCCGCCATCGCAGGTCCGCCTGCCTTTCCATCCACAAGGCCAGGTTCTGCGCTGCCGAAGAGGACGAGTTCCTTGGGAGCCCCCTCTTCCGCCCATCTCCTGCTCGGTTTCCCAGTAGTAGAACCGGGGCGGCTCCCCTCTCGCCGCGCGCCCCAAACCCAGGCGATCGGCAGGGAAGCCCTTCCATCTTGCGCTCCCGGTCCGGGCAGCCCCTCCTCCCCCTCGGTCGCCCCGGCCAGGAGTAGCCTTGCCGCTCAGGATCTGGTCGGCCTGGGGCGACGCCTCTCCACCCGCTCCAGGTTTCTCAGCCTGGCACGTCTGCTTCTCTGCATGACCGTAAGCATGACTAAGAGTACTTCGCGCTGTGAATGAAAGAGGCAGGCGGGGGCGAAACGGGGAAGGGAAAGCCTTTCCAGCCCCCACCCCCATCCGCGCACTACCCCAGCAAGCCGTCCGAGGGAAGGAAGGAAGGGCGGACGGATGGGCGGACGGGCGGAGAGACGTCGCCGCGCGCGCGGGGGGGGGTATCCTTGCGCGGGAGGGGGTCCAGCTTCGAAGGGTATCCTCCCGAGGCAAAACAGCCCCGCTTGGGTGCGATGAAAGGAACATCCCCGGGGAAGACAACCCCCTTCCCCAGAGAGCGTCCCTTCTTCGATCGAGCCCAGCTCCTGCTCCGCCTCGCCCGGGAAAAGACCTCCCGCCCCCTCCTTCCCGCTACCAGAGGTTGCCATGGCAACAGCGAGGAGTGAGAAGGATGCAGCGATGCGGGGGATGCTTCTGACGTCAGGCGCGGCCCGTGCAAAAGGGGGGGACCTTCGGTGCGTCTCCGCCGGGCAGCAGAGCGCGCGAGGGTGCGCGGGCTCCCTTCCGCGGGAAGCGTCTCCTGGGAGTCCTCGCGAGCGCCAGGCCCACCGGAGCATCCTGCCGCCCCGTCTGGAGGAGTCTGAGAGAAGCATGCCCGGCACGACTCAAAGTGCGCGAACCCGAAGCAGCGGCGACCCCCTCCCCCGCGGGAAGAGGCCCCCTCCCCCGCGCCCGGTCCCCTGAAAGCCGCAGCAGGCCGCCCTGCCCGCGCCCGCGCCCGCGCCCCTCACCCTGGCCTCTGGGCTCGTCCCCCGGCTGGTCGTCGTGCCAATCCGCCCGCGAGGGAGGGAGGAGGGGCAGGCGGCAGGCGGGCGGGCGGGCGGGCGAGTGCCACGCCTGCCGGCGCCCAGCTCCTCCGCCCGAGCACCGAGCAAGACCAGGAGCAGCGCCGCCGCCGCCGCCGCCGCCGCCTCCCGTCGGGGCAACCAAGGGGCGCGGCCGGAGCGCGCGTCACGGCCAATCACACCCGCGAAGGGGCGGGCTCACTTGCGGGGTTCTGCACCACCAGCCTCCGTTGTGAGACGGGCCATCTGGCCCCCTCCGCACTAGTGGAGGGTGTCGTACAAGAGGAGGAAAGGGGGGTGGCCAGGTGTGCTGGAGGGTGCAGTCCCGGCTGCCCGGGAACCATAGAAGCCTACAGCTGGAAGGGAACCGCGGGGTCCCAGCCATTCTCAGCGGGGGCCCTGGCACATCTGAAGAGGGCCATGGACACACCGCTTGGGACGGCTGGTGATGCGACTTGCGCAATTCTGACTGGGCCAGACGGCGGTGATGGCCCCGGTCAGAGAAAGGTTGAGGGTGGCTGGTTCGTCGAACCGCCCAAGGGAGGCGGAAGGCTGTTCTTTGCTCCAAAGCTCCAGGGGAGAAATGGCTCCTTTGCCCATCTTGCATCGTAATTCGTTAGGCACCTTAGGCAACCGATGGCCCCCACATAGTTAATACAAGCTGCAAGATTGGTTAAACCAAGTGGTAAGAATCAGCTCTGTCGTTTTTTGAAAGACTAGATCTGCGTTCAGAAACACATTTATCCCCATAATAGATAGTGTGCAAATTAGAGAAGGTATAGAAAAAAAATAAATAAAAGGCCAGCAAAAAAGGCAAGAACTGAAATCACCAGCCAATAGCTCATAAAATCCAAAATAGACAATGGAGATGGAAGGTTTATCAGTTTTATAAATTAGAGTATTTTGGATTATAAAGGTCTTGGTTTATTTGCTTTACCACCCTTAAGACATCCATATCATGCACAGGGAGCCTGAGGACTGGTTCTTGGCACCCCCTCTTGAAAAGGGTCTGTGGTGAATGGAAGAATCTGGAAAGCTTCAGGGGGGTGACAATGAATTGCTCGTGGCCAGACCAGGAATCAGGCTGCTTCTCAAGAGCCAGACAACACAGGAGGAAAACATTGAAGATGGACATGTGCAATCTATGGCCCCCTGGCAGTTTTGGATTTGCATTCCCAGAAATGTTCCCCCCCCAAAAAAAAAACTGTCTAGAGAAGAATACAGATGCTTGGTCAAATTTGTGGGGATTTCTCTGCAAGGGGAGGAAACCTTTTTCTGTAAAGAGACAATTCTAGGAATAGGTGAAGGCAGCAGGAAAAGAGGAAGATCAAATATGAGGCGGATGGATTCCATGAAGGAAGCCATAGGCTTGCGTTTACAAGAGCTGAGCTGGGCTGTTGAGGACTGGACAGTTTGGAAATCGCTCGTTCGTGGGGTTGCCATAAGTCAGAAGTGACTTGACAGTACATCACAAAAAGAGCAAGGAGGAGCAGCTTTCCTGTGCCATGAGCAGGGAGAACCAAAAGCCCAGATTCTCCAATGTGCAGGCGGCCGAGCCTGTGGGCACTTCGGCAGGAGTGTCCCCTCAGGCCACCACCAGATGGCACCACTGCAGCACAGTTGACCTGCTGCTCGCCTGCCCTTCCATCTGTCTGTCTGTCTGTCTGTCTGTCTGTCTGTCTGTCTGTCCCCCCCCCCCCCCAGTTTGGAATGCCTTAATCCCAGTTCTGTGTGGGCTGAGGGGTTTCTGCCAATGGCATGGATGAAGGCATGTAGGGAGGCCTGGTGTCCTTTTCTAAAGAAAACCTCTCTCCTGTGCAAGGCAAGGCGTACCATCTGGCTGTCCGTGAAATCCCTCTGCAGAGAGGATGTGTGTGTGTGTGGGGGGGGTGTAGGGACCTCTTGAGTTCTCTCCTCCTCCTCCTCCTCGCCATCACAGCTGGAGCCCCCATCCGAGTCCTGGTAGATGCCAAGGGTCGCCTGCACTAGGAAGCTCTCCAGCCGTTTCTCCCCCTCCACAGACAGAGAGTCGAAGGATTGACATCGGGGCCAGCAGAGCCTGTGCAGAGAAGGGGCAAGTAGGGCAGAACAGGATCTGGGGAGGGGGGTCAGCTAGGTCTCACTGACCATTTCCAAGGAGGGGGGTAGGTGGGAAGAAAATCGGGGAGGGCTGGGGAGAGCTGTGGGTGGAATGTGGTGAGCAGGAACGTGGGTGGGGGGGAGCCCAGGGCAGAGCTGAACCCTTGAAGTCCTTCTGGGCTTAGTTCAAGAAGTCCATGCAAGAAGGGAGAAGCCCCCCTCCTCTTCCCCATCTGGCCCCATAAGGAGGCTCCTAGGGGTGCATGCACACACCTGACTGGGTGCCAGAAGGAGAACAGCGGTGGGGCCGTGAGTGCTTTGCTTGTCCTGCCGCCCCTCCGGTCACAGGCCTGTGGGAGAGAAGGAAGAGGCGGTTGGCTGCACACGCCGTTTCCATCCACCCTCAAGAAAGGCACAGGGAGAGGCCACCCCCCCCCCCGGTGGAGCTGTGGTGTGCCAAGCCTGAGGCTAAGAGGAGCCACTTCCTTGCAACTGGGTGGGAGGAGAATCTGTCTTCAGGCCTGGAGCCAGGCCAGTCAGCTGCCCTTCTGGCCACACAACCCAGCCCTGCCCAGCCATCCCAAAGGAAGAGACCCTGGAATGGTACATTTGTTTTACTTGCAGGCTGCCTTTCTCCCAACTGTCCCAAGTGGCAGCTCTTCCCCACTGCCCCAGAAATCCAGAACAGAGGCCGAGGGTTTAAGGCGGCTGCCACAGTCAGAGAGGAAACATACAGAGATACGATTGAATACCCAGGAGGCCTGGCCAGGCAAGAGGGAAGCCAAACATCCACCGATGACCACGGAAAGCTGCTGGTCCCAGGCTGGTTCAAGGCCTTCATCAATTACCTTTCTTGCCGACTGAGATGAATTGTGCCAGAGGAAAAGTGAACGTCTTGGGGGGGGGGGTACCTGAGTCTTCTCCAAGGCAGCCACTTGCACTCACCAGAAGGGGAGGTACAAAAGGGCATTGCGTTTGCATGCATCCGCATCTGCTCGTTTGCATGTACAGATGCCAAAGGAGAAAAGGAAGGCATCTGGTCTTCCAGATGAAGGACTGTCCACCCCAGACTCTGGTGGAAGGAGGTGGTCATTCTGCCCCTGGTGCTGCATTCACTGAGAAGATCAGCTTCCAGACCTGACCTCTAGCCAGCCAGCCAACCCCCCTGCCTCCAACGCACCTGCGTGCTTGCACATGTGCGAGCACACACACACACACACACGCACACACCCCTTCACCTTCCTTGCACCAAATCCCTCTAGCTAACCCCTTGAGGAATGCCACCAGCCCACTCCAGAACAGCCCCCCCCCCTTTCAGCCTGTCTGCCTGGCACTGCTGCCAGCGAGTCCTCCAGAAAAGGAGAAAAGCTTTGTGTTTCCCACCCCCCTCAATCCCCCAGGCATGCAGATTCCTTCCAGGGAGCTCCGGAGAGGCACTGCAGGGGGAGGGCAACAAAACATCAGCTCCCTGTTTTCACCCAAAGGCTGGACCAGGTTTGTTGGTGTACTAGCCATCCTGATGTCCTGGAAGAAAGGAGCAGACCTTGGACCAGGGCCCCGCTCCCTCCCCCCCCCACAAGCACACCGGGGGGGGCTTTCTTCAGCCATCTCATGATTCCAGGTGGAATCCTTTGGGGACACCACACACCCTCTAAACACACACACACACTCCTGCTGCTGCTGCTCTGGGGAGTGGGGAGAAGAAGCCCTTAACGGGGATCCTTGGAGTCCATGATGGGGGCTCCTGGGGGTCAGGCCACTGGGGCCTCCACGGCACGGCTGGCCTGGGTGGGACTGAGAGGAGGAGAGGCCTCTCCCTGGCTCCCGCTCCCTGAACTGCCAAGACCCCGGGACCCTCCTGGAACACAGCCCCTACCCCAGACCCCAGACCCCAGCCCCAGCCCCAAGGGTCCCATCTTGACCCAGCCTCCCACCCCACACCAGAGGTGCATCTGAGAGGCTGTCCCCTGCTGGGGGGGGGGGCTGGTCACACAGGTGCCAGCTGCTCAAAGCTCTTTGAAGGAAAAGAGGGGTAACCCAGGATTTGCACTGAAAGGAAGATGGTTTCCCTGATACAAAACACAAAGCATTTAGGAAATGGTTAGGAAATCGTTAATTTTCTTGCCGTGACATTTACTTGAGTTTTTTTCTTTGCCTTTGTCACTTGGTTGTTCTGTATTTAATACTTGGATTTAAAAAACAAAACAAAACAGAGGAGTGTAAATCAATGAAATATACAATTAACCAGGCAAAGACTCTGGGATTTAGACTGGATGTGTTTCCCCTCAGGTGGGCCAGGCTGTGGCATTCACATAGAGGTCTCTGAGCAGAGGCTGGGAGCAGGCAATGCCTTTGACTCCCCCCCCCACCTCGCCCTGGCCACTTCCCCATATCCTGGCTTAATCTTGCTTGAGGTCTTGGTCACTTGCACCTGTGGACCCCTCTTTCAGTCTGTGAAAAGCAAAAGGCCCCCTTACCTCCTTTCTTGCCATGACTCCTGGCCATGGGCGGGGGGCTGGCCGCTAAGAGCTGAGAGGCAAAGGGTGGCAAAGACGGGCACTTTCCGTGGCAGAACCCCTTTAGCTCATGCCTCCCCCCCATCTCTCTCTCCAGAAGCCTCTAGGGGCCATGCAGGAGCCTGGGGAGGGGTGGGGGACAAAAGAGGAATCCCTCACCCCACCCCCACCCCAACCCTGGCTGTGAAATCAGCCCCTGTTGAATCAACAGTGGACCCACGGGAGGTTGCAAATGTTCTCCCAGCTGCAGTGGCAAAACAAAACCAACATGGAAAAGGCCAGCACCCTTTGTGAGGAACACCTGGGGGGGGGGGAACGACAGGAAGGCTTCACTGTGAATAAAATGGGTTCAAATTAGTTCTATGAAATCTCGTGGAACATCATCGCCTCTGGTCCCCGTGGCCAGAGGGAGCGAAGCCCCTCCGGGTTGTGGCCGAGACAACAGGAAGGGCAGGAAGCCCCTTTGGGGGCAAGGGAAGGAGACCCCGGTGAGCTGGTGGACAGTTCGACGAAAGGGCCCACCCCGTGTACAGCGGCTGTGAAGACGGCCCATGCCGTGCGAGGGATCATTACAAAGGGGACTGAAAGTAAAACAGCCAACCTTCTCATGCCTTTGTACAAAATGCTGGCAAGGCCACACCTGAAGTACTGTGTATGATTCTGGTTGCTGCATCTCAGAAACGACATGGTGGAACTGGAAAAGGTGCAGAAGAGAGCGACTCAAAGGATGACAGGGCTGGGGCACCTCCCTGATGAGGAAAGGCTAAAGCGCTGGGGGCTCTTGAGTCTAGAGGTCTAGAGAAAAGGCACCTGGTGGGGGGGGCATGATGGAGATGTAGGAAATGATGCAGGGAAGACCTTCCCATAACCAAACTTCCTTGCCTTTGGGGTGGCTCGGCAGGGGTGGGGACACACTCACCTCCCCAGGTCAGAGGCAACCTCTCCAGGGCAGAGGGCAGCTTCCTCCTCCTCCTCCTCCTCCTCTTCCATCCAGGCAGAACTCAGGGTGGCTCCAGATGCTTCCTGGGGGGGGGGCAGGCAAGAGGGAGGCCTTGTGGCTCCCTGATCTTTTCTAGCCCTTAAAGGGCTTAATTGTGAGCAGGACTAAGCCTCTGCCCCAAGCCATGATTTGCAGATGGATTTGGCAAGCCTGCAGTGAAAAATCAGGCAGCCCTTCACCCTCGCCGCCTGCGCAGGAGCCGGGCCCTCCCCCAGCTCCTCCACCGCAGCGCAGGGATGCCTGACCCACACCTCCCGAGGCACTCAGAGGCTGCAGCCGGGGGCTCTCCTGGTAAGTGTCCCCTAGTGGCCCCAGGGGTCTCCTGACCCCCACCCCAACTCACCTGGACCCCAGCTCCACCGCAAGTCCTGAACTGAACCCTGGCCGGCCACCCCTGACCTGGTTCTGCGTCTTTGTTGGCCTCTTGGATGAGGCTTCTCAGAGGGTGTGGGAAGACGATGGGCCGGGAATAGCTCTTCTTCCTCCCACTCAGCATCTGGGCCTCCTCTCAGCATCCAAGCATTGGCCGGGGGTGGTGGCGGCGGGCAGACAACCTGTTCCCTGGCTGACTGGCCGGCCAGCCGTGAGAAGGGGCCTAGCCCTAAGTGAGGGGGGGGGTTCAGCTCCTGCCTTGTTTGGATTCAAAGGGCCAAGAAGAAGAGTCATCTCACAAGGGACTGGACCGAGCCTTTATCCCTGAAGGGGTGTCCAGAACAGAGGCTGGGGGGGGGGGGAGAGGCTGGGCTTTTGCCTCTTAAGTCCTTCTCACTCACTCTGACAAAGTGAGTGGCTGCCCAGGACGGATCCAGGGTCTGGGAACCCACATGTTCCCAGGGAAGTCTGTCTCAGGCTAGCCCTGGAGCAGCCCCTGCTTTGGCTTTCCTGGAGGCACCTGGGCAGCCCCTGGGCTACAAAGAAGCCGGTGGCCACAGGGAACAGGGCGTCCCTCTGCAGGGTCAGCGTGCAGGCTCTTGGGAAGGAGGCAGGCAGGGAGGCAGGGAAGGAGGGAGGGAGGGAGAAGGGGCCCCAGCAAGAGAGGTGGAGGGCAGGATGGCCAAGGCAGGGAAGCAATGGGGGACAGGGGCGGGGGGGGGGAGAAGAGAAACTGGGGGGAAGGGGCCACCTTCCCACTGCAGGCTGAGGCCCAGCCCACCGACCCTCCCAGGGTGCTGTTTGAGGGGGGGGGGCTTTGGCCTCTGCTCCTTTCTCCATCCCTTAAGCGATGGAAGGGAGAGGCCAAGAGTACTGCACCTTGGAAGGATGAGAGGCAGAGAAGAACAAAGGGGGCAAGTCAGGAAAAGGCCCCGATTCAGATGCCAGCCATGGTGCTCACGAGGAGCAGCCTGCCTTCAGGAGGTGCAGGAAGTGTCACCGGGGAAGGAGGCAGCACAGTTGATCCCCTTGACTGAGCTCTCTGCCCCAAAGGGGTGAAGGGGGGCGGTGCTGACTGGGAAGCCCCTTCAAGAACGGGCAGCAGGCGGGCATGGTTACAGGCATCTGAGCAGCAGGCAGGAGAAAGCCTGGGCTGAGGCGGCCGCCGCTGGCTGGCAGAACAGCACCTGCTCTCCAGGGGCACGTCTGTGGGGCCAGTTGTGGGGCTGCGTGTCCAAGACGGGCCAAGAGGAACCCTGGCCTCAGCCCTCAGAGAGCATCCTTGCCCACTGTGCCCACCGCAGCCTCAGGTGGCAGAAGGCTGCTTGCCATGTTGGTGAGCTGGGGGGGAGGGGAGGGGGGAGACCACCTTGAGGCTCTTGCTCTGACTGTCAGCTAGGGAGTGGCCGTCTGAGTCTGTCTGAAGCACCGGCCAGACTCTTTTGAAAAACCCACCACGACTTTGGAGAGGATTTTGCTTTTTAAAGTCAATGTTTATAGAGATCATGTCAGGCAGCGAAAGTGTTATACACCTCCGAGCCCCTGTGGCTGCTGTTAGAGATGGGCATGAAGTAAAAAATGAATCACCAAATCTGTTCATTCAAAAATCCCTAATTTGTTGATTTGTTCATTTGTATGAATTAAGGCCCCTGACGAATATGAATCAACAAAGTTTTAGTGATTTTTCATTAGCTGGACTATAAAACAACTCCCCAGGCATCTAGGGAAAATCATATAGAATCTTCTACTGAGTCTCCTCTACAATCTTTCCAAGTTTGATGAAGGTTGAGCTTCCCTAAACTAGCCACTCAAGGGTACTTTCCTGGGGGGGGCACTTTGTCGATGTATATTTTGGAGGTCTGAAACCCGGTCTTCACTAAATGTGAAGGGATTGTAGAGGAGAATCAGTAGAAGTTTCTGTGATTTTAGTGGAGGGAACTTTCGTGGGGTGGGGTGGGGTGGGGGGTTGTAGGTGTATAACAGACATCCAAAACTAAAACGTCACCAAAGTTGCAGGACTTGTAGAAAAGAGTCAGAGGAAGCTTCCCTGCAAATTTGATGTCTCCAGGTGCTTAGGGAGCAGATCTATAGGGTTTAAAATTTAAAAAAAACATAAATTCGTAATTAATGATTTGTCAACTTTGACAAATTATGAATCAAAACGAATCACCATTTCCCCGATTTGTGACCATCTCTAGCTGCTGATATATATCCAGCCTCCTCCCCCCCAAAAACCCCCACAAATGCCTTCACAGAGGGAGCTCCCTGCTCCTCCTCCATTGCCAGCTTTTGCCAGCGGCCGACCCAGCCACCCGGGGGTCCAGGGGATCAGCCCTCACTTCCTGCCCCACCGCATCCTGTGCCCTTTCATTGTTGAAAAAAGAGCTGTGTGCTGTGGGTGTTTTTTTACCCCTTTGCCCCAGTTATTATTCCTGGTGGTTTTTCTGACTTTTAGAAATATATTTTCTACAGATAACGGGGGGCAAAAGGGCGGCTAGCATTTTTCAGAAGCCATTGGTCAATAATTAATCCAGTATGGCTGGATTAATCCTGTCTCCTAGATAACCTTCTTTCCCCCCCCCAACCCACACAGAGCCTGGCGCAGAAAGGACCCAGGCGTGTGTGCGCGCGCACAGAGACACACAGGACGAGGACGATAACGGAGGCTGCTGCAGCTAAGAAGAGCTGGTGCCTCAAAGCCAAGAGAAAGAGAGAGAGAAAGAGAGAGAGAGAGACTGAGCAGGCAAGGCAGTGGGGCTGTCCAGGTTTGGTGATGGCGTTGGTCGGCCTGCAGCTGGTGGGCTACGTCCTGGGGCTGCTGGGCTTGGTGGGCACCTTGATCGCCACCCTCCTGCCCGGCTGGAGGACCAGCTCCTACATTGGCTCCAGCATCGTCACGGCCGTGGGCTTCTCCAAGGGCCTCTGGATGGAGTGTGCCACCTACAGCACGGGCATGACCCAGTGTGACATCTACAGCTCCCTGCTGAACCTGCCGGCCGACCTCCAGGCAGCCCAGGCCCTGATGTGCTCCTCCGTGGCCGTCTCCTTGCTGGCCTCGGTCGTCTCGGTCGGGGGGATGAGGTGCACCGTCTTCTCCCAGGGCTCTTCGGCCAAGGACAAGGTGGCAGTGGCTGGGGGGGCTGCTTTTGCCCTTGGGGGCCTCCTCTGCTTCATCCCCATTGTCTGGAACATCCACGTGGTGCTGCAGAACTTCTACAACCCTCTCGTCCCGGACAGCATGAAGTTTGAACTCGGGGAGGCCTTGTACCTCGGCATCCTCTCCTCCCTGTTCTCCATCGCTGGGGGTGGCATCCTCTGCTCCTCCTGTCCTCCCCGGGATCGACCGGTGCCCCACTACAGCCCTTACCACTCACAGACGGTGGTGAGCCGGAGCCCCCCAGCGGCGGCAGCCCCTCCGCCCAAGGCGAAGAGCGAGTTCAACTCCTACAACCTGACGGGTTATGTGTGATGGCCGAGGGACTCCGCATGGCCACCTACCGCAGCTTGCGCCTGGGGAGGGGTGGGAGGGGTGGGGGGCCACAGCCCTTTGGGCAGAGGGCTTAATGCACAAGCAAGGGGCGGGCAGGCTCCTCCCTGCTCTGCTGGCACCTCCATCCTGACGGAAGCTCACATCTGCCCCAGGACTGGCCAAGCGCAGCTTCCAGACCGGTAGATGATGGCAATCTCTCTGCAGACCTCAGGGGTGAAATGGACCTGGAGAAAGCATGGCCATATCCCGGTGGACTGAGCAAGACATCAGCTGCCACTTGTATCTCCAAGACATCCAGCTACTAGTCCTCATTGTGAAGCCAACTACGACCTGTGTGAAGAACCTGCCAAAGCCCAGCTGACCCCTGCTCCGTCTGCCTAGATCTGACCCCCTCCCCGATGGAGTACAATGGCTGAGTAGAGGAAACTGAAAGCGGGGGGGGGACATGGAGAGGGGAAAGGGATCTGGGGGTTACTCCCACTGTCTCTTTGGAAGAAGCTGTAGAAATTTGGCAGGTGGGGATAGCTGGTTTCCTGGCTGCTACTGGCATATCCCGGAGCCCAGGAATAAAGGCTGGCTGGCCCTCGGCAGGGCTGGAGGTGCAACAGGCCTGCTGGGCCTGAGGACGTGAACTGGAGCCGGCCAAGCGGAGTTTGGCCCCTCTTGCTGGGAGGGGGATGCTGAGCAGCCCTTCGCTGAGGTCACCGTGCTGGTTGTGCCGGCCCCACGGGGGCACCAGGCACTTCCAGGGCAGCTTGCTTCAGAGAGGACAGGAAAAGGCACAGTGGGGTGGCGTGGTCAGCTCCCCTCCCCCCCCCGCCCCTTTGGGTTTGAAGGGCTGCTGCCTGCAGGCGGGGTGGGAACACTTTGGTCTTGGCAGATGATGACAGGGCACCACAATAAACAGCCAGAAAGGACGCCGGCAGCCTGGAGGCTTCTGCTTCTGCGTGTGGGCGAATCATCCTCTCTTCAAGCACTGGGAAGAAGGGAAGGGCGACAGGAGGGCCCCAGTGCCAGGGAGCAAAGGAGGGTGTGTGTGTGTGTGTGTGTGTGTGTGTGTGTGTGTGTGTGTGTGTGTGTGTGTGTGTGTGTGTGTGTGTGTGTGTGTGTGTGTGTGTGTGTGTGTGTGTGTGTGTGTGTGTGTGTGTGTGTGTGTGTGTGTGTGTGTGTGTGTGTGTGCGCGCGTGTGCGTGTGCGTGTGCGCGCGCGCATTTTGAGGGGTTGAGGAAGATTTCAGAGCGGCACACACAGGAATGCACATTGCACCCCAGCCCTAGCTGAGATACCCGTCCAAACATGCCGGCGCCCCGGTTCTCATGGCCTCAGAGCCCCCCCCCAGGCAATCAACCAAATATAGGGCCATGGCAGCACCTTTGGTGGGACTTCAGGGCAGATGCCTCCCCCCCCCGAAGCACCCCCACTCCTGGCACACGCCCTGCATGGGCTGCAAACACTGCACAGACAGAGATCACTCGTAGGCCTGAAGTCAAGTTTCCCGATTCCCTCATAAAGTAATTTAGATTAACGGAGGAGAAGAAAGCCGGACTCTTGACATTAACCTTCGCCAACGTCAGACCTGTTTACTCAGCTCTCTCTAGTCCTAGATAAGAGGGGGACTTAGGGCCCCTCCTCTTCCTCCCTCACACTGGGGAAATGGAGGCCAAGGCCCCAGCAGGATTCCCACCCACCCCCAAAGAGAGAGAGAGAGAGAGAGAGAGGAGACCGGCGGCTAAGCCTGGCGGTGGGGAGGGGGGGCACACATGGCTCAGAGAAGAGCCAAAGGGCTCCGGTAGGTGACACACATATACAGGCAGATCTGCAGGTTCAGTCCAATATAGGGGTGGGGGGGTGGGGACCCCCTGCTGGTGCAGAAGACACCTGGAGGAGGGTGTGTGTGTGTGTGAAAGGCGTGTGAAATTTAGTCCTCCCAAAGACACAGAAGAGGTGCCCAAGCTGGCCACGGACGTTTGCAAAGATGGGCTGGTAGCCAATGGGTTGCCCCGGTCGAGGCAGGGACACAGCACTCTCTCCCGGCCCTGGAAACCTCTGGAGCTGCAAAGCCACCCAGGGAGCAACTCCAGGAAGCGCCGGCCAAGGACAGCCGGCTGCCTCCTTCCTTCCTCTCTCTCTCCTCCCCCCTCCTTCCAGGGGACAAGGAAGGCCAAAGGCACCCTCCTTGCAGTCCAGAGACTCCCCCGTTTCCTCGGCCGCAAGGCTCAGCCTGCCTCTGGCAGCCTCAGGGAAGTTGCCAGAGAGGACAAGCGTGGAGGGTTGGGCTGGGGCTTCTCCACGTAGTCACGGTGTGTGGGGGGGCGTCGCTCACTTCCTTCAGCCGGTTTCCAGTGTGATGGGGAGCCACCCAAGGCCCATCACGCCTTCCTGGCTTCAGCAGGAGGGGCTGCCTCCTGCCCCCTTCAAGCAAACAGGAGGCGGCAGGTGGGGGGGTGATGGTGGCTTAAAGAACCCCTTGCAGGCGATGCCTCCAGAGAGAAGAGTCTGCTCAGAGGTGCCCCTGGGCTCTGGGTGGGTGTCAACGCGTGGCTGCGACATTCATGGCCTGCAACTGCTTCCAGGGATGCGCTGAACTGCTTCCATGATGCAGACTAGGACTGCTGTGGCTGGATCATGACTCCCGAGCAAGACTGTGCCCATCCAGAGCTGTGGCAGGCAGGTTGAGGCGGCGTGGAGAAAGGGAGACCCACCTGCCCACTCTCACCTGAGAGAGGCTGACTCCCGGAGGAGGAAGGCTGCTTCTCCTCCCAGAGCAGAGCCAGGTGGTGGGAGAGGAGACCGGCGGAGACTTTTCTCCCTTAACCACCCCCTTTCTCTCCCTCCCTCCCTCCCTCCCTCTGGGCACTTGCCAGTCTTGGGGCCTGGAGTTTTTCTGTTGGGCCAGCAGATGTTGGAGGCAAGACGGAGTCATGCCAGAGGGAAGAGGATGGAGCTGACGGAGCGAGCGAGGCTGCCAGCGATGGAGCGGAAGGGCAGGGAGCAGCCGGGATGGGACCAGGCAGCAGCAGGGCCCCTGCAGGCCAAAGAGGGGAAACCCACCTCCCCAGGCAGCCTGGCTTTTGGTTTTCCGAGCATGAGTAAGAACAGGCCCCTCCGGACTTTGTGCTCCCCCACATCCACCCCCACAGCCCCCCCCCCCACTTGCAGCCCCTCTTCTGCCCCCTGCCAAATGGTTCAGTGGCACGGCTGTCCAGCCCGGCCTGATGCCAACAAGGAGACAATCCTGGCCTGCAGCCGACGCATCCGCAGAGGCAGTCCAGCCACGCTTGACCCTGCTCTGGAGCCCCTGCCTCTGTCCTGGCGCAGGAGACCCTCCTTCTCGGAGGAATCCATGGGCACCACCGGGATGCAGAGCCACTGCTGGCAACTGGGATCCCCTTCCACTCACTTGCGCCGAGCATCTGGCTGGGGCTTTGGGGAGCCCTGCAGGGCTGGAGGAAGGGGCAGGAGGCACCACAGCCCAGGGTGCAGGCTCTGCTCTTCAGGGGAACAGGCGGCAGCCCCCCCTCCCCCTGGCAGATGTAGGAGGCTGCTGTCCAAGGTACCTTCCTCCACTCGATGGGAAAGGAGCTCCCCCCTGTGGAAAGTGCATGCACTGCAAGCACACACACACACACACACACACACAGACAGACACAGAGGCTGTTGTTGGACTGGAGGGTGCTGTAGAGGCACTGCTTGGCCTTTCACTTCTCAGGTCGGGAGGGGTAGTGGTGGCAGCGGCTTTGGCAGTGGGCTCTTTGGCCCTTCCTGCACACAAAACACACCCTGTGCTTCCTGCAGAAGAGCAGCTGCTTTTAGGACAGAGCCAGGGAACGGACCAGAGATGCTCCGGGCAGAACTGCAGCCCTAACCCCCTCAGCCCTGGAGCCACCACAGGGAGGAAGCCCCCCCCCAGCACCCCTTGGGCCACTTCTCCAGGAGTGCTCTTTTTGGGGGGGGGAGGGAGGTCTGGCTAGCACCCTGGACGAGCATGACCGCGCAGGGGGCAGAGGGTGATACCAAAGCCCCCCCCTCCTGTGACACTTAGCCTGGCTTTACAGGCCCTGTGGGGTCTTCCTTCTCGGCTGCTACGGCTGCCCCCCAACACAGGAAAAAGCAGTTCCTTTTCTGCCTCTTTCAAGAGCCCCCCCCCCACCTCCAGAGACAGGCTGCAAGAGAAAAGGAGCTCCCCTCGGAACCGGCCCTCAAAGCCCCAGCTGACCTCGCGTCCCTCCTCAGAGTTCACAGGAGGAGAGCACCATCACAAGCCACAGCTGTAATTAAACCCAACAGCTTCGCAATCCCTTAATCAGGCGCTCGCCGTTCCCTCTCCCGGACCAAGAGGGAAGTTTAATGGCTGAAGTTAAAAAAGGAAAGTGGAGGCAGTGCTGGCAGGCTCCCGCTTTAATCAGATTTGCTCCCACCCCCTGCTGCTCACTGCCTGCCTCGCCATCCCTCCGGCCCACCCCGGGCCCCAGGCAGCCTCCCTTCAGGGCAGGGGCCCAGGCCTGTGCTGGGGGTGGGGTGGGGGAAAGCCCACGTCGGTCACTCTTTCAAGAACAGTGCCCCCCCCAAACACTAAGGGATGCCCCCCTCCAAGAGCCTGGGTTCAGTTCATCTGCAACTGCAACTCGAGGATGGAAACCTTCTTTCCAAGGGGTTCCAGTCGTGAGGGGCAAAGGGCATGGGGGCAACGGCCAGCAAAGCCCCCGCCAGGAGCCAGCAACCTTCTCCGTCCACGCTCCGGCCAGGCCATTGCAAGCCCCATCCATTCTCTCTCTCTCTCGCACGCGTACGCGCACGTTCTCTATTCCCCTCTCGCAGAACTGGGAGATGATGTCCCTCTTGGCCCCTCACAGCAGACTGAGAAGAGTAAAACACTGTAAAATGCATGGAAGGCCACCCGCTCCTCAGGAAGCCGGGGGATTCTGAGGACCGGGGGCCGTCTCTGAAGGGGTGCCAGCCGCCTGGGTCTTCTTTCTTCCAAACTCAATGACAAGGGGTCTCCCCAGGAGGCTGAAGCCGTTGGCCAGCTGCAAGGCTGCCTCTGCCGTGGAGGTGCCTGAAAGCAAGCCGAGAGAAGAAGGGCTCAGCATTGGCCATTCAGCTGGGCCGGGAGAGACGTTCAGGGAAAAGGGGCCCCGGGGGCACATTTGGCCCTTCAAACTCTGCACCCCACCCCCACCCCCCACCCCGAAGGCAGGAAGGCCGCGGGCTGCCCTTCTCTGTCTGCGCAGCTGCTCCGACCAGAGACCTCAGAGGCAGAGCACTCACTGGGGAAGGTCACGAAGGCCTGGCCTCTCATGCGCCCACTGAGCAGGCGAAAGCGGATCGGGGGACCGTCTCTCTCCTGGAACCGGGCAAACAAGGACAGGAGGTCCCTGACGGTCACGTGGCGGCTGAGGTTCTTCAAGTAAAGCACCTGGTTTCCCCCACAAGAAGAGGCAAACAGTCACAGGCAGGGCAAGGAGGAAAAGCAGCCTGAGGGCCCGCCTGGCGACGACAGGCAACGTTTCCAGGCACGGGCCACGCTGCTCCCCTCTGCCTCTCTAGTCAGACAGTCCTCCCACCCCCACCCCACCCCACCCCACCCCACTGACGGCCACCGGGACCTGGTCCACGGTTTCCCCAAAGGAGCCACTACTCCCTGAGGGAACTATGCAAAGTGGGAGTGCGAGGAAGGGCACCAGGGAGGAACCAGGGTGAGATGAAACGACCCTGCGGCTGGTGCCCGTTTCCATCGCCCTCTGTGGCAGGAGCCCCCCCGCCCCCCCCCCGGCAGCCTATGCCCAGAGCCCCACCGCTACACCTTCACCTTCCCTGCTCCCCCTCTCCCCCCCCCCGGTGACCAGTGAGCAAGTCTGGACTCCAGTTCCTGGAGAGGCTGGGAGGAGGAACGGCAGTTACCTCACTCGGCTCCCCAGGGGCGTAAGAGGAAAACCGGGGCATCCTGCGGATTTCGTCCACTGAGAGGCGGTTCCTGACAATCTCCTCCTCCGGCACCAACGCCACTGCCTCCCTCACGGTGATCATCCCCGACTCCTGGGGTGGGACGGAGTCCTGAGCCGCTAGAGGGCCCCTGGGGGGCACAGAGCCCGTGGGGCCAGGGGGCTCATCCTGGGGGGGTTGGAGGGGCTCCGCCGAGGGCTGTCCGAGCAGCTCTTGATAGACAGTCTCCAGCTGAGCCAGGGGACCTTCCTTACAGGTTGCAGTCTGTCCGGTCTCATCTGGGCCACGAGAGAAGCACCAGAGATCACAGTGGATCACGCACCCTCCCACTGGGGCAGCAGCACCCTCAGGGATCCTGCAGCCTTACCTGCCTGGGACTCCAGGGGCTCAGCAGGAACCCCTCTGCCCGCCCCCCGCCCCCCCCGATGCACACACCTTGGTAGTAGAGCATCCTGAGAAAGGAGTGGCGATCTGTGCCCTGGAAGAGGGAGTTCTCAATCTCCATCTCGCGCCGGCTCAGCTGCTTGCTGCCTGCAAAGCGCTGGGGCAGGGAGAGGATCCGCTGGCGCTCAGCAATCTTCTCCTGGATGGCCTGGATCCTGGCCTGCGCAGCTTCAGGGGCTGCACCGAGCCCGGAACCCTGGGGGAAGGTGACCGTCATGGACCCTCTCCACCCCCCACCCCACTCCCCCGGAGGAAGGAGGCTCTCAACGGCAGCGGCTCCCCACCCCCATCGCCAAGCCCTGCCACATCCTGTGTCCAAAGCACCAGGTGGATCGATAACTGTGGAGAGCAACCTGCCCTCTGTTTCTTGGGGGGGGGGGGCGCTCTGGGGTTTGGAAAGCAAACTCTGCTCACAGCAGACTGACCTGGTCCAGGCTGAGCTCTCAGGAAGCTGGCTCATTCAAGACGCACGCACACATCCCCCCGGGAGGGAGGCTGCTCTCTGCGCATGCAGGGCTGCTCCTCCAGGCAAAAGGCCAGGGCAGAGAGACGCCCCACCAACACCACCCTAAGGGCCAGCACTGGGAGGGCCCTGCCAAAGAAATGGCGCAGCTTGGCCCCCAGATGAGAAGGCCAGGAGATCCCCCGGGCCAGCAGGGGCTGCCTCACCAGAGAACCCTCAAGGCCTGCTCCCCCTCTGCCACCCACCCCCCGAGCTACCTAGAGCCTCCCACCCCCAAATCTCCAGAACTGGGTCACAGAGGGGCAGCAGCCCTTGCCCTCCTACCTTGCCCGCTGACACGCGATTCTTCCAGAGGTGGATCTCGGCCTCCGAGAGGCCAAGCTCCCGCAAGGAGGCCGTCTCCTGGCTGCTCTCCTGCAAAGCCTGGAACTGAAGCAAGCTGTGAGTCCCGGCGGCCTCTTCCCCAAAGGGCTTGTAAAGCGCCGCAGGGGCAAAGCGGCGGCGTTTGGACAGGCACCTGCTGGGCAAAGCAGCGTCAGGGAAGTGGCCGGAACAAAGGTGGCGGCCCAAGGGCAGCCGTCCCCTGGGCCAGGCCGTCCAGCAAGGGCACAGGACCACGGCCAGAGCCCGAGATCAACTGCAGGGACGGAACACCAGCCTGGAATGGGACGGGCGGCGGGGGGGGGATGCTTCCCCGGGAATCCCACACTCCCCCCCCCAAGTCTACACACACCACCCCTGATTTCAATTTGGACTTAAAGAGACCTCTCAGGAGAGCAAACCAGGGAAGAGGGAGTTAGATTTTGCCCCATTTCTCTCCCCCCCTCCCATTTCAGCCTGGGGCGGGTGTGATTTCTCAGACCCAGAGGGAGCAGCTGGGTCACCAGGGCCGGCCTTCCTTCCCAGAGGTGCCCCTGCGCTTCCTTCTCCCTTTCGCAGCCTCCCTTCGGTTTGGTCTCCCCCCATGGCCTGAGGGAGCCCTGACCGGGGATGGGGGCGGGGGGGCTCCTCTCCCTCCCTCCCTCCGCACTCACTGCTCCAGGGAGGCGGAGGTGTCCAGCTGGTGCTGCAGGAGGGTCTTGAGCTGCCGCTCTCCCTCGGTCTCCAGGTCCTCCAGGAGGTGGTCCTCCCCGGGGCCCGAGCCGCTGACCCTGCGGGCAGAGGGCAAGGAGTAGCACCCGTGTCCGGCCGGGCCTGCCCCTCCGCCTTTGGGGAAAGCATGGGGCGCAAGCAGAGGTTCCTGCAGGGAAGGGGCCTCACAGGGCTTGCCCAGGGCAACCAGGGCTTATGGGGTCAAAGCTCCAGGGCGTCCTCTCCCCCCCCCCCCGCCCCGGCTGCTGCCCCATTCATTTAAAGCCTTGAGGCAGTCCCAGAAAGGCTGGGGTGGGGTAGCCATGAGACGGGGGGGGGGGAAGGAGGGGGTGCTTCCAGAGGGGCTCTATAGGGCCAACGTGGTTGCAACATTTTGGCCCCTAATGGGTGACGATCTACAGTATACTGGGGTGTTTTTTCTTAATCCCTTAATCAGTGGTCCCCAACCTTGGGCCTCCAGATGTTCTTGGACTTCAACTCCCAGAAATCCTGGCCAGCAGGGGTGGTGGTGGTGAAGGCTTCTGGGAGTTGTAGTCCAAGAACATCTGGAGGCCCAAGGTTGGGGACCACTACCTTAAATGATGCAAGGCACCTGAGGTCCTTTTAAAGGAGAAAAGCAGGTTAAAGACATTTCAAACAAATAAATCGGCCCCGACAAAAGCCCCCCCCCCTCCTCCTCCTCCTCCTCCTCCTGGGTTTCTTATTTGTGTCCCCCCCTCCCCCGCATTTATGAACTTACGGGGCGGGGGGGGGAGTAAGAAGAGAGAGGCTGTCAAGAGGAGCCCCTGCTCCTTCTGGGGGGGGGGCTGAAGGGAGACCCTCACTCCCCCCCGGCTCCCCATGGGGGCAGGAAGGGGGGGACCCTTGGACTCCAGCTCCCAGAATCCACCGCCCGCTGGAGTGAAGAGAGCAGGAGCGCCCTCGCCTCCTCCCCCCCTCGCCTCCCGCCGCAAAACCTCCGGGAAGCCGCCGCCGCCCCCCCCCGGCCCATTAAGGGAGGGGTGGGTGGGAAGACCAAGCGCTCGCCGCCCCCTCCCCCCTCCACCGACCTCCTCATGGCTGAGTCTGTCTGTCTCGGGCCTCTCTCCCGGCATGCACCGCGCGGCAGCGCCCCAGAGGCCGCCGGGAGTTGTAGTGCGACGGGGACCGCCCCGTGAACTCCGAAAGGGGGGGCAGAAACGGCGCTTCCTTCCTCCGCTCCTTCCGGCCTTCGAGGGAAACGGCGGACTTTGGGACCCCGCGGAGAAATCTCAGGAGTGCCGCCAGCCGCCTTTCCACCGGACTCCAACTCCCAGAAGCCCTGGCCACTCGCCCTGCTGGCAAAGGCTTCTGGCAGCGGTAGTCTCAAAGAGAAACCAGGGGGGCAGAAGGCGGCTGAACCCCCCCTCCCGCCCGGGACAGGAGGACGAGGCTCCCCTTTTCAGCTGCCAGGGGCGGGGGCTCTCTTTAGCTAACGGGATGGATTCTGAGGCAGGGACACCCAGTGGCCCTGCAACCTCTACTTTCCCTGCAGATTTATATTCTGCTTTCCCTTTGCTGGGCTGGAGGCCACGACCCTCCCTACTTTATCCTTACAACAACCTTGCAAGGTGGGCCTATCCAAAGAGACTCCAAAGTAAGCCCACACCAGCACTCAAACATGGGTCTCCCAAGTTCAGCCCTGTTTTGATTACTGACTGTGGGGAGCAAACCCAAGGTATCCATACACCAAGGAAAGGACCAGATGCTTCTTCAACCCCCTTCCCCCCCAACAATCCAGCCACAGCTCCCAGTCTGCAGGTGCCCAATCTTGGGGCAGGTGGGGCTCGGGGCAGGCAGGCAATTGATGGCCAAGAAAGACTCTGTTCAGACCTCTACAGGTGGGACATTCTTTACCGTTTGCAATTGGCCTTAGTAGCTGACAGCAGACACTGCTGGGTGTCATTACAGCTTGCAAGCCCTCCTCAGCCACACCTTTGCCCGGCAGGGCCTTTGGTGAGGTTTCTCAAGCACCATTAGGTTCAACACGCAGGAACCGAGGAGCCTGTCAAGATCCCAGGGATGGGATTTTTGTAATGACAAGGTCGTTACATTTTAGAATAACCCCGCAAGCAGGCAGGCTCCAGGGACTGGGAGAAGAGAAGGCCAAGAGGGGTCTTTCTGCCATCACCGTCTGCTTCACTCCATCTGATGCGGCTGGAAAGGAGGGAACTCCCCTTCTATCTCACTGCTTCCTGGGAGTTTCCTCCCAGCTCCGTGGGAGGAGAGTTTGGCGAGAGGCTACTCCTACTAAGTTAGATGGGTAAGGCCCTCCCCCCCCCATGGACCTTTTTCTGAGTTGATTCCCAGGAAGTGGCAAGAATCAAGCAAGCACACCCTTTGGCTTCCCAGCTGAGACATGTGGATAAAAGCACAACATGGAAGTCAAACAACATCTTCTTTGCCTCCTGGGTTTCTCTTCTCCCAGTCCGAGAAGCCTGCCTGGGAATGGGAGTGTTCAAGTCCTAGAATTATGGGAATCCCATCCCCAGGAAACATTAGTGCCGAGAAAGGTGGAAGGAGGAAAGAACTCTTGGCTAGCAGGTGACTGTGACCACAAGGCAGGGAGGGGGGAAGAGGGAGAGACACCGGCCCTTCGCGATGGGTAGAAAAGACTTTTATTATACGATACAAAAGGAGGCAAGATGTCTCAGCTTCTAGCATACATCTCCACACGTGCACATCCGGGGGGGGGGGGAAGGGAGGGGAAGGGGCAACATATTTTCTGCTCTCCTCAGTCAAAAGTGATCCGGAAGCTGCGTTCCTGCTCTTTGCGGCGACTCTCACACACCTTCGTCACCTCCTCCACCTTCCTCTGCAGCAGCGCTGGAGGCAAACAGAGGATGAGAAGGAGATCAGACCGTGGGTAGCAAAAGGCATCTAGCTCTGGCGAGGGAAGGTTTCGCAAGAGAGCCTCTGCAGGGCCACAGCTGCGCTTGTGCATCCGTACACAGACATGCACACACAGCACCTTCACATGTAGTGGGGCCCTTTCCCTGGAAGCTGGGCTGGAGGAACTCTGCATCCCTGAAGGGGACCGAGGACCACCACGGCCCAGAGCTGCACAGAGCCGCTCGCTGACACACCCCAGTAGCCGGCTGCCTGCAGTTTGTGGCCAGGGCGAGGGAGGACGAGACGCTGACCAGGGAACAGGGCATTCTGGGCTCTAAGGGACTGGGACCCATAATGTGCAAACGAGAAGCCCCTCCAGCGACTGTGGTGTTGGCTTTACAAGCACTTGTCCCGCTTGGCCTTAAAGGACAGGCCAGGATGTCCTCAAGTAGTGGAGGGACCCTCATGTCCTCCAAGCTCCAGACCTTGCACACACAAAATGGCTGTTGTCTGGTTAAACGGGGTGGCCTTAGACATCAGAACTGGGTTCAAATCTCTCCACCACCAAGGCAACCCCTTCCCTCTCTGCGACAAAGCAACCGGGCTCAAAGGTGAGAAGCTCACAAGCCAACAGAGGAACTGTAGTTTCCAAAGAGGCCAAAAAGGACTGAATACCTGAATTCTGATCGATCCACTGGAGAGAATCCATGTGCGCATTTAGGATTTTGCAGATCTGCTGGAGCTATGAGAGGAACAGAGATTGTGTGGTCACACCTGGGGAGGTATTCCCCTCTCCTTGCAGACACCCAGCGCTCAGCTCCGTACTCAACAGCCACTCCTCAGTGGGAGCAGGTTTGTTTCCTCCAGAGAACAGTCAAATCACATCAAAAGGCAGCTCGGGTCTGCTCACAGCCAGAAAGACTCCAGCATTATCTGAGACCAGGCCCTGGGAAGCCAGAGGGCAGAGATGGCTCTTGCAAGCAGGCAGCAGCGGCTCTCTGCTCCTCCGCAGTGCCCCTCTCTGCAGCTGCCGGGGTCCCTCCCCTGCTCTGCCCAGCCCACTGAACGTTTACTCACTGGATCGCTCGTGTCCGCAGGGCCCCCAGAGGTATTCAGGTGCTCAATTATGTCTTTCAGATCTTGTGCCATGCGCTTCAGCTGAGCATCAATGTTCTCTGCCAGCTTGTACCTACAGCATAGCACAGGGAGAATGCCAGTCTAGGACTGCTCAGCCCTCTCTGCCAAAGCTAAGAACATATCAAACAGAAGACTCCGAGCAGTTGCCGGTCTGCCTGCCCACCAGCAAGAGTCTCTCCCACAGAAGTGGGGCGTAGTCCTGCCTTGAGCAGAAGGACCCACACATCCCCCTCCTTTTACCAAGGTGAAGAGGAAACACCTGCCCCCCCCCCCCATACCCAGAACGCCACTTCCAAACTGCTGAGGTCTGGCTGGGCTTCCATCAGGCAAGGCCTTCCCTTCAGAACAAGAGAGCACCAGCCAGTAAGATTTTTCTAGGCTCCAAAGCTGGGTCAGAAGGGCCCTCCCCAGTCCGCCCTTCCACAGCCAGGCACTGACGTACGTCTTCTCCCGCTCCTCGTCCGCATGCTGCAGATAGATGGTGCCACTCTGCTCCTTCACAGACTCCTCGAGGGGGATCAACAGGTCTTCAAGCTCCTTTTGCTGGGACAAGATAAAATCCAGTTCCTGGTCCAGTCTGCAGAGGAAGGAAGGCAGGAGATGACTAATTACAGAGGAGGAAAAGGAGAGGGAAGACTCAGGGGTGCCCGATCCTTCCTAGCCAGACATGGCTCAGAAGCCCCAGCACAAGCTGTGTGACACAAGCCCAGGGAAGGGAGGAGCGAGGACAAGCCACCCTAAGAACAGCAGGCACACAGGCCCGTGTGTGCACAGGTTAATTCCTACTCTCCACCTCAGGCACAAGCTGAGAGGGCCACAGAGGTCCTCTACCCAGAGATCGCACCACAATCTGCCAAAGCAGCTGAGGATTCCTCCTTCCAGTGCTCACCCGAAGAGACTGGCCCTCCCAAGGTGGAAAGAGGCTGCCTCAAAGGAGAGGTGGTCTCTGACCCAGTGTTTAAGCCAGGGCATCAGTGAGGCAAGCAGAGGGCCAGATTATTTCAAAAAGCTCTGAAATCCCGCCAGCCCCACAGGAGAGCTAAGCTGGCCCTTTCCACTACATCAGCTCAACAAGCTCCCATTACCCCTTTGTGGCCTTCAGTCCTTTCCTTGAAGGAAAAGCTTCCGCATCTCCTCTAGGAAGGGGCTGGAAGCCACTGGCCCTCCGCCCTTTGCTAGACTTTATAAGTTGATCAGCCCAACCAGCAGGGCTGAGGGTCACAGACAAAGGGAACCAAAAGGCTGTGGGTCCCCATCCCCCAAATCTTTCACACGTCCTCTGGTGTCCCTCAAAGTGAGAACTGTATTTCAGAGGAGGAAACTGGGGCTGCAGCAGCTTGAGAGGTGGAGAACTAAGTGATAGGAGGCAGGACCTAATCCAGACGCAGGAAATGGCCCCTCTCTCAACCCAGTCTATACATTGCATTTACTCTCCCTCAGCGTCTGCTCAGTGAAGCCTCTGAGTAGTCACGGCTACAAGGAGGAGAAGTCAAGAGGGCATTCAGGCTGCCTGTTTCCTAGACTTGCTTTAGAGGAGGGCAGGGCAGGAGTATGGGGGGGGGCAGGGTGAAAGAGAAAGAGAGAGAGAAAACCCTTAACCGTGCAAGGACATTGGTCAGTGACCAGCATTTCCTGTCTTCCACACATTTTAAGCGCTGCCTACCTCTTCTGATCCAGCTTCACTTTCTCCACTTCTCTGTGCAAAGACGTAATCTGCAAGACAAAGACAAGGTTTGCTGGCCTGGCCTTCACACTATCCTTTTCACGGTGGAAAAGGAAGAGAATTGCAACAGAAGACAGACACGGCAGCCAGCATTAGTAGCCTGAGAACACAGGACACCCAGGGAGCCCCCCGGGGAGGAGGAGCGGAGCAAAAGCCTTCCTAGTATAGTCGCCTTCTTCCTGCAGCCATGAGGTGGCGGGAAGGAGGCTGCTTCCTCTGGAGGGAAGCCTACACATGGGACTGGAGTAGAGTAGCACCATCCCCAAGTATTCTCCCCAGGACTACAAAAGGACCCTGCCTCTGAAAGTGGGGGAAAGCTCAGCCCTACCAACAAGCAGCCATCCATAGTCTTGCTCCTTTCTAATCCACTCTTAGAGCTGTCTAAGCAGTCATGGCTTCTTGTGGCAGGGAATTCCACAGTTTAACTATGAGCTGTGTAAGACTGTCCTTCCCACCTTCTCTCCTGAACCACCCACTGCTCAGCAACAAACTGATCATACCATCAGAACCAGCATAATTGGAGGGGGAGGGGGAGAGAAGAGAAGCTCCCCTGCTTGTTTCTTAAACAACATGGAAATTTTTGGCTAAAAGCTGGTTAAAGGAAGCCCATCAGCTGAAGAGGCTGATGTGGTTGATACTCTGGGCCTTCTGCTCCCACTGCAGAAGCTTCCCGTACTGCTTGGTTTGCCAAGGACTGCAACCAGTTGCTGCTGGTGGTGTGCCACTAAGAGCCTGGTAAGGGGCCCAGTTGCATACCTTCTCGCCGTTCTCGATCAGTGTCCTGTCCCAGGCATTGACTTGGGTGGCTTGCTGGAGGAAGTGCTTCTCCTGGTCTTCCAGCTCCAAGCTCCATTTGTTAATCAGACTCTCCAGCTGAGCGTAGGTCATCACAGGGGGAGCCCTGCAGGGAAGGCAGCAAAAGGCAGGCACATGAAAGGAGTCCCGGCTTCCCACCAGAAAAGAGTCCAAGCCACAGGGAAACCCAGGGCGATGGTGGTACATGGCACTACTGCTGCTCTGGGACTTTGTTACCCAACATGCAGGATGCCCTGTGCTGCCCCCTTAAAGGCATGACATGCTTGCCACCCAGCAAGCTTACTCAGGTGGCCTGGCAGAACTTACGTGACTGATGTGGTGACCACAGAGGATGTGGACACTGCCGTAGTTGTTGTGGCCAGTGGCTTTAGGCTCAAGATGAATCCTGTACTGGGCGCAGAGGTGGCACCTGAAGGGAGAATCAATCTGTGACAAAAAGCAAGCCAGAACAGAAACTCCCCAAGCCCTGGACCTTGGGTGGGGATCGCAGGAGGGGTTACTCCCAGGCTTTGACTCAAGGGTAGCAGAAGAGCAAGCAAGCAGCTTGGGAAAGTGGGGGGGGGGGGGGCACACTCTCAAGGTTGCCCATCAGGCTCCGGCAGGTGGAGATGACATGCTTGCAATGTCATCCAGCAAGCTTATCCAGACGGCCTGGCAGAACTTATGTGAATGTTGTGGACACTGAGATTTACGCTGCTGTACACATCCTCTGTGGCCCTGAATCTCTACCTGTAACACGCAGATGCAGGGCAACCACTGGCAGACCGCCCAGAAACCTCTGTGCTTTTTTGTGAGGGAAGGACGCCTTCACATCTGAAGGGAAGCACCTGTGGTGCCAGAAGGGCAAGCGGAAAATGGGACCCACTCCCACACTGGACCATGTGGCATCCATGCTATAGACACCGGAAGGCTTGTGGGCTTCCACTTGGGAAGGTTCCATGCCCTGGACAGGGAGCCCCTCTGCCAGCCTGCGACATATTTCTCAGTGAGCGTAACCTGCAGCTGGCTTTGCTGATCAGGCCACCCCATTTTAATTTCATCTGCATGGGTTTTCTGTTTTTATTTCATGGTACAATCCAGAATGCTGGCTTTTAGCATTCTGAACCATTTAGGATGAAAATATCTGAGACTGCAATCCCTTCCCACTCTTTAAAGCTTTAACTAAGCTGCTAAAATCTCATTTCGCAAAATAAAATCATTCTTCTATGCCAAATTGTTTTATGGCGCTCTTGGTGTTATTGCACGTAGGAGACTGTAGCAACCAGAATGTTCCACTCAAAGGGCTGGCGAGGACCGGGTAACTCCCTCCTGCCATGCCCTTCCCCCCT
This sequence comes from Pogona vitticeps, assembly GCF_051106095.1. NCBI lineage: Eukaryota > Metazoa > Chordata > Lepidosauria > Squamata > Agamidae > Pogona > Pogona vitticeps. The sequence goes on along the minus strand of NC_135793.1, from coordinate 26,412,754 downwards.
CCCCCCCCCCCGGCCATGTTTTCTTCTGATCCATACTAGTAATGGTGGGGCCAGCAGCCAACGTCATCGTTGTTGCTCCAGAGACCTTTGAGCCAAACCCCAAAGTCCCAGCAGAGGTCGTTGTCCCAGTGGAAGTGGCACCAACTGTGGGAAGAAGCAACCAAGAAAGACTCGTGGGTGGCAAGCGGAGGGTTCTGGCTTTGCCAGAGATTTGCCATATAAGCCACATGGATGCAAAATGAGTCCCAACAAACACAAACATATAAATTTCTTAATTTTCAGGGAGAGCACCTGAAGATCACAACTCCCTGAGCTAACAGCAGTCAGCAGAAGAGACACTTGGAATACTGGCAAGAGAAAGGTGACCCTTTGGGCAAACCAAACTACCCCTCCTCACCTCCACCTCCCCAGCAGAGGCTGAAACGTAGGGCACCCCCTTCCCCACTCACGTGAGAGGCTAGCAGGAGTGGAGGTGGCTGGTGCCGAGGAGCTTGCTATGGATGCAAACAGAGTAGGTCCCGAGAGGCCAAGAAGGGAATTTGCCGTTGTGGCTGCAGGTGCCGTAGAGGTAGCAGTCGTACCTGTTTTGGGAGGAGGCAGACACGCAGCCTGAAGCTTTGGAAAATGAGCGGAAACTCTTGGAACCACACACACATTCTGTATCCATCTCACTTCCGGTCCACAAAAGAAACTTACAGACATGAAACTCTGTCTTTGCTGAAGCAGAAAGAAACACAGTTCTGACAATCAGCCAAAGTCAGTTAGAGATCCCTAACCCTTTAGCAACCCAATAAAAATACTGACCAACACGGGCTCTTTCTTTAATCCTGAAACAAAAGCCTACAATTATCGTTATTATTTTATCTTATACCTGCGGAGCTGGAAGGGACCCTATGGGTCATGAAATCCAACCCCTGTCAGGGAGGTCCAGTGGGGAATCGAACTCCCAACCTCTGGCTCTGCAGCCAGATGCCTCAACCATTGAGCGACCCAGAAGTACTTTTAATGAAGAAAAGGATGTAGAAAAAGAATTATTTCTGCACTTGCACTCCAATGCAAAATGTTCAAGACAAAAACAATGATATCAAAACTGATTTCAAAACAAAAGAACAGGCCATAATGAAGAGGTGTTTGCTGGAAGAATTATAAGGAAGTGGCAGCGAGACAGTAGCAGCAATACAGGCATTGTGGGCTGAGAGTAGTAAGAGATAGAAGTAAAACACAAAAACAAAAGGGACCATCATGGATTAATATGTATGTAATGGGAGATAAGTGAGAATAGAAGAAACAGGCTGAAAGGTGAGGACTGATAGATTTAACTGACAAAAAGCAATGAAAAAGGCCAGCCATGACTACATGCTCTGAAGCTGTTTAGAGGAAGGCAGGAAGGAGGGACACCAACAAGAGAAGAAGTAGCCACCATATGGACAAACTAGCCAGCTTACATACCTCAGAAGCCCTGCTCTTCTCTGAGAAACCTACCTCCAAGCTTAGCTCCAAAGGGCAAGACCTGCCCCTGGGTCAGAGATCCTGTGGAAACAGTGGGGGTGGCTGCTGCTGATGTTAGCAACCCAAAGCCTGAGCCTGAAATGAAAACCAAGAGAAATCAAGGAAACCGTCCACCACCTGTTGTTACTTCCTTGTACTGTATTCTGTTCCCCTTCTAACTTGTATGTGTCCTTTCAGGATCGCACCCCTGTTTGACATGAAGCCACTTCCATCTGGGGCAAGTGGACAGCCCTTCAGCTATATGTACTATCTTACTACCTATAGTTGGCCACACCAACCACTCAAAACATATCAAGGTGCTAAAATCTAGAGAAGGTCAGCCCGCGGGCTTCTGCCCTTGCTTGGTCAAGAGTGTGAAGGGTCTACAAGGAGAATCCTATCTCTTCATCAGCCCCTGGGGAGGAATTGAACTGTTTCTAATCAAGAAGTGGCCTCACACCTGTAGACTGGGCCCCAAGGCTGAACACTGTGGCTGGCTGTGTTGCCGCAGTTGTGGTGGGAGTGGCACTGGTGGGAGCAGGAGCGCCTCCAAATGTTAACCCAACGACCGGTGGTTGCTGTGAGGCATTTGCCACTGAGCCAAGGCTGAAGGTGGGGGCTGCAGATGGTGCTGCTCCCCCACTACTGAAGCTGAAACCACCAGTTGTAGCCGGTTGGGTAGTGGTGGTGGAGCCAAACACAAAGCCCGAAGGTGCTGCTGACTGGCTGGTGGGCATGCTGCTGCTAGGGGCAGTGCCACCCAGTCCACTGCTGCTCAGCCCAAAGCCTCCCGTAATGCCTGCAGCCTGTGTTGTGGCGGTACTTCCCAAGTTCAACTTGGGGACATTTCCCCTAATGAAAAAAAGAAGAAGAAAGAGAGAGATCAATTTAAAGTGAGCTTCCTTTCTTGAGAACAGATTATAGCAGGGCTGCCGGACCAGAGGGGACCAAGCCATCCTTACCCCAAGGTGAAGACATTTCCAGCAGGAGCAGCTGTGGAGGTGGCAGGGGTACCAAAACTGAAGCCAGAGGTCTGTGCCGAGGTGGCTGGAGTTGCAAAGGAGAACAGGCCTGAAGGCTGGGCATTCGCAGGGTTTTGGGTGGGTGTGCCGAAACTGAAGCCCCCTCCAGAAGTGGCTGAGGAAAAGGAAAAGCCTGTGGGGGCTGCACTGGCTGTTGTCTTCGGAGTCCCAAAGCTGAAGCCCCCTCCAGCAGTGCCTCCTGAGGCACCAAAGTTGAACTGACTCATGACGATGATCTCTGGGTCTGGAAAAGAAAAGCAAAAAACTCCTCCCTGGTCGCTGTGCCTTCACACCCGATGGGAAATTCAGCCAAGGCCCTTTGGTGGCAACTTAACATCCGCAGAGTGGGGCCGAAAAGAACCCGAGGGTGGAATCGGGCAAAGGGAACAGCCAGAGTCGGCCTCGCCTGCACACGGGGGGGGCGCTCGGGGTGTTCCCCCTTCCAGGGCTGGGAGGAAGGAAGAGCCTCCGGCGCATCGTCCCCTCTCCCTCTCCGGCTGGCTGCAAAAGACACGGGGACGGACGGACGGACGGACGGGAGCCCCCCCCCGGCTCTCTCGCTCCCCCCACACACACACACTTGGACCACTCGCGGTGGGGCAGCGCCTGCCAGGGGTCCAGGGGAAGAGGAGGGGAGGCGGGGGAACGGGGGCTCTGCCGCTGCTCCCGCCCGCCCTCCCTCCTTCCCTTCATGAGCCAGGAGCTGCTCCGCCAGGAGTGGGGCGGTTCGGGGAAGCCCCCGGGCGTGTCTGCCGGCTCTCATGCGGCCGCTTCGGCCTCATACGACCGGGGCTCCTTCCGCCGCTTGGAGGGCCCGGCTAAGAGGGCTTGCGGCGGCCGTTCCTCCCCGGGACTACGACTCCCAGCATCCCCCGCCTCCCCACAGCCTCCGAGGAAACGGCCGTTCGGCGACGACCAAGGCAGAAGGAAATCGGCGCCGCCTCGCCCTTACCGCCACCGGAGGCGGACCTTCCTCCGCGCTGGGGCCCCTGCGGCAACAGTCCCGCTCCCGTCGCCTCGCCGCGGCGCAGTCCTATGATGTCAGAGACTCGCGCCCGTTGCAGTGACGTGATGGGGCGGTGCATTTCGGTGACTCCACCCAAGGCCGCCTCTCATCACCAATGAAAACCCGGTCTCTCCCGGCCCGCGCCCTATTGGCTGGGAAGAGGAGGGGCGGGGGCGGCTGAGGAGGAGGAGGAGGAGGAGGAGGAGAGTTGCCGTGGCAACGCGGGGACGCGAAGGCAAGACGACCGAAGAAGCGGCGGCGCTGGAGGCGAGCGACTCTCCCGGGTCTCTCCCCCACCCCGGACCGGGCATGGCGTCCCCGGAGCTGCTCGGCGCCTGCCCAACGGCCTCGCTGCTGGCGCTGGCCGAGATGCTGTCCGGCGCCCCGAAAGAGGAGGAGGAGGAACGCCGCCAGGTGACCGGCCCCCTCCCCCCAGGGTCCCTTGGGCCCCGCCGGTGGGGGGGAGGGGGAGGGGGAGGGGGAGGGGGGCGCCTCCGCCTCCCGGGCCTCTGGACCCCCCTTCTCCCCCTCCCTCTCTCCCCGCGCCGGCTCTTCTCCCCTCTCGGCCACCCGGCGGCCCCCGGAACGGCGGGAGGGGGTCCCGCAACCGGAGCCGCGCCGGACGGAGGGTGTCGTTTTTTGCAGGGCTCGGCGCCGCCGCCGCCTCCTTCCTCCGCGAGCCACGTGGGCCCCGGAAGCCTCGGGCCCCGCAAGACGCCCGCGCCTGCAGGTAGGGAGGGGGTGGGCGGGCTGGGGGCTGCCCTTCCAGCCCATGAAGGTCGGGGGAGGGGAAGGGACGGGAAGGGACGGGAAGGGGGGGCGGGGTTGGCCGGTCGGAGGAGCCTTTTGGCCTGGAGGCCCACCTGAAGGGGCCGGGCGTGCAAGCGGGGCAGAAGGGGGCGGGCAGGGAGAGCCGCGGGAGGGGGCCTGGGGCGCGGACCCTCCCTGTCCAGGGGGCCCCCTCTCTCAATCCCCATCCCTCCCTCCCTCCCCTTGCATGCAGGCCTGTTCAGGCTGGGTGGCTGCGGAGAGAAAGCACCTGCCTCTCCCTGTGGTGGGGCAGGGGCCTCCCATATTATTTTTTAGTCACAAGGAGCAGAGGTTGTACAGTTCACTGTTCTGTCCCCCTCACAAGTACAGTATCCACACTAATGTAAAGTTTGCAGAGAAGTTCGTGGGTGGGGAGTATTTTATGGCTGCATGAGGTGAGTTGAAACAAGACTGAGGGACAAGATGTGGCAGCCATCACCTAGGTTTCAGGGGCCTGAGATGAATGGAAAGAGTACAAGGAAGAGGGAAGCAGGCAGAGTTAGCAGGAGATCAGGGCAAGCATGCAGGAAGACTGAGCTGGCTTAAAACCCAGAGAGAGACGCAAGTCCCAATCCTAACCTGGCTGGGGATTTGCCAGATGACCAGGAAACACTTTTTCTGTCTTGCTCAGGAAGGCACTCTTTGAGGAGCTGTTCAAAATGGCTCACTCAGAACTACAGTATACCATATTTCCGTCAGCAAGTTTCAGCCAAAATGCCTGTGCAAACTCATTCTTCAGAGTGTAACATGCCATTCTCCCATGGTGCCAAATCCTTAGTTTACGGAGATCTACACCTGCCGATGAATGGAAGTCACCCATTCATAGGGTTGCTATACATTTATGGCAGTCGGACTTGCATAGCAAAAACACAAATGGCTACAGTGAGTGGAAATTCAGCCCATATTAAAGGTTTACAGTGTGAAAACGGAGATTCTTATCGATGTAGGGAGTTTTCTTTAATTCTCCTCTCCCCAGTAACATGATTGTGTTATAAGCTGGCCTCAGGAAGCTGCTGTGCCAAGATCCCCTGCTCACTGCCTTGTCTGCCAGTGGAAAGTCCAGGCAACGTGCACTTTAAAAGCACAGGTGAACAGGCAGCCTTTCTTCCTCCTGTCAGCCACTACTAAAGTGAAACCCGGAGAGCAGAAGGGGATCTGGACCACAGAGGAGGTGCCGGAGGGATCCGAATATGATGACACCTGGGATACCAGGGAGCAGGCTGAGTAAGTGTGACCCAAATCATGGCACGTTGAGTCCTTGGAACCTCATCCCAGGTCTCCTGCAGTTTCCCCCAAGCCTGCCTAGCGAGCGTGTCCTTGATTGTCCGACTCTTCAATTGGTTCTGGATGTGCTGATGAACAAGCAGCTGCTCAAGACATCACGTGAGTCCTGTTAAGTGTTAGCTTGATCGGGTCAAACTGTCACTACTTTGCAGTTGGATGCCTGAGAAAGGCCTCACAGCAAGGAAGCTGAAGGAAATCTGTTCTTCATAATCACTTTGACATGCTGCCCCAGGAACACCTCACATTTGGCTCTTTTAAAAATAGCATTTAATTGTTCTGAATACATTTTTTTCATTAAAGAAAATAACATCTGCCAGTTTTCTACTTTGCTGTAAGTCACATTTCTGGCTGGGGAAAGGCCCCGGAATTGCCTGTTGGCTGCCACAGAAATCTTTGTTTTGGTTTTCCAGGCTCATTCATGAGAAGGGATGGCTTGAGAACTTGACCTGCTCTGGTTCAAGGAGCGGCTTGTGTCCTCAGAGAAAGGCCACAGGAGGAATGTTACTCTCTTACAGGGAAGCACTGCTACTAAATCTGTAAACCACTATCTGATCTCTGCACAGCCTTCCAGTGGGTTGGGAGAATTAGCTCAATTTGTTTTGCTCAATTATATTAGTCACATTACACACTCAAAATACCACCTTCAGTCATATTTTCTCATTTGTAAAAACTGGAGGAAAGGGAACACACAGTTCCTGACTTTGCTGCATTCGGAGTTAGACAAATTGGCTTTGAGTGGGGAGAAATCGTTGATTGCCAAAGGGGAGATAATTAAAATGAGCTAGGAGAGCTCTACCTTGCTGCCTCCTGGAAGGTATTAATGATGGGGGTGGGCAGAGGGAACACAGCTAGAAATAGTTTGCCAAAGAGACACTTGGCAGCTTGTTTGTGTAAAGCCTTTGTGGCAGGAGGGCAGCTTCACACCCACCCACCCACCCACCCACCCACCCCTTCCCTGCAGTGGTCCCTGGTGTTACCGTGACTCATCATGAACCAGCACGAATGGGAGTCCTTCTCCCTTGGAAGCACAGGGCCTGCCAGGCAGCACAGGGTGCCCCAGGAACTGAGGAAAGAGGTAGCCCTCTACACTCATTCTGAAGTGCAGCAGGTCCCCGATGACATTTCCATATGCTGACTAACATCTTCTTCCACAGATATGAAATTCTGTTCAGGCAGCATGTGGGGGCTGAGGATGTGTTCCTGGGTATGAGCAGGAAGGATCCCTCCACAGCTTGCTGTGAGGACATGCTGGTAAGAAGGAATCTTCCTCCTTTGTGGGGGTCCTTTTGCCTTCTAGGACCATTTACTAGTGGGATCCATGTAGCCCTGAACTGAGGCGCATCTGGTACCCCTGCTTTCCACAGGTCTGCCACTGATGGCTTTTCTAGGATGCAGGGTGTTCAAAGCACACCCACTTCCTGCCTGTGAGGTCATCTATGTGACATAACCTCCCTGCCCCTCTTTTGTGTATTTGGCTGTGGTGTGCATGGGCCATGTGAGAAGCAGGAGGTGGTCTTCCCATCAGACCATGAGATGGATGGGAAATTTTTCTCATCTTTCTTCAAGAAAGACATGTCTGGCCAATGGGCAGAGGAGATCTGATCTTTTGCCTCCAGAACACGTCAGCTTGGAATGGGGCTTTAGAGGGGTGGGGGTTAAGGCAAGACCTCCTGTAGCACCTCCAGAGGAAGGGCATTTGTTTTCAGCCAGGGTGTGTGAAACCAAGAGGCTACAGCCAGAATGCTTCTGGGACAACACATCTCACTGTGGCAGCTGCTCTTACAGACCTTTCCTGATTCTCATTTCAGATTAAAATCAAATTGCCAGACACAAAGGCTTCGGACATTACCCTTGATATCCGTGAAAAGGTTCTTGATCTTCGCAGCCCCCAGAAGTAAGCTGGGGAAGATAGTGGGGCATTTCCCCTACCATACTTTCTCCCTATTCACCAGTTTCTTTTTCTTTCAAGAAACATCGTGTGCAAGGCCTTCCCTGCTCCATTTAATGAATGGCCAACCAGAGGCTCAAGGTTTTGAGGGGAGAAATGCAGACTTTACACCTGCCTGTGACCTCCTCTGGGTGCTCTCCCTTCCCTGGGAACCCCCCACCATTTGGTTCTTGATGCACCTTCAGATTCTTGGTTCACTACTCTCTTTTTTTTTTGGGGGGGGGGAAGGTTGCAGCCCTTGTGTGCTGCAAACAGCTTTGAGAACATGAGGTAGGGCTGCCGAAGAGCCAGAAAACAAAGGACGTGTGTGTGTGTGTGTGTGTGTGTCTGTCTGTCTGTCTGTCTGTCTGTCTGTCTTGACCACCACATGAGTATTGTCACAAACATCCTCCTTGGGTGGCCATTGCATTTGACTGAGATGGCAGAACGGCTTGGGGGTGCAGAAGTCCTGCCTAGCCTGGTTGTGACCCTCTGCTTTCTTCAACCACATGCTTCAGGTTCCAGCCTAATGTTACCTATTTTCTAGGAAGCTCCTTCTGCACCTGCCTCACCCAGTGGACACCCAGAGTGGGAAGGCCTACTTCCTCTATGAACAGGGCCTTCTGGAAGTGACCTTGAAGATGAAAAGGGAGTTTGACTTCATCAACTTTGCCTGAACTGGAAGGAGTCACAAAAAGTCTGAGAGCGATGTCTCTACTGGGCGACTGAGTGGGAGGCAGGGGATCTTTCAACCTCTGCTTTATAATAGTTATCGCAGTGCCTGGTGTGTTGTCATCACTGCCTGTACTGGGAGGCACTGGAGAGCCAGGGCATCCTTGTTACCTCTCTCTGAGCACCTGGGTTTCAGATTTCCAGAACATACTCTTGTGTTTTGCTAGTGTGAAGGCTGAGATCTTGACTAGAATTCTGTTTCCAGTTCCAGGGAGGCAGGGTCCTTTGGCAACCCGTATCCATCCATTTTGCAGCAGGAGTCCTTTTGGAGAGTTGCCGAGTCTCACAATGTACACATAGGATTTGTTTATTTTAAAATGTATAAATATTCCTCCAGCAGTGTGTGTGTTCTTACTTTTAAAAGTAAATGTTGTATAGGATTTTCCAGTAATTGCTTTTTTAAACAGACACACCAAAGAAAGAAAGAAAAGAAAACCTGCAAAAACCCTGAACAAAGCAATCATGTAAAACTGGCCCCCCTGGACCCCTGCTGGCCCCTCAGGACCGTGATTTGGTTTGGCTTGGACTTCTTTCATTGAAAAGAGAATTAGACTGAAATGTGGACAAAGAGAATTATTAGATTCTCACTAATGGTGCATTGTCTGTATATAAAACAAAACTAATTTTAAAAGTTCTTTCAACAAGCTTCTGATCTCTCACACATGGTCATAGTCTGGTTGGGAAAGGTGGGATGAACCTAAGGGAGAAGCTTTATGACCTGTACAGATTAGAGAACAGGGATAAAACAAATACATGAGTTTTGACAGAGCAATATGTAAAGTTCTACATTTAGGCAGGAAAAAACAGATGTCCAAATACAGGAGGATAGACAGCTGGCTTCATTTTGGGCAAATGACTTCTGATTTTTAATATCATCAAAAAGAAATTAATAGAATGAAATTATTTTTTCATCACAGTCTGGATTTCAAAACATGAAATGTTTTACAGTTGGGCAGAGATATCTAAGCTCTCCAAAGTAGCTTCTGCTCTCATATGCCAGGGAGAAATTCTGGCAAGAGGGAGACGTCCATTTGGTGGCCTTTCAACGAGGGAAACCAGTTACTGTAATATATCATCTGATGGTTCGGATTTTGTAATAAAAGATTTTTGTTTAATTAGAAATGCCCAGGGGTATAAGTTCAGACAGGCAAATTAAAGGCAAAAATTAATGTAAAAGGGAAAGCACTGAAAAACAATAAGATTAACAACGCTGAGGAAGATGGTTAATTCTAATTAGAGACAGGTGAGTCTCTGGAGCAGACAAAAGTAGGTTTGCAAAGGCAGAAGGGGGTCCCTGTGTGGGCCAAATCTCTGCTCAGGCGGCCCCCTACCGTCATGGGGTGGCTCTCGGGGTGCTCCCAGAGACACAGCCATCGTCTCCACAGCGAGCTTGCGGTGGGAGTGCAGCTTCCCCCCCCCGCACTCTCAGCCTGTGCCAGTGCCCTTGCCCTCACTTCGGGTAGAGCGGCCCCTTAATTAAAACCCAGGCTGCATGCTTATCTCGTTTGCAAAAGGTGCAGGTTCCTCTCACGGCTTCACAAGGGCGCCTGTTCTCTGAGTCAGCTCCCCTTCCTCCACCGGCATCCTTTCGGCTCATCCTCTGTTCAAGAAAGAGGACTGGGGGGGGGGAAGGAAAACCGGAAGTCCATTTGGAGGGTCAGGACATGGTCCATTCCCACCAGCGGGAGACAGAAGGAGGGCAAGTTTAGAGTGAACCCTGATGTGAAAAGCAATGGTGGGGTGAGGAGGAGAGATCTGGCAAACAAGGAAAGGGAGCCAGCTGCCTGCTTAATGAGAGAGCAGCGTTCAAGTGGGCAGAATGCCATGATGGCACTGGGAACATGCCAAGGCAGAGGGTAGGGTGGGACTTTGCCACCTGCAGCAGCTTCTCTGCAAGGAAACCAGCCTTCTTCTTCATCATCATTACCATCATCACCTGGCCTGTGGAGATTGCTCTTGCCCCGGGTATGTTCTAGCTTCAAATGAAAAATGAAGCAAAATGATTTTGATTCTTTATTTTTTGGTATTAAAATATGTTTTAGTTCATTTCTGCAAAGAACAAAGCAAGCAGCTGACAAGACTGCCTCCCCTTCTACCACCTACGAGTGTGACTGTGGTCGCCACTGGCTGTTAGAAGCTGAGACTCACTGGATAACTGTGTCGCATCTGCAGACGGGACTTGGGAGTGCTCTAGAGTCAGCCCCGACATGGGTCCCTATATAAACACCCCTCTCTTTGCCCACTTCTGCCCCAACATCAGGCCACCGGCAGATTGCACAGACCTCCCTCTGGCCCTGGGAGGCACTGCGAGGCTACCACGCCCCATTGGGGACCAGGGGGCCGGACTGTTCTTGACCTGAGACAGGCCCAAGAGGCAGGCCCAACTCAGCTGAGTTCCCCTGTTGGTCTCTTCCCCCTCCCCAGCTTGGACGATTTCGGCTGGTGTTCCCATGTAGGACCCCCAGATTGCAAGCAGAGGGGTGGAAGGGCCCTATGGGGAGGGCAAGTAAGAGGGGCTGCGAGTTTGATCATGTGAAGGATTGGCACTGGGCCCCTCCACATTCTTGGGGAAGGTGAACAGCTCCCAACTCCTCCTGGAAGTAGGGCTTTTTACTCCCCCACCATTTGCTGTTTCTAATGGAAGTTTCCAAGTTTATCTAACTTTCTCTTCTCTGGCAGTTATTCAGAGGCCTCTGGGAGCCACCACCGCTTTCCTCATTAAGGCTATCCTTTGGGAGCAACCGCATATTCAAGGAGTGAGCAGAGCAAGTGGCTTTGGAGCACTGCAGGGAGCCAGAGAGGAGCATGCAAGCAAACGGGGTGGCGTGCCCCTGGAGGAAGGCAAATTCTTGAGAATCCTTGTATGCTTGTAAGCCCCTCAGCAGGACTTGAAGCTCAGGATCTGTGGTCTTGGGAATTGAGCCAATAATGCTGCATGACTGGATGGGAAGCCAGGCACAGACAGGATGAGCAGCACACCTGTCGTTCCTGAAAGCCCTGGACGACCAGGCCTGCGTGCCATTGGCAGAGGGCAGCAGCCTGGTTTGTCCTGCAACTGAAAATGATGTAGGAAAATTGATTCTGGGCAGCCAAAGGGAGTGTTTTCATCTCACAATGGCCTCGGGATAAAGGAGGAGATCTTCCACAGAGAAGGAACATTCCATGCTGGTAGGCAAGTTCCAGTCTGAGTGCACAAAACTTAAAATTCTGAATGGACTCAGGACCTTGAAAAAGAAGCCGGAGGCTATCTGGATGAGTGCTCTCCACTTTTGCACTGCTTACTGCTTTTGAACCAGCTGGCAGAGTCTGGTTGAAGAACAGAGAGCCTGGAGGCCTCTTAAATGCCACCATGACTAGTTTGCCAGTGTGAATGTGTGCAATCCCCTTTCAAACCTAAAGGTGCCGAACACCTCTCCATCTGCTGATCGGATGTCCAAGATTAGAACGTGGCCTCAGCCGCTAACTCTGCTTGGCTTACCTCTGACCTCTTTGCGAATGAATCGAATGAACCTCTAGTACATATTTCTTTTACCTGCAAAGAAAGGCAAACCCTGGCTTTCCTAGAGACCACAGAGAAGTGGGGATGCTGCACCCAAAACCTCTCTCCCGCTCTCGCTCGCTCTCTTTTCTACCCTCCAGGGGTTCCAGGGGTGCAGAACCGTTTGCAGCTTCCTCTCTCTTCCTGCCAAGGAGCAGCCTGTGCCGCCCACTCCGGGGTTCTTGCCCCCAGTCAGGGCCTGGGTGCTGTGGCAGGGAAGGCCAGGTGGCCGGGTCAGGAAGTCCTAGGACGGATCTCCATCCTGGGTGGCCAGGACCTGGTGAACCTAAGCCAGTGTTGGTTTTGCCCCCACCCCACCCCCACTCTCATTGCAAGAAGCGGATACCTGTGGGCTGGGGGGAGGGTGAGGGACATGCCGGAAGTGCAAGTGGAGCAGAAATCCTCAGAGAGGCTGTGGCAGGTGGGAGAGAAGCCGGGGCTGCTGCTGCTGCTGCTGCTATGGCAACCCTGCAGAATTGCATTGCATTGTTTGGGTTCCGGACCTCACCAAAGGTTATTCTTCTTGGCAAAGAGCCCTGCCCGACTGGCGTTGGTGCCTGGCTGTTCTTGCAGGGCCTGCCCGATCCTCCTGCTGCTGCTGCTGCCCTCTCTCACCCTGAAGGGGAAAGGAACTGGGGTGGGATCTGATCTGTGGAGCAGATCAGAACCCCAGCTGGCTGGTCGTAGCCGCCGGGGCTGAAGCCACAGTGCCAGGATGGAGAGACCCCTCAGAGTTCCTCTGGGGCTTCCCCACAAAGGGCTCTTTCCCCAGGGCTCCCTGCTCCTGTCTGACCACTGTTGAGAAGCCCCCGGTGAGGATTGGGGGTGTGTGCCCTCTGCCCGGCGGCATCGATGGTGCTTTGCTGTCTTCTTTGTGCGCCTCTCCCAACAAACCAGGTGAGCTGGAATTCAGCACCAGGGCAGCAGAAGAAACCAGGATGCACAGAAAGTGAGGGCAGGCAGGGAAAGCGAGATGGATCATGGCTGCCAGGTACGTGATGCCTCCCTTCCCTTTGGGCTTGCTTGCTTTGTTCACGCAGGACTGGGTGAGAAGGCACCACAGTGCAATTTGTAAGCCCCTCTCAGGTCTGACGGCCCCTCCTGGCAGTTCTTGGCTGCTTCATGGGGCTGCTGCAGCGGCTGTCCGGGAGCCCCGTCATGCAACGTGACATGTCAGCCCACAGCAGTGGCAGGGCCCTGGGTGAGATGAGCCCTGGGGTGCAGGAAGGGCAGATCTCTGCACCAAGGTCAGGCCTTCACCTGGTGGCAGCAGGGTGTGACATGGGTGGGAGCAGCAGCTCCCTCTGTGTGTGTGTCTGTGTGTCTGTGTGTGTCTGTGTGTGTAAGGGTAGTTTCCCCCCCCTTACCTCTTTGCTGCCATCTTGCCACATGCAAAGCCTGGTGAGCAAAGGACATCACCCCTGGGTTGGGGAGAGGAAAGAGATCTTTCCAAGCTAGAGGCTGTTCCTTTCCCTTCGCCCTTAAACCCCAAGGGGTTGACTAGTGGAACAAATCTGTGTTTACACCGACAGGGAGCAGCCCTGCCGTAGTCTGGGTGGGGGTGCACAAGGCCGGGCAGGCCTCCCTCACTCCTTCAGCTCTGACAGAGGCATCTGCGCACGAGGGCATCCCTCCCCCCCCCCCCACAGCCACTTCCCAAACAGAGGGTGCAATGACTTGGGCGCTGATGCTCTTTCGAAGAGCCTCTCACCAGCGACCAATCAAGCAATTCCCTGTCATGGGAACATTAATTAAGAGATTGTGACCTCCATAATGGAGCAGGAGTGGGTCAGGCAGGATGATGAATGTGATCCACCTGCAGTTGAAATAGCACAGCTTGGGGGGGGGGGCACGCCACTTCTCTCTGGGCATCAATAAGGCTGGAGAAGGCTGCAGAGGGGGAGCAGGAGGGAGGGGTCCCTGATGATCAGCCCCCATGCCCAGGCAGGCGCTGGGCTGCCCCAAGACTGCCCCAAGGGCAGAGCAGGCTGAAGATGCGCACATGCATGGGGGGTGTGCTTTTTAGAGACAAGATGTTCCCCCCATTACCAAAGGGGCATCTCAGACACAGGCCTTCCTTTGCTGAAGGGAGCAAGTGGGCCTGGTATGCGGGGAGCTCTCCAGGCAGCCGTGGGGCTCCCTGTTCCCAGCAGAGGCTCCCTATTTAGCTTTGGCAGCCCTGGGGACGCTGCCCAGGGGGCAATGAGAAGGGCAGGAGGGCGTCCCCCGAGGCTTGCTTGTGAGTCCGGCCAAGCGGAGCTGAGCTCCAGATCCCAGCTCCTCAGCAAAGACCCACCTTTGCTCAGCTGGACAGGGATGGGGGACTTGAACGGGTGGGGGCCTCTGTTCTGGAAGACAAGTTTTCTGGGGCTATGAAGGATTCCATGGAAGAGGGGTGGGGTGGGGGGGTGGGGAGGTTGTAGTTCCTAGCAGGCTGGCAATGAGGCGAGGCTCCCGCGTCCACTGCCCTCTCCATCTTTCAGCCCCGAGAGAAGGCTGCAACTCCCTCCTTGGAAAGGAGCCGAAGGTGGACAGAAGAGGGCCTCCCCAGGCTCTGCCCCCGCCAGCCTCTCAGGGTTTCCTGCAGCCACAGGGCCCCGCAGCAGGTTGGGTGGGGGTGGGGGCAGCCCCCCGGGGTCTGCACAGGCCACCAGCTGTAGCCCAGGCACCAGGAGCAGGGAGCAGGGAGCAGGCCATCGGGCTGGGCTGGCACACCTGCAAATGTGAACAGCCGAGCCTCCCAAAGAGCCACCAGGGCTGAGGCTCCACAGGGGCCTGGGCCAGCTGAGTTTGGCAGGAGCCCTGTCAAGCCCCCCCCCAAGTGACTGCAGTCCCACGGTGGCTGGATGCTACCTTCCCCTCCATGCCTGCCTGGTCCACATTGGCCAGCTCTGGCCGACTGCCGTGCCTGCTGTCCATGGTTCCTGGCTAGGCTCTCCGAGAGCCAGGCCTTGCAGCCACCTCTGAGAATCTCCCATCCCAGCACTAGCCACGTTGGGCGCTGCTTCACTTCCAGGGTGGCAGGGTCCAGTGAAAGGCTACACAGAAACAGAGGGTTCTGAGCCAGACTGAACAGGAGACAGCTGCAGTTGGAGGTTTGAGGCTGTTGGCCGCGGCCAGGGATGGGAGCCCACGTTTGGTGGCTGCCTGTCCTCCCTGACCACCCACCCCCCCCAGCCCTGTGTTCCAGGAGATCCCTTTCTCTGCAGTCCCTCTTTGCTCTCTGGCTGAATGGTGCACCCTCTCAACGACCTTGCCTCCCCCTGCCCCCACTTATCCAGGCTGATCAGTGATGGACATGACTCTTCTCTGCTGAGCCCCCACCCCTACCAGCAGCTGTTGTGACATCTCTGGCGCTCCATTTCCTGCCACCTGGCTCAGCCCAGCCCCAGGAGCCCCTGAGAGGCGAGGAAGGAAAGGGAGATTGGCGGGTTTTTCCTGTGCTTGGCTGCCAACGGCTCAGTAAGACCAGGCCTAACCTTAACCCAGTCCAGGAACACCCTGGGGGGTTTAATCTGAGCTCCAAATCACCAAGAATACATTTGTTGTCACAAAGTGAACACACGCATGGAATATGTATTTCGGAGAGGGAAGGAGTATACACCGAGGAAAGAAACAATAAACTTTTGGAGAGAAAATGGATTGAATGAAGTTTAATAGTACTAGCCCTAAAGGTGATGGTGGCAGTATGTGATATGTAATTCTATTCTATTGTGGGTTTTTTTCCTGTATTGTAGTAGGGTTATCTTGTGTAATTTAATTAAAATTTTATAAAACAAAAGGAGCACGCACACAATACCCACGTCATCACAGAAGGAAAACCCCAGGTGCTCAGAGAATCCCTTACAGTTTTGACAGCAGATTGAACGTGGGGGTGGAGGCAGAGTTGCTGTGCTGGGTTGGGTGCTTTGCAGGATTTGTCCACCGCCTGGAATGAGGTGCAAGGCAGGAGGAGGGTTCAGTGTGGACCCACCGGGCTGTGCAGTGCTATTGGGGCCTCTTCCTGGTCTGGCGGGGATGTGGTGCCTGCTGCATCTCTCTTTGGAGTTGGGGGGGTGATGCTGGAGGCCCCGGTTTCGGGCACACCACTCCCCTCGGAAAGACACAAGCACATCCCGCACACGCGGAGTGGGGGAGGTCGCCTTGGCGAAGGAAAGCAGGCAAGGGGCGGCTGCCTCCCCCTCCCCCCCCCCCCCCCGCTCGGCCTGGCCCCCAAAGGAGCCTCTGCACTCTCTCCGGGAGGGGAGGACCTGCGACGGCTGCCTCCCGCCATGAATCCCGCCGCTCCTGCTGCTCCGGTCGGCTCCTTCGTTGAGGGGGCAAGGGGCGCCACGCTGGGGGCAGGAACAGTCCCCAAGGAGAAGCAACGCCCACCCCCGGACCCGGCCGCCCTCTCCGCCTTTCTTCCCCCAGTCCAGTGGCAACGAGGGACGTTTCAAGGCCGCCTTCTCTGCACTCCGCCACCTCGTCCCTTCCCCTTCTCCTTCCCTTCCCTTCCCTCCCCGCCTCCCCTCCCCTGGCGAGTCCAGAGGGCTCGTCAAGGCGTTGCCCGCAAGCCACGACGGAGGTTCCCGTAGGGCTGCCGCAGCCTCTCCGGAGTCCCGTGAAAGGCCCCCCCCCGCCTCCCGTCCGCCGCCCAACCGGCCAAAAGGTCCCTCTCCCTCCCAGGCAACAAAAGCGGTCACCGCCGAGGCCACCCAGCAGCCGGGAGAAGAGGGCGGAGCTGGCTGGGGAGCTGCGGGTCGGGTTGACCAGCTGCGCCGATGGTGGCGGGGCCGCTAGAGACAGCCCTCCCGGCCCACGGGGCCCAGAAGGGCACTGGCCATCCCGGGGACACCGGGGGACTGGTGGGGGGGAGGCGGCGGCCAGCCAGCCAGCAGCTGCAGCCCCTTTCAAGGACTAAGAGGCCAACGGGAAGGAAGGTCCGCGAAGGGCCCTGGTTTCTCCAGCTCCTCCGACCTCACGGTTCCGGTGCCGTCGAGGTTTTCCCTGGGCTCGACGCTCCTTCGGCAGGCCTGGGGGGAGGGGTAAAGGAAGGGTCTCCCTCCAGAGCCCGCCCTTGCCCCGGAGCACCAGCCGGCTAAGCCCCGGGGCAGGTCCAGGCCCCGCCTGGCCGGAGAGCGGAAAGATGGCTCGACGTCTGATGGTGGTGGACAGGGTGGACTCCCCTCGGGGCAGAGGCTCAGTCGCGCCTTGGCCGGCTGGGGAGAGCGCAACCCCGTTTTCCAGGGAAGCGGCTGAGAGCTGCAGGCAGATACTGTAGATGCATGGGGGCGGGAGCGGCGGTGGCAGGCTCAGGCTGGCTTCCCGGACTGTGCCGGACGCGTTCGTCCCACGGGCCACCTAGACCGCCCGGCTTCGGGGGGGGGGGGAGGGAAGAAAGCGGGCGGGCGAGTCATAAGCCCTTGCTGGCTCCCTCTTTCCCTCTCTTCTCCTTAGGTCCCCCCCCCCTTTCAGGTCGGCCCCAGCAAACAACGCCTGCCGCTGTTTAAACAGCTGTTGCTTAACCGGCTTTCCTAACAATTTATGGAGAAAAGCCCCACATGTCCACGAGAAGGATCGCGTTTTCTTCAAGGGCCAGCGGACGGACGGACGGCTGCAGAGAAAGCGAAAGAGGAGGCGCTCTGCACGTGCTCGAGGGGGCTCCTGTGAAGCCTGGAGGAAGAACGCGGATGCTGTGGAGGGCACTTCTCAGGAGGGGCGAACCCCCACGCCCCGTGTCAAAGGAACGGCTGCGGGACGCAGTTGGGGAATGGCTTCGCTTCGGGGGCTTGCGGGGAGGGAAGAAGGGCGGGCTCGCGCGCTCCCTCCCTCCCTCTCTCCGAAGGCGAGTCCGGCCCTTGCGCGGTGGCCCACCGCTCGCGCAAAGGAAGCGGAGTTTGGGGCGCAAAGGGCGCCGAAGGAGACCCCGCTTCGGCGGCGTTGGCTCTTTTCTCACCGAGCTGCCTCGGACCGGCCTTTCACGCCGTGGCGGCGGCGGCAGCAGCAGCAGCTGGAGGACGCTCTCCACCGGAAGGGGAGATGAAGCGTCTCTGCCGAAGTTTAGCGCCCGAGGGGTTAAAATAAAGGGGGGGGGCAGCGTTATTGTTGCGGCGCGTGCTCGCTCGCTCCTTTCCCACGTACGCCCACGCGTTCACCCGCGCGCTTTCCCCCGCTCTGGGTCCGGCTGCCTTTCGGGAAGCCTCGCCCGCCCTCCTGCTCCGCAGTGCCGACGGATCAGCCGGCGAGCCCCCTCTCGCCAGCCTGGCCAGGCATGCGGCCTCCGAGGAAGCCCAGCTGAAGGCAGGAGCGCCTCCCCCTCGGCACGCCTTCCCCGCCCGGGGACAAGGGGCGCCGGACTGTGCCGGGAGCGCTCCGCGAGAGCAGCCCCGGTAAGCGCGGCCGGGGGAGCGCGTCCTTCCGCCGGGCCGAAGCGCCGCGTCCCCCAATCCCCTGCCCAGCCGCCGCCCGTCGTCCCGTGAGAGGCTGCCGGCCGTCTGGGCGGGGAGGTCAGCAGCCCAGCCCAGCCCAACGCCGGGCTCTCCCGGCCGTCCGCATCCGGCACACCCTCTCGGCGTGCCTTGCCAGTCCGGGGGCCAAGAGCCGAGCCGCCCGCCCAGGTGCGCGGCTGTCCTTCGGAGGAGCGTCTCCGTGCGCCCAGCGGGGCGTTCCCGGGCCACCCGGCCTCGGCTGCCCGGAGCCACAGACAGCCGCGGCGGTGAGCGCGGCCGGCCTTCCTCGCCATGGACCGTCCGCCGCCATAATCGAGGCGGACGTGATCGCCGCCTTTCTCAGGACTCTCCGAGGGCCGCGCCGTGGAAGGGAAGGTGGCTCGGGCGGCAAGCCCGGGAACAGCTGCGCTCTGGGCGGCTCATCCCGGGGAGGCAGCGGCTCTGCCCCTGGAGGAACCCTTGGCAGGCGAGAGGCCCGCGGGGCTACCCAGCCCGCTGACCGGCCCCGGCTGCCCCGGAAGGCGGAGCCGCGGGACGGGGGGTTCGCGCGCTGCCGGCGGAATTTGGCCCGTTCGGAAGTCTGCTGCAGCTGCTGCTGCTGCTGCTGCTGCTGCTGCTGCGACAGGGCGAGCGCTGGGCTGCGCAGGAGCTGCTCCCCGACAGGTTGGCTCCCTCTGTCCTGCTCTGCGGCGCGAGGCGGCAGCGGCGGACCCGCTGAGGTGGGCTACGGCCGGTGCCCTCGCCCTTGTTCGGCTCTATTTCCACAGGGGCCGCCGAAGGCTGCAGCCCCGGGCGGCTCCCCCAATGGTGCCAGCGAGGGGAAAGGGGGCGCTGTCACTCACCCCCGTCCCCGGGCCTTGAGGAGGCCGGGTGCCCCTCGCCCCCCCCCTCACCGCAGCTCTCCTGCCCCAGCCTCCCCTCCTCCGTGTCCCGGGCTTGGTTCTGTTGCCTCCTCTGCCGGAAGGCTGGCCTGCTGGCTCAGGGCCCCAGAGAGCTCTCTCTTCTCCTCCTCCCTCCGCCCCGTTGCCAATTTCCACTTATTCCGGAGAGAGAAGAGGGTCCCAATCCACTCCCGGTGAGTGCAAGGAGCAGATGTGTGGAGGTCCGGTTTCCAACTGCAGGTCAAGGGTGGCCCTTAGAATCCCAGCAGAAGGAGGCGAGGAGGGGCCAGGGCTCCGCCTGGGCTCCTCCAGCAGCGGAGGAGGATTCTGCGCCCAGCCCCCCCTCTCCCAGAGCTGCCCACGCCTTCCTTTCCTGCCCTCATCCTGGGTCCAGGGTGGCGTCCTCCAGCCAGGCCCTGCACGGCTTCTTGCCCTGGAGAGTCAGCCTCGGTGCCCGTGGCAGGTCGGGGGCTGCGGGGGCTGCCTTGTCAGGGCCTTGTTCCAAAGCTTAGGCAGAGTCTCTCTGGATCCGGGGGGGGGGGCAGGTGCTTCTTCCCTCAGAGAGGACTGAGTGTGTATGTGTGTGTGTGTGGGGGGGAGGAGAACTCCTTGCAGCGCTGAAGGAAGCCCTGCTCTGCCTGCTCACCCTCTCCAGCTTGGTCCCTCCCCAGCCTTTCCAGGGCAAGGGCACCAGGAGCGTCCTGGGGATCAGTCCAAACAAGCCATGCGGGGCCAGTGGGTCCCCTGGCCTGGCCTCGGCTCAGATGGCCTTCTTTGGGGTCCAGGAGTCTCACCTGAGCAGCAGAGCCTTCAGGTGAGGGAGCAAAGCCAGAGGTTTCTTCCGCCTCTGGTGAAGAGGTTCTTCCTGCCATCCCCAATGGGAGGACGCCTAAACCAGAGGGCGAGCCTGTCTGCCCCTCTGGCCGGCTAGCTGGCTTTGCCCCCAGGTCCTCCAAGAGGGCGCGTTTCTCTCAGCAGAACAGGGACCCTGCTTGCTTTCTGCCAGGCCCTCATGCACATCTGCCTGCCTAGAGGGAAGCGGGCCGGGTGCACCCCTCCCCGACCCACTGCCTGCCTTGCCCTGCCCCTCACCTACTGTTATTTGTGAGCGGGAACCCCTGTGGAGACCAGCCCTCCTTCTCAGGCAGACTCAGCGGAGCAGTTTGACCTGCAGGGCAGGCCAGGCCGTGGGGGGGGGGGGGCGCCACCTGGCCCATCTTCCCTTAGAGGAGCCATAGAGGAGCTGTCAGAACAGGAAGAGCGACAGACAGACCGGCAGATGGTGGGGAGGGGAGAGGGAGAACATGTACCAGCCTCCCTGTTTGTGCTCCAGCTCAGCCTGCCCGGAGAGCCTTCAAGAAGCAGACGCCCATTTCTCCCTGGCTGGGCTTCTTTGATTCTCATTCTTCAAAGTCTTGCAACAAGCTGACCTTTCTGCCCTCTGGTTGGTGAATTGGATTTGGCTGGGAAGGAAACGGCTCAATGGTTAGAGCACAGACCAGGAGGCCAGGCAGAGCTGTCCT
Source organism: Pogona vitticeps (assembly GCF_051106095.1). NCBI lineage: Eukaryota > Metazoa > Chordata > Lepidosauria > Squamata > Agamidae > Pogona > Pogona vitticeps. Next base: position 26,392,112 of record NC_135793.1, on the reverse strand, counting down.
CAGTTCTGCCACTTACTTCCTCTATGATCTTGGGTAAGTCACTTAACAGAGAATGGGGCATTTCTCCTTTTGCCTTGTTTAAAGGAGCACCTACCAATCCTAACCCTCCCCCTTTTGAAATGTTTGGATTTGATATGCAGGTTACTGTGGGGTGCAGTCTGGCAGGGAGGAGGCAGGGGTGGGGATGAAGGTGAGGGCAGGAAAGGTATTTGGTCTCTGTTTGTTCTGCCTTGTTTTTCTAGGAATCAGTTGTTCTGACAGGGAGGCGTTCTGGTGAAAGAGGCCAGTGAAAGAGGCGCAGGAGTGGTGGGGTTGGGGAGAGAAGGACAGCAGCCGAGAATTTACTGTAGGCCATAAACAGATCCCAGATACTGTCAGTATGAAAAACGGGACCTTCCTCTGCTTGTACATTTTCCAGGGTGATCTGGCCAGTTCTGGTTCTTGCTTAGCTCCCTGCTGGCATGTCCTTGGCTTCTTATTTTTGTTTTTGTTGTTGAAGTTGATGCAAGGGTTTTTTCTCTCTTTGAAAAAAGCATGAAGGAAAATAATGGATAAACTGTTTCTGCATTAAAAAAATGCAAGAAAGTGAAATGTTATGTGAACATGGAAAGATTCCACATTTAACACGTTTGGTCTTTACAAAAGAGAGGTGAAAGTCAGTTTGGTCCTTGCATGATGGAAAGGTGCTCACCTTGATGACTATACCACTGGATCTGGACTTCTGTGGTCCCTTCAGATTGCAAATGGCTTTCCTTGAGGCACCTTCTGGGCACGTTTGCAAAGAGAACACATTCTGCTTACACGAAGGGAAGGGGCTGAGCCTGTTCCAGCAGCTGAGCATGTGTGGTGCCCGCTGTTTGGCTGTGTGCTGGAGATGAGGTAGGTCAGTGCTGGCCTCACTAGCAAGAACGTGGCTTTCAGCTGGGTAGAAATGGCAACCTGTCTTCCACTCCCATCCCTTCTCCAGGCTGCTCTCACAGCACTCAAATTGGGGGGGGGGCGGGGGACAGAGCTCAGGCTATAGGTAGGGAGGCCTTCTTTTTGGTTCGTTTGTGTGTGTGTGTGTCTTGTGTACAGCACTCAGCCTCTTGTTGGATTTTTGTCCCTTATGCAATTGCATGGCTTGTTTGGGGGGAGGTGGGGAGCGAGCGTAGGCCCTCCTCTTCCAGAGGGCAGCAAGGAATGGTAGCTGTCCATGGGGTCACCAGGTCCAGCCCACCTTTAGTGGGACCCTGGAGAGGGCGGAGGAGAGGAGGCGACTCTTGCCTTGGGTCCTTGTCGGTCACCCTGTTTGCAAGGGCTGGCAGGCAGCTTCCTGCAGCAGCTTCAACCAGATCTGGAACAGAGAGAACCTTCACAGGCAGCCCAGGGGCATCCAAGCTCTTCAGTTTCTGGGTGGAGGCCAAGAGACCGCTTTTTCCATCAGTGATGAAGCCCGGAGCCTCTCCGGAGCCTCAGGATAGTCCAGGGAAAAGACAGAGATGATGGGTGGGGTGGGGTGGGGTGGGGTGGGGTGGGGGTGGAAATGCCACCTTTTTAAAAAAATCCTGGAATGCCTTCTCTGCCAAGCCCTAGGACTCTCCAGGCCCGGCTTCATGCCAGGACCAGCAGGTTCCTCCAAGAACATGGTGGAAGCGCAGGGCTTTTGCTGCGCCTGATTCTCCCTTGGCACCAAGAGTGACACGGACAGCTACCTTTTGCTAAGAGCTCCTGTCCTCCCTGTAAGCAACAGCACGGCCCTTGGTGACGGCCATAACAACAACATGTGCTTTCAGTCAAATTCTGCCCAACCCATCCTTCCTCCACACGAGGATGCCCTTCTCCAGCCGTATCCCAGACAGAAAAGGGAAGATGCTGGTGCGGGTCCTGGGAGGGCAGCAAGGGCATCGAAGAGCACACCCACGTTATCTGCCCTGCCTTTCCCCTGAAATGGTCTGAATGCACCTGTCCCTTTTGATCTGGAAGCTAAGCAGGGTTGTGCCTGGTTACTCCTTGGATGGGAGACCAACGAAGGGATCCCAGGGATCTTTCCCAGATAGGAGGAGGAAACCTCAGGGAGCCATTGTTGCTGCCAGTTAGAGTTGGCAATGTTGGGTGAGATGGGCCTGACTCAGGAGAAGGCAGCTTCTTATCAGCACATCTACAGGGCAGCAGGTGGTTTGAAGGGCTGGGGACTGGCCAGGAAAGCCAGGGCAGGGGAAGGAGGGAGGGGCTCCAGGCTAGCTTTGGTTATGGGCCTGCAGGGGGTTGTGGGCAATTAGGGATCATCAGAGAAAGAGGCGAGGCTGCACAAGATGAAGGCTGGGTTATGTAAGGCTTGAATTCCAAGCCACCTTCCCATCAGCCAAATGTGTCTCATGCTGAACAAAACAGGAGCAGTGGCAAGACGCAAGACACAGCATGTGCATTTTGACAACAGTCTGTCACAAACAATGCATTTCAAGGGAGAGCACTAACACTTTGGTGCTATTTGCACAACATGAGGGAAAATGATAAAACATCTGAAGGGAACGTGTGAACTGAAACCACGGCAGAGATGTTGAAATGTAGCAGGAATGGAGCAAATCTCCTAAATCAGGTTGCAAAGGAGGCCCTCAGTCAGATGGTCTCCCTCCTGGCCCCGACACTTCACACGGAGGAGAGGGAGTCTTCAGTGATGACTCGTTCCCTCTCAAGGAACGTGCGACGACGCGTGGGATGAGAAGGTGGGGCGAGGCTAGAGCCCCACAACGGCACTGTTGCTGGGCCGTCCCATCCAGCAGAAGCATCCTCAAGGGATGTGGTCCCCCTGCCTCCATTTAAAGCCCACCGAGGAAGGAAAGGCTTCCCATTTAGGAGGGACTCTTGCAGCAGGGTCAAACAGGGCTTGTGGTGGGAAAGGTTGCCCTTCTGGTCACATGACTCTCTTGCTCTGGGGCATGAAAGCCATGTGTGACCGCCCTGCAGACCTTGCCAGACGACCCTCCCCTCCCCTGGTCCCCTTCTCCAGGCTCAGAAGGTTCCCAGCCCTTCAGCCATTCTTCCGAGGGCTTGCTCCACCCTCCTGGTTGGCCTCCTCAAGACGCATGGCAGCAGCTCCCTTGTACCCGCTCCTGAACGAGAGTGCCTGGGGCAGTGGAGAAGGAACCCGAGCTGACCAGAAGGGCCTCTCTCTCCTGCCCAAGCCGCCTTCTCGGGGAAAGGGGCAGGACAAAAAGGCTCGGGGGGCTGGTGGGGACAGCAGGAGCTGCCTCCTGAGCGGGGCCACGGGCCCCCTGTCTCTGCCTTCTTCTGCCGGCCAGCAAGAATGGTGGTGAAGATGATTAGGGCTGCTGGGAATTGAACCTTGGGGCTTGCTGCCTGTAAAGCTTGGCCTCACCCCTTGTGCTTCCAGCTGTAGGAAGAGTTGGGAGACATGGCGTCTCCCTGCCCCCCCCTTTTTTTGGCCAAGGAGAGGGACAGACACTGGCACCTTCTAGGAGACCCTCCGCCTACAAGAGCAGCCCCTCCGTGCTGGCCCTGGCGAGTGGCGGGCACAAAGGCCCTGCAAGTGAGAGACGCCTTTTAAAAAATAGTTCGTGGACCGGAATTCAGCACACGACCATCTGCAGTGCCTGCAAAGGGCTCCGTCTGTCTTCTGGTTGCTTAGAGATCCATGTGCTCTGCTCTGAAGTCACTTCTCCTGCTGGTTCTTTCCGCCAGAGAGAGGATGCAGGATTCCAAGGGGGAAAGGGCCTGGAGCCACCAGGAGGCCCCACCTCACCCCACCCCTGCCCCGTGAGTCCCCTTTGCTTCTGTGGACGTTTGTGGGGGAGAAGTTGCGTCCTTCTTCAGAAGCCACCTGCTTGCCAGGCTGTGGTGGGAGAGCTCCTTGAGCCATTAAGTCTGGCATGAGTGCTCTCTGGCCATGGGCCACGGAGTGCAACCTTGACCCCTTCCCTGCCAGCCACACCTGGGACCGTTCTGGGCTGGGCCGCCAGTTCAGATCTCAACAGAATGCCAGGCCTGGCCTTTGAGCAGCCCCAAAACATGCGCCACAGAGAGGCACGGGTTGGAATCTGCCGGGGAGGGCCTGAGCCCAGATTTGTTCTCTGTTCTTCAGGTTTTATGGTCCTTGTGGATGGACCGGAGGGTCTGCCCTCTGAGGAAGTGCCTGCTCAGGCCCGCTGGTCAGAAAGGTGGCTTCATGAGGTGGTGAGCCAAGGTGGCACATGGAGCTGAGATAGCCCAGCATTGTGGACAAGGCAGGGCTGGAGGGGAACAGGGTTGCACCTTGTGTTTGTAGGCTGGGTGGCGGCTTTTGACTTCCAGGGGTTGAGGGGGCTTGGTGTGTATGTGTGTGTGTGTGTGGGGGGGTCGGATGGGCTTGAGTTTTCAGAAAAACTGTTATTACCATTAATTTTTCTCAAGGTCGACCAAGTGCTTTCCATGATAGGGATATAGAAGGATGCCTCCCCACGGCTTTTCCTCTCCTGCGGGGCTTTCCTCGGTTCTTTTCTCTTTATTTACAAAGTTGTCTAACATACCTGGAATTGCACAGAGCCGGTTAAATGGAAGGCTTGTGAAGAGAGAGCAAGAAACTCTACACAGGGCTTTGAGTTGCGCCTGCCCCCATCCATGCCCGCTCATCCGGGAAACGGATATTGCTGTGAAGTATGAACTTCAGATGGGATGTTTTGATGCCTTTCAGAGGGGCTTCAGCAAGAGAATTTTATTTTATTATTTTATTTTATTTCAAGGATTCTTGATTGTAGTGGCTATTCACTGGGGCTTAGAAAGTAGGTGCAAATAATTTAACGGAGGCAAACAAAACAAAGACTTCAGCTAGGGAGTGACACCTTTTGGAGAGTCTTCTCAGAACAATAACTGTTTTAGTATCATTGCTACTGGGGGTAGGTGAGGGTGGTCTCCTCTCCAGATCTATCAAATTGCAGAAACATGTTATGATGTGCCATAAATTTAAACAACCATCCTTTTATTTCTAAATTGTTATCCTGTAAACACATGCTTCAAGCAACCAAACAAACAGCTATACATGTGGACATCATCCATTGGTCAATGTAGAATCAAACAGGCTGTGTAATTAGAAGCAGGAGATGGAGAAGCTGTATTCTCTCTGCAAAACCTGACCAGGAGCAGATTGTGGTACTGATCATGAGCAGTCAATATGAAACATTACAGTAAAGCTGAAGAAGAGCACTAGAAGTATTGTAGTGCCAAAATTTATTTAAAACACATTGCTGATGGGTTTAAATAACAGGTTTGCCTTACTAAACTCAACCAACCATGAACCAGAAGAACTGTGGATTGAAACCAGAGCTCTTATTAGGAAAGAATGCAGCAATATAATTCCTGTAGTAAAAAGAAAAGAAAACGTATATGGATGATGGAACAAACACTTAAAATTGTAAAGGACCATTGAACAATAAAAGTGGAAGAATATCTCTTTCTGAAAATATAAGAGATCAAAGGAAAATTTAAGCCTCGATTAGGAATGCTGAAAGACCAACAGAGTAGCATATTATTGGATAAGGAGAAAATAAAGAGAAAGTAGAAATGGTATACTGAAGACCCATACAGAAGACATTAAAGGATGGCAGATTTCTTGGAAGAGGAATCCTTTGATGAAGAACCTGTAATTTTATAAAGTGAAGTGAAAGCTACTATGAAAGAAGTAAGAAGAAATAAATAACATGGTGTAGATGAGATACCAACAGAACTATTTCAAGCCACAGGGACCGCATCTGTCAAAACCCTAGCAAGAATATGCCAACAAATAGGGGGAAAAAACAATGGCTCATAGACTGGAAACATTTAATATACATTCCAGTTCCCAAGAAAGGAGATGCTAAGGGGTCCCTACCTTGGGTTGAGCGAAGCAGCCTCAGCAGATGGATTTGGGGAGTGGGTGATGATGAGGCAATGCAGGACACAGACTAACTGATACACAGCTGGCCTACCCCCCTCCCCAGCCAGAGCTGGCCTGCTCTCCTCAGGTGTGGTGGAGCATCCTGACCCCTTCAAGGTGGATTCGTGAAGGAAAAGGTATAGTTAGCTGTCAGCAAGGTAGAACAGGTAGAAGTGGACGTGGCTGTGCTTGATGAGCTTGCCACCCCTGGGACTGAAATGTCTGGAATGACAATCTCTACTGTTTGCCAGCCTTTTGCCATTTCCGTACATAGAGAAGGGGGTGACTTTCATGCAGCCGCTGCTGCTGGCAGTCAAACAGTTCAAGAATTCGTCACAGTGAATGGTTAGTTTCCAGGCAACCCTGTTGGCTGATGATCTAAAACAATAGTCTATTAAATGCATAGAAAACAAAGTGAATTGATGGAAAAAGGGGAACCCAGAACAGCAGATGGGAAGGAAGCAGGAAGAAATCCTGCCATTTGGTCTGGATTAGGGGTCTTTCACGGTGTCAAGAAGGGGGAATACATCCCCATTTCACACACACACACCCCGGGGGCTATGTCTCCTGCAAAGGGGCCTTGTCAGCTGCTTGGGAAGGATGACTGGCTGAAAAATGTCTTCTACCAGCTCCAGCAGGCTTGTCAGTCCTGCCCTCCCCGGTCAGAAAGCCCTCCTGCAGATGAAGGTGCTGTTTGCCGGGCAGTCAAATGCCCTCGTTCGAAAGCCAGGCCTTTCCTGCTACCTGAGTGTTGGTGCTGAGGGTCAGAGAGCCCCAGCTTCTGGATCTGTCCGGTGCATCAGGCTCTTCTGGCCGGCCTGGGCAGAGGTTTCCAGAGGGCCAGCCATGCTAGTTGCCCAGAGAATGAAGAATTTAGAGTCTGGTGGCACCTGCCACACCAGCTACTGTAGTTCTATTTGGCAGAATCTTCCCAAGGTTATCGCTCATAGGTTATCTGCCCCAGTAGGCAGACAATTATATATGTGATTTCTCTTTCTTTCTGTGTTTGTTTTGTGTGGAACTGAAAAATTGGGGACTGGCTGAAGGCTGACCCATTCCCAAGCCTGTCAATGCCACCTCAGCTTGTTTTCCCCCCCTTTTTCTTTGCCTGCCTCCTCATCAGGGAAAGTGTTGCTTACAGGGACCCGGCCGTGCTCTGTTTCCTGCCCAGGCTGTGTCTGGTTGTGTGACTGGGAAACAGGACCACAAAGCCAGGCTGTGCTGGATGCAGCCTGTCGAGACTGATCAGAGGAGCCGGGGTCTCATTTGCCACACGTGTCTGGCACCAAGTGGGCACTGCTTCTGCATTAATAAAAGGAGGGACTGGCTAATTGGGGGCTTCCCGTCTGCCAGGCTGAGGGTCCTCCTCTCTGTTTTGCTGAAAGCTCTGTTTTCTGGGGCTCCCCCAGAACATTTCTGCTTCTGGTGATGCTGAAGTTCTGGGGAGAGGGGCTTGTGAGACAGTCTAGAGTCCCACCACAAGGAGAGCAACCCCAGGTCCAGGGTTTGGGTGGCAGAGCCCTCTGGTAACAACAACCCCCAGCTAGCAGAGCCTGCCGTCCTCATAAATTGCTGGCTTTTCAGTCCATACTTGCCTGTGAGGTAGGGGAGCTGCTGAGGGGTGAGGTTTCAGGTGCTTGCCAGGGAACAGGGAGAGGCTGGGCTCAGAAAGGGCCAGGCTGAGAAGCCATGTCTGAACCCAGACCTTCCAAAGCCAGCATTCTCCTCTGGCATCCCATAATGACCCACCAGGATTGCTGTGCTTCTGAAGGCTTTTGAGACCCTTGAGTTTGGGAAGATGAAGGAGCAGCAAGACAAATTAGAGGAAGTTTGTGTTCTTGCTTTGCCACGGAGCCTTCTAGACCTCGCCTTGCTTTATGCCAGTGTGGGTTGGAGTGCAAATCGCACGGGCGGTGCTTTGCCGAGGCTTTCATTCTGTGCCTCCCGCTCCCCGTGCCGTTCTTTGAGTGCCATCAAGCAGGCATGGCGTTTGGGTCTCTTTCAGCTGTTTTGGTTCGGCTCTGCAGCTGCAGCTGTCCAGCACAGCACCCTTTCTTTGAGATGCGAGGGAAGTCAGTGGGGGCAGCTTGGCCTCCTTGGTTTGGAACTCAATTGCCAGTCTTTCTTTTAAAAAAGGGTGGTGGTGGTGGGGAGAAAGTTTCTTCTAAGAAACAGGAAGCAGTAATTCTTCTTGGCACCTCTTAGACTAGTTCAGGAACAGGCAAGCCCTCAGATTTCACAGAACTCTTCAGCAGGCATCTGTGAAACTCAGTCCTGATCTATTCCTAATATTAATTTGAAAAGGCCAAAGCAGGAACTTTTTTCTCCTGCCTGTGTGCATTCATACATATACTTGGTTTGTCAATTCCTTCTTTTGATTAAAGAAGTGAACAACAGCAACACAAAGACAACATGTAAATAAACAAAAATAAAAGTAAAGAAATTTAATAAAACATGTAGATAAAAGATAATAGAATTAAAAGCCAAACAGTTAAAATTAGTGACCACCTATTTATAGATCAGTTTATCAGACTGATGCCAGAAGGTGTAAAACAAACAAGACAGTTCAGTTCTGGTCTTTCTGGTCTCATGACAGTCCTGGATTTTGTTGCAGTTGTTTTTTAATCCGGTTTAGATACAGAGCAAGTAATGTTTTTGTTGAAGTTGGGAGTGGGGCAGGGCGGGGGGGGGGCTGATTCCTTCACCTTGGGCTATTGAAAGGAAGCTCCTGTTGGCCTCTTGGCTTGTCTTATTCCCAGGCTATCTTTTGGAGAATCGTTTTCTGAAATGGCTCCAACTCTTAAAACAAGATGCAGCTTTGTAAATGGATGCTGTTTTTGTCTGCCTTGCTACATATTGAAAATACAGATTTCTTTTCTTTTTTCTTTTTTTAAATACATTTATTAAACAAACATCCAACCTAAACAACATAAACCTAACACCACAATAAAATACAATTACATAATACACCAGTGCCACCATCGCCCTCAGGGCTACCATTAATAATATTTTCAATTTCATTCATTCCATTTTCTCTCCAAAACGTCATTGTTTCTTCCCTCGGTGTATACCTCTTCCCTCTTCAAAATACATAGTCCAAGAATACACTCCATATTTTCTTAAAATCATCAATTTTTGATACGCAATTTAAAAAGTTTTTCTTGGCTAGCTGTGGTGGGAATCTCCCCTCCTGCAGGAATCCCCACGGGGGGGGTAGCTCTTCCTCCCCCCACACCAGCTGCCACTCATTGTTTTTGTTTTTAAGAAAAACAAACTGCCTTTATAGTCCACTCCTGTTGCCTCAAGGATATTGTAAATATTTTAAAGTCATTTACAGATCCATGAGCCCTTTTTTCTGCTGCCTCCTGTAGATTTCAGAGTGAGAGCTCCGGGAGATCATCAAGGTCCAGGACGCGCCCCCCCCAAGACAGATTTCTAAATCAGTCTCTCTCTGTGTGTGTGTGTGTGTGTGTGCGTGTGTGCAAAGCGCAGTTCTGGGTGAGGGGTGCATCCTCCTGCCCACTCCACCCCACCAGCCAGAGGGCTGCCAGCTGGAGTGAAAAGGTCTCTCCCCCCCCCCCAGAAGTTGATGGAAATCTGGAGAGGAGTTCTGGCTAGAAAGCGGCCAGTTCCTTTGGGGTCCTTTTCTGGCAAGAGGAGGTGGCGCTGGGAGGTCTCGCCAGGACTCCCCACCAGAACCTAGGAGAGGACTGCAGGGATTGCCAAAGGAGGCGAGCCTTTGGGGAAGGTGCCGAGGGAGGTGCCTGGGTCTCTTCGCCTCCGTCTTCCAGCCTCCTGGGGGTGGGGTTACCACCCTTCCTCCTGGAAGGAGCACCAGAATCTGCAGCAGCTGCTCGGTTGCCTGGGCTTCAGGGGCTGTGCTGAGCGACCCAGCGGCCTTTCCTTCCTGCTGCTCTGCTAGCTGCGGCCACAGCTCCTCCTAGGCAAGCTTTTCTCACCTGAGAGGTGAGGGACCCCCTGACAACAGGCCATCTAACTGCAGAGAGGAGCAAAACGCAAGTTGAAACGCAGAGGCTTTCAAGAGCTGGGGGGGGAAAGGCAAATGCCAAGGAAACCGCATTGTCTTTCCAAAAAGCAAGAGTTTAAGGCCCTCGGAACTCTTGTTTGGATTGGATTTCAGGGCTCAGGATGGGCAGGAAAGAAGTTGAAAAGTCCCAGATGCTACTATAGAGAGCCAATGCCTTAACTGCCAGCATGGAGGTGGCAATCTTGCAGAGGCAGCTGAGGGTGCCATGGTGTCAGGTGGTCTTTCCCAGAAGGGAGAATCGATCAATGGCCTTTAAATACCAGAAGACAAATTTTGTGGTTAATAATCACAGTATTTCACCTGTATGGGAAAAATGGCTACTTTGATATAGCTATTGAGCTTTGTGGTTTTGTTGAATGCGCGCTAATAGATTTAAAAAACCGTATATGTCAGGTGGCTCTGTGTGTGTGTGTGTGTGTGTGTGTGTGTGTGCATGTGCATGCATGCTTTATTTAAATTGTTCCCTATGCAGTTGTTAAATGCTCACTCTCCCTTGACCTTTTCCTCACCTGCTGTTCCTTTACAGGTTTCTGACACATGTTAGGGAAAGGAAACAAGCATGCTGTTGGAGACACACTCGAGGGTGGAAAGACAATGGAGCAGGAAAGGTTAATTCTCCGGCCCTAACCACTCCTGCTGCTGCTGCTGCTGCAGGACTCTCTGCCCCCCTCCCCCCCCCGTATGGAGAGGGGCTTCCCCCTGAGTGCTCCACGTCTTCCAGCTCAAAGGCTGGCACCCACAAGTGGGAAGCCCTGCACCAAGGAAATGGCCTTCCTGCATAAGTTAGAGGAACAAGGCCTAAGGCTGGAAAAGGAGGGGGATGGCCCTGGCTGGGCAAGGTGGTCCCTCAGCCAGGCAGAGCTGTAAGGATGACGGATGGAGACAAGGACCAGGGACCAGAGCAGATGGGCAGCCGGACCTCTGCCCTGGCTGTCTCTCCTCCCCTGGCAGGGCTCTGGGAGCAACTGTTTGTATCATTTTGCACAGGCAGCTGGTCTGGAGGGTGGGTGTTATCAGTCAAGATCAGCTGGGTAGGCTTGCCTCCAGGAAGCATCCCAGCGGAGGTGAAGTGCCTTCCTCCTTTAAGGCTGTCTTGCTAGGCAGAGCTCTGATGCCAGGACTCCTGTTCCCTTTGAACTCTTCATATTTGACAGGGAGGCTAAGTGGAACAGAGTGGGGCTGAAAAGAGGAAGAGGGAGGTGTGCGTGCGCTCATGTGTGCATGTGCCGAGAAGTCTCCTTGGGGAATTCAGCCGATTCAGAGGCCGCTGGCCCAGCTCCAAGCTTCCCCCCCCCTCTGCCGCCCCTGCTCAACTTTCCCTGATCAGTTACCCTTTGAGAAATGAACTCTTTAGCAATTGCCCACAACCCATCATAATCTCATGCTAGTTTATGCAAATGTGGATGATTTGCATATGTATATGACTCTACACAGTGCCTTTTCAGCCATCTTTTAATATCTGAAACCCAAAAGATTGATCTGTGTGAAAACTTCCTGGGCAAATATGGTGCATATCAGATTAAATAATGAATGATTCCAATCAGAGTTGATTTGCATGGGCTGATCAAGCTAATTACTTCAGCGTCTCTAGGAACACTGCCAGTGACCGTGTTTCCTATGCAGTGAGAATGCTAAGTTCTCCTCTTTTGCGGAGTCAAGTGTACATTGCCACGTAGCATGGCAGATCAACTCCAAACAAGAGCTATATTTCAAAACCCTGAACAAGACCACAGTGGCATTGGGGGGGGGGGTTACCCAGAGTCGCCCCAAAGAGTGATTCACTCCCCTCCTCACAAACTGGCTGACCAGGTGGCTGAGGCTACTCAGCAGCCCTTGCCCAGGCAACTGCAGTGGGAACGGGACCTGGGCAGGGTGATGTGGTGTGGTGGTGGTGGGGTCTGCTTCTCAGAGCCTGACAAGGTAAGGAAGCCCCTGCTATTAATTATGCATGCGCTATTTAGCTGGCTCCTTTTTTCTGTTTTATTCAGTACATTTTAAAAATATGTTTTTAAATGATTAATGCACATGGGGTAGCTCTGCTGTCAGTGTAACAATTAAGAGACGCTTCTTTGGAAAAGCTGAGCAGTGCTGCTGCTGATCTGCATCCCCTTTTTGCAAGGGGAGCTCGTTTAAGGAGTGAAGGATAGAATAGGAATGTACAGTATATGGACCAACCTAAGCTCTCCAGCAGTGGCTAAAGACAGGATGAAACCTCTGGGCCCTACGGCTTCCAAAAACTCAGGGTTTCATGCTAATGAAAGGTTTTATGTGGCATAAGTTTTTGTGGACTTCAGCACAATATTTTGGCGTATCTGAAGAAGTGGCTGGGCTCCTCAAAAGCTTGTACCCAAGAACGTATTTGAGTTTTTAGGTTTTGCTGCAACAGAGTCACAAGGCTACCCCCTGGAAATGCCATTGTATTATTTTTTCTGCTTCTTAAAAGTACCTTTCCATGCTCTGGAACCTCCTCATGCCCAGTTGAATGAAGTTGTGGTTACACACATTGATGAAGGAGGGGACCAGCAATGTGTGTGTGTGTGTGTGTGTGTGTGTGTGTGTGTGTGTGTGTGTGTAAGAGAGAGAGAGAGAGAGAGAGAGAGAGAGAGACTCTCCCCTCCCTCCCATCTTCTTATACCTGGACAAGGAGTTGCTCCAGCTTTGAAGTCAGGAATGGCTTTAAGAGCAAGTTCATGTTGTATGACAGAAACCGCTCAGGAGGAGACAGCCGGAAGCATCCGGGTCCTTGTCCTGGTCTCTGAACAAGGTTGAGGGGGGAACCCTGTGGTCCCGTGGCAGAGGGCATCTCTTCCATGCCCAAAGTCCTGGGCTCAGACCCACTTTCACTTCCCTAAGGGGGTAGGTCTTCCTTCTCCCACCTCTGCTTTGCTAAGGAGCCAAAAGGGATTTTCCACCCTTCCAGCCCCCAACCTTGCCCTTTAACCCCTCCCTGAATGAGACCGATGGGGCAGTACATTTAGGTTTAACAAATGAGTTAAGACCCTTGTGGGGCCGGAGCCTTTCCCTGGTCCTCCTTTCCTCGCCGGTTCCCTCTGGCCTCCCCCTTCTCAGAAGGACAGCCACTGTGTCGGGCAGGAGCCGTCGTGCCCAGTGAGATGGACAGCCCAAATGCCAACTCCCACGTGGCTCTTTGAGTGGCAGCCACGGAGGCTCCCCTCGGTCATCCACACTAGATCCCACAGAGAAGCCTCTCGTGGAGGGAGCAAGGGCTGTTACCCCACCCCTACAGGCCACCGTCCCCATCCTCTCCCATCCTTTCTCTGGGCACCGTTAAATCTTCTGCTCTTACCCTGGTTGGGGTGAGGACGTGGTCTGGAGGGCACAGATGCCATTATGAGAACCATGATGTGGGCCTTGGGTTTCCTGTCCTGTCTCAGTCTCAGTGTCGTGTTTGTCTAAGGCCGTGGTTCTCATGGCCAGCTCATATGGTTTCGTGCCCTGGTGGGTGACTGAGAGGTAATGGCATCTTCCTTCACCAGAAGGTTATTCTGCTGCCTTTGCTGATTGGAACCAAGGGCTGTTTTGGCAGGGAGGGTAAGAGGAGTCCCTGGCAGCCTCTTTTCAACCATGCAGCAGACTTTCAGTTCCGCTACAGAGAAAGCCAGCAATAGATCAGCTGAAACCATCAAAGCCTTCTCTCTTTGAGGAGGCTCTCTCTCTCTCTCTTTGCCTTTGGAGAGGCAGGAGGTCTGCCCTCAGCACAGAGGAAAGAGCATCGTCTTCCTTTGATTCGACTCCATGATCCCTCACTGGCTGGGCAGGAGGGCAGCTGAGTTACTCTGAGGCAGAAAGCCAGGTAACCAAAGCCTGCGGTGCTGGCGATGCCCTGGCTACTCGGCGAGCAACTCCCTCGTCTTTCTGCCAGCCTTGTGTTCCTCTCCACGGAAAGGCAGGCAGAAGCTTGTTTGTGGGCTACGAGGGGTAGCCTCCCTCCCACCCAGAAGTCCTTGGGGGAGTCAACCAATCTTCCTCTGTCCCTTCCTGAGTTGCCACCCTTTCCCTCTCTGACTGGGCAGCACAGAGAGAAGGGCCACAAACCCCCTCTTTTGCAGGCTGGGGCTGTTTCCACAGGGAAGCCATTGGGCCACCTTTCCGCTGACCTTGGCTTTGCCCAGCAGCTGGCCTGACAGTTCTGCAGTGGCAGCTGCTGCTGCCCTTCATGCCTGGGCAGCAGCCCTGATGGACCTTGTATCCACCTGGTCAGTGGGGCTGTGTTTATGTTCCTGCTCCTTCTTGTTTTGCATTTGGCTCTTCTTTGTACCACTGAGACTTTGAGATTGCTCGTCTTTCACCTTCCAGTGGTACAAATCTCTCTCTCTCTCTCTCTCCCTCTCTCCCTCCCTCTCTCTCTCTCTCTCTCTCTCTCTCTCTCTCTCTCTCACACACACACACACACACACACACACACACACACACACACACACACACACACACACACACACACACACACACACACACACACACACACACACACACACACACACACACACACACACACACACACACACACACACACAAGTTTCAAAGAACAAGGAAGCCCCACCTGCTTCACCCATTGAACCTCTTCCTTTCCCAAATGGGGCAGCCTCCTGAACAATTTGTGGTATGTTAAGAAAGACATCTTTCTCCTTGGAAGGAGATGCTCAGTTTGTTTTGAGACTTCAAACTGTAGTCTAGGTGAAATCCAAGAGAGCTACCTTCTTTCTTTGCTTCCTGCCTGGATGTGGAAGGAGGGAGGTGAAAGGACCTCCCCCGCCCCCCCGTGTGCTGAGTGAAGCTTCTTGCTTCTTGCTCCCCCCACCCGCTGCCCCGCAAAGCAGGAACCTTTTGTACTTCACCGGCTGCCAGTCCTGCTTCCCTGTCCTTGTTGCCTTTGATCAGACCTTGTCCCTCCTTTCCGCCTCCTTTTCCCCACTTAGGGTTCCTTTGAACCCCAAACTTATCCTGGATCTCCAAAAGGCAGCCAGATGAATAGAACAAACTCCTTCCGATGCGTCTACAAGCAGGAGTCTGGACTATTTATACCATCCATGGAAGATCTGGGGCAACGTGTTTGGTTTAGTTAGTGCAGAAAAGCAGATGCAGTCTCAAGAAGTCTGGAAGCCTAAGCAGCATCGTTAATTGCAATGCGCTCTTGGATGCTGCACCGTTTATGGAAAGGGGGAATTTTGCTCAGGGAACATGGTCTGCAGCCAAAGGATCAAGTGTGGAAGCAGAAAAGGTGGGTGCAGATTTTATGTCATTGCCCAAGTTGAACCTATTGAGTCAAGGCTGCCCTGAAAATCCTGGTGGGCCGCTGAAGTGTGTGCCAAGGGTGGGGTGCTCAGCATTGTGAGAGAATGCTGGATGGATGGACACAGATGTCCTGGTTAGCATTTAGGGAAACTAAAGAGGCAAATGATTAAAATGCAGGGGAGCACAGAGTTTGAGGATATGGGCCTGTTTCAGTGGAATTGTTAGCAAGGGGGCTTCAAGGAGGTGCGATCAAATGGGTTGGAAAGCTGGCGGAATGGCTGGAGGGCATTTATAGAAGGTTACACAAAGCACTGTAAATAAGTGATTAATGTTGGTATTCCTTTCATATTTCCTTTCTCACAAAATCTTCCTTTGAATGATCTTCACTCCCAGGAAATGCCATTTCCTTCTGTATCTGGCTTGTTCATTAATGACATATAGTCCTGTGTATTCAAAGAATAGGATGCCTGTGTCAATTGTTTTTTGAGGTTTCTTTTCTGGGCTTATGGTGGCATGTCTTCCCACGACATGGAATGGCTTTCTCTCATGATGCCTTGAGCCAGCTACACTAAAAGTGCATTGTCGTCTCAAGTACACTTTTGTATTTGCTTAATTCTAAGATATGGTCATATCTCAAAAGTTTAAATGAGGAAGAATCTCCTCATTTGCAGGGTTTCAGTTTGTTGTCAGCTGTGTCAGGACTATGCACAGCCGTTTGCCGATGCATGTGAAGTCCAGTGGCTATGGATGGAGTTTGTAAACCCTGTCTGTATACAGTAGGCATGATCCAGCATAGATTAAGGCATAATAAGTAATGTAATTGATTTCAGTGGGATGGTACGTGGCCATGTCTGTGTGGGATTGTGGCCAGAGCTTGTCATGCTGTGGTGCATTACTGAAAAGTCATCAAGGGAAGGCAGAGAGTGTCTTATTTTTGCTGGGGTGATGGAAATATGGCTTGAGTTAAATGAAAAAAGTGAACCACTGAGGTCTCAAGTTGAGTGAAGGGAGGGTGAAGCATTAGGAGAATCAGTTTTGAGGGTGCCAACCCATAAACTTTACCCGTGACCAGAAATAAGCCCTTGGACAGCAAATCCCTTTTCAATTTCCAGAATTATACTGCGGTGACCTCGCACTTTGGCTCTTTGTTGGCCATCCATCCTTTCTGTCCCATGCACTCTCCCCAGTTTTGTTTTGTTTTGTTCGGGTGATGCTAATAGCCCCCTCCCCCATATGGCCAAGCGGTCCGATCCGCATCGCCCTGCTTAACTCCCTGGGATTGCAAGCGGCTCTCCAAGGGCCCAGCCTGGGAAAGATTTCTCCTGACTCTTCTGGATTTTATCTACAGATGGCAGGTAATGAACTTGGGGGAAATCCACAGTTAAAGCAGGCGCTGCCCTGCTAAGCTCTCAGTTTCCTCCTCCTCTGATTCAACAAATCCAGACCTATCCAGAGTGAACATTTCTGGACCCTCTGCTGCTGTCAGTTCAGATGAATCAGTGTGAAATAAATGATGAAAAAAAATGTTGCAGCTATTTTTTGGAAACTGTCATTAATCCGAGTTGCTAGGCAAACCCCCACACGTGTTAATCCAGTGGCTATTTGGGAAGAGGACAAGTTCAGCACCATGGCCAGTTCCCAGGCTCCTCTTGCGAAAGGGGTCACAGCTGGGCAGGGCAGTTTCTCCTTCTGTCACCAGCCCTGCCCTATTTCCCAAAGACTCTGCTTGCAAGTGGATTGAGACCAGCCAATCTAGCTGAACTGAATGACTCTTGCATACGGGAGCCCTCCTGGGAAATGTTATATTAAAAGGGGACCCCTTCATTCCTCCTTCTTCTGGTTCCACTGCTGACCCCCCTGACTGTTCCTGGGCACATGACCTGGAGCAAGTCCCATTAATCCAGGTTGTGTTCACCTCACAGTGTGCCAGAGGCATGTGACATATAAATGCATTATTATGGGTTGTGGCGGTATAAGCGTTAGTGAGCTTAGTCACCAGGTGCTCAGCTGGGAGAGCAATACCCATATACAAAGGTATATACCAGCAAACAATACATCGCTACATTTCAAAGCGTATGCACTCGGGATCACGACCCTCATCCTGGACAGCTGTGTGCTCTGTGCAACACCCTGCTTGCTCTGAGGTAGAGGCTGTTTGCCAAGTGCAAGGTTGCTGGTGTGCAGCGAGAGGAGGGTTATCTGGAGGAGGCCTTCAGAAGGAAGCTGGGGCTGCCGGGGTTTCCCACTGAGATGCTCCCCAGGCATGAGAGGAGATGGCTCTGGGTGCTCCCTGAGCTCGTGTTCCCCTCTTTCTGCTGCTGTTGTGGTTGTTTCCGAGAACGACCCTTGTTTCTAGGAGGGGGGAGCCACTCACTGACCTCTTCCGGCCAGGAATGGTTTCCACACTCAGCCCACAGAAGGCACGCACCTTGCTATCTGGCATTGAGGGGAATGTCTTGCAGTCGAGTTTGCCAGTGGAGGCACTTGCACCCGGGGCTGGAGGAGGGGAGGGAGGGAGGGAGGGAGGGATGGTCTTTGCACAGAAGAGTGCCCAATGCAGTGGGGCACAGTCCACAGAAGCCCCTTCCAAAGGAACATTGCTCACCTTTAAGATGCCACTGAGTGGCAGTGATTCCTGCCAAAGGCTCTCTGCTTGGACCTTTGGGGAGCCCCCCCACCTCCTGAGTGGCAGAAGCCAGGTTCCCCATACTGCCCTTGTTCCCGCCCCTTCAGGCAGGCAAAGTCCACCTCACCCTCCCACTGTCACACTGTCTTAGTAACCCAAACTCAGGCACCATGTGGTCCCTTTTCCTTACCAATCTGCCTGCGCGCGCACGCGCACACACAGACACAGACACAGACACAGACACAGACACAGACACAGACACAGACACAGACACAGACACAGACACACACACACACACACACACACACACACACACACACCTGCCCTGCATCACATATTTCAGATTTCCCACAGACCCCGTGAACTGTTGGCACAGGAGAGGAGCAAGCCAGGAGGGATGGCAGCCTGGTGGCTTTTCTCTGGAGGGTTTTGTGCAGGATATGGGCAAAAGGGCAGAGACCCTGCATGGGGACAGAGCTGGTCCCAGGCCACCCCTCTGCTGGACATGCATCCCCTAAGCTTTTGGGGCCCCCATTGCCTCCTGGCTCTTTCATCTGGAAAATGGGGATCAGGACTGAGCAAACAATGGTGATTTAGGCACTGGTGACGTTTACAGTCCTCTGCAATGAGCACCAGCATCTGTGACTGTGGGTTCTCCCTTCTGGGAAAGGGAAACACTCAGCTCTTCCCGGAGACCCCCTGGAGAGTGTGTCCTACCTGGGAACAGGATCTGCCTGCCTATGAGCCGTAGCGGAGCTGGGGGGATCATTCCCCTCTTCCAGAAAGGAGACCAAGGAATGAAGAACGTGGCAGGGTGGGGGATCCCTTCCTCTCAGCAGTCCCTGGTTGGCGACAGCCACTCTGGTGTTGCTGGGGCTGCTGTGAGAGGCGGGCAGGCGGGCAAGCAAGCAAGCAGGCAGGCAGGCAGGCAGCTGCCTGATGCAAGCGAGAGCATGTGTTCCCCTGCTCGCTCCCTGTCATGGGTCTGGGGCTGAGCCAGGCAGCTTCTTTAAGATTCCGATCACAGCCGGTGCTGAATTTCGAAGGCTTGAGTGCTCAGAATCGCTCCCTCTCATTCTCTCTGCACAGACGCTGCCATCGCCCATGCTGGGGAGAAGGAAAGGAGGGGCCGGGGCCGGAGGTCATCTCTCCCACCCGCTGTTGGGCACAGGCAGTGAGTATCTTGCTTCTGGGGGGGGGGGGGAAGAGGGGCAAAGCTCTTCCTTTGTGCCCCCATGTTGTTCTTTGGGGTGTGCCCCGGTCTCAGGCAGCATTTCCCTTTGGAGAGGGTGATGCTGATGGCCGTGGCCTGGCATCCCTCCCTGCTCCTGGATGCCACACTCCTGGATGCACAGGAGTTTTGCTGGATGCGCATCGCAGACAGAGAGGTGAGCCCTCTGAAGGATCGCTCATCCTGAGCAATTTGCAACTGGATTTATTAAAGAGAGAAAGAGAATCGGGGATTTAGGAAATTGATTTGTCAGCTGCTCAGCCCTGCAGTGAAAGCATTTAACAGGGAGAATGAAAACACAGGGAAGAGATGGGATGTATTTAAATGTCCATATCTCACAGAGATGTTTCCAGGGAGGAAGGGGGGGAAACCATCCTGTTGGCTGTTATTTCTGCGGCCTGGCACTTGGGGTGTGCCAGTGTTTTCTTCCTCCCCGAGACCAAATTGGCCAACCTTCCTGCTGCTGGCAGGGAAGAAGATCCGGTTCAGAGAGCTGCCACATCTCTGGCATTTCCTCACTCTCTTGTGCTCTTTGTGGACTGTGCTTGAATTCTGTCTGGTGGGAATAAAGCTGGACAAGGCTGTCCCAGTGTGGTTTTCCCAGCGGCATAATTTCTCAGCCAGACCAATGAATATCCAGATGGAGCAGAGAAGGCTGGGGTGTTTCAGACAGCCTTGTCGGGTGGAAGGGCGGGTGTGTGCTCTGCTTTTCCTGCCTTGTCCATGCGGCACCATCCGGCTGGTCACTGTCCATCGTGCATCATTCTGTGGTGTTTTGAAAGATCCTTCTCGGCTCAAGACAGAGGGCTGAGGGGAAGGGCTGGCAGGGAGCAATGCCTCCCCTCTCGGGGCCTTGATCCAAGGGTGGCCTGTTCTCATGGTGTATTTTGACAGCACCACTTTCTTACCCTTGGTTAGAAGTCCCAAAATCAGGGGTCAGGAGTTGCAGAGAGCTCCCTCAAATAAAATAAAATAAAATAAGCCTCTCCCCCCCCCCCAAAAAAAAAGTCCATGGAAATGGCAGCTTTAAGTGACTGTGTGTGTGAGTGTTGGGGGGGGAGAGAGAGAGGCTGTTTGGAGCCTCTAAGAGGCCCGGAGGCATTGAAGAGGCTCCTGAGGGTGCCACTGGTCCATTTTGAGGCCTAAACATTTTCTGTCACCAAAGGTCTAGAGGGTCCGGGGTGGATCCAGGGGGCATATTGGATGCCCCCCCCACAGCCCCCACCCATGCTTCACAATTGCTTCTGGAGGGCATGATGGGCTCAGGCAGGGACCCTCCGGAGGGGGATTTCAGGGAAGCCAAGAGCCTGCAGGGTCTGCCAGACCCTCCGAGAGAGTTTGTGGGAGTAAGAATGTCTGCCTGCAGGAAAAGCTTCTGTGGGATGATTTTGTTCAGACCTGCCCCATGTTGGAGGTTTTTCTTCTTCTTCTTCTTCTTCCTGTGCTCCATCCCTGTCTTGCCTCACTGGCAATCTGAAAGGGGGTGTCCCCTTTGAGGCAAAGCTGGATCATTGCATTGTTTTACTTGAAGGTTCCTGCACCCCCAAGCAGAGCCAAGAAGAGTTTTAAGCCAGCCACGGTCATGGCTGGGCCCAAGAAGC
This sequence comes from Pogona vitticeps, assembly GCF_051106095.1. Taxonomy (NCBI): domain Eukaryota; kingdom Metazoa; phylum Chordata; class Lepidosauria; order Squamata; family Agamidae; genus Pogona; species Pogona vitticeps. The sequence goes on along the minus strand of NC_135793.1, from coordinate 26,371,466 downwards.
AAGGCCGGTAGCTACTGTACGGGGCCCAGGAATTGGGGCCCCGAGAAAGGTAGAAATGCAAATGCATGCAAGCCAGTCAGGCCTCTTTTTTTTCCCCTGGGCGAGAGAGGCATTTGATGGGGGCAGGGCGGGAGGGCCCTGCATCTCCACACCCAGCAGGACCTCAACCAAGGAGTCCTGAAGCCCACCTGTTCTCTGCTGAGGGATGACTCCAAAGTCCAGATGACCCCCTCCCTTGGTGCCGCTGGCTCTGTCAGGGCCAGGGAGTGCAGTGGACATGGTGAGATGTTGAGTGTGAGGGTTGGCCTGGATGTTCCCCATATTTGTGAGCAACCAAGTGGGGCCGAATCCAGCCGCTGCAGAACAGCTGCCCCGCTTCATAACGCCCACCGTGATGTGGCTGGTGCTGGCCTGAGAGCAGAAGGGTTTCCAGGCTAGGAGGCAGGTGATGATCTGGAGAAGGGAATCCCTGCCCAGAGGGCATCTGAGGGCACTTATCGATGCCTTGCCACTTAGGGAGCCACAGCTGCCTGCCATACAAGAGTGGCACCTTGGCAAGGCTGGCAGAGCCATTGTGCCAAAACCTGTGCCAGCCATGAAGGGCTCTAATAAATAAAGACATCTCGACTTGGTACAGAAATGATGCCATTGTTGGTGCCAATCAAGCCGCCAAGGGGAGGCCATTCTATAGCTGGGGTCCCATGGCAGAAGCAGCCCTCCGTTGTATCTCCACCTAATGAACTTTTCTCAATGGTGGGACGTGAAGAGGAGGGTCTCCCCAGACGGTTTATAGGAGGGCCCTGCCGTCTTGCAGCCAGGGCCAGGGCGATGTGTCAGAGCCTGTCGGGAAGGGCACTGGCGTCTTTGAAAAGGTGGTGGGGGGGGTGTCGTTGAAGGAAGGCTCCCACACGGCTCTGCCTCTTCCACACCCTGGGGATTTTTTCCTACTTCATTGGCTTGGCAGTCACCCTTCACCTCAGATGGCACTTCAAAAGGGAGCTGAGATGCTGGCTGAGGATCCGGCCTCTGGAGGTTCAGCCGCTGCCACAGAGCCAGCAGCGGTGAGAAGAGCCACGGCCATCTCAGATGAGACCCGAAAACAATGTCCTCCCAGGAAGGGTCCCGCCAGGCAGGCACAAATGAGGCGGGACAGCTCCTCTGTTGCCCTCGGTGGGGCGAGCCAAGGCTCTCTGCCCCAGAGGTGGGTGGAGCAGTGGTGGCTGGCATCAGCAGGAGGGCCAGCCGGTCTCTCTCCTCCTTGGTCTAAAGGAGATGCCTTAGGTGGAGCTGGGGAAAGGAGCCGGCCCTCCTCACTCTTGGAAAAACAGGTGAGCCGCTGTTCTCTGCTCACAGCTGTACAAGTCTTGGTGGTGCTGCCAAAGCAAAACACGGAAGAAAGGCTGCTCATTCTTTCTTGCCAGATTTCGGAATGGAAAAGCAGTACGCACTCATTCTGCTGCCAACTCCTGTACCAGTCCTTGTGCTTCCGGGGGGGGGGGGCGGCTGAGCTGGGCCCATCACCAAGCAGCCTGGGGTGTTTGACCTCCTCCTCCCCCCCCCCCGTGTTGCTCTGGACCAGGAAGCGCCACAGGCTCTTCCAATGCTGCTGCAATGCCTTTCTGTCCCTCTTCCCTTGCTACAGAAACACCAGATTTGCATAGAGTGCTAATAAGATACACTAATTATGCAAGCCAGGAACACTGAAGCACGCTGTCCTATTAGCATAATTCATGCCGGGTGGGCGTTTCATCTCCCCCCCCCCCCGGGAAGGGAGGAGGGAGGACCAGCCTTGCCCCCAGTGGGGCTTGTGTGAGGGGGTCTGTTCAGCCCTAGGGTCCTGCACAGCCCATGGGGATGGTCTGCTAGTGGTGCTGGTGGTGGGAACCCTTTTGCCCAGATTATTTTTCCCCCCCAAGGAGGTGGCCGTGCAGATCTGTTGCAGGAAAAACACCAAGGAGTCCCTAACCCCAGCAGCGTCCCTGCTCTCCTTCCCCTTTGCCGTCTCTCTTCCCCTTTCATGCTCCCTTCTGAAAAAAAATTATTTCCGCTTCTTGGATCCTCCAGGGTTCTGGTGGTGCTCCTTAGAGGCTGAAGACCTCCTCCCCACTGCAATCCACTCCTGGGAGGGAGGCCACGGCTGCAAGGTGGCCACCTGGCTCCCAAGGATGATGCTGAGCTCCCTCTGCCTTCTCTCTCCCCTGATGTCCCCTCACCCAGACATGTGATGCTGGAGGAGCGCTGGAATGATATGGAATGTGGGCAGCTGTCTTCAGACACCCTCCGACAGGTGAAGATCCAGCGTGATGCCCTCTACGGATTTGGCTTTGTGGCTGGCAGCGAGAGGCCGGTGGTGGTTCGCTCTGTGACTCCAGGTGGGCCAATGGGGTGGGAGCAGAGAAAGGGGTGGGGGGAAATCAGGCCGTGTTTGGGAGGCAGGTACAGTATTGGGATTCCCTTGTTCTTCCAGGGACCCAGAAGCTGGAGATGATGCTGGAATTAGGACTTGGGGGGTGGCAGGGGGGAACCAGAGAGAGCAGAACCAGCAACTAAATTGGGGAGCAGGGAGGGATTAGAAATGAGATGAGGGACCGTCAGGTGGAACCGTGCAAACTCACCTCTGGATTTCTCCCAGGAGGGGGAAATCCACTGCCCAAGCTGTACCCACCCCAGCCTCCCTCTCAGACTCACAGGGGGTGGCCCTTTCTTGGGCAGGTGGGCCCTCAGAAGACAAGCTCCTGCCGGGGGACCAGATCTTGGCCATAAACCATGAAGATGTGAGCGACGTCCCCAGAGAGAGATTCATAGAACTTGTGAGGTAAGCAAGCGGGGATGGGTGGGAGTGGGGGTGGGGTAGGGGTTACCAAGCCCCCTCCCTCAGGCCCGGCCCACTCCAGAGGGTCAGCTCTCAAGCCACCAGATCTTGTCCAGAGATGTGGATCTTGCATCCTTAGGGCCATGCCATGCTGGGTTCCCAGGGATGTCCTGTGGCACCTTCTGGCCTTGGTGGTGAGGGAGGTGCCCGTGAGGGGGAGGCCAGAACCCACTGGGCTGGCTGGGGACCTGGGAATGACAACAGCAGTTCTTGATCTGTGGCTTGGAGAGGAACCTTGGAGAAGTCATGCAGCGGGGCGGCAAAGGGGGGGGCAAATCTGCTTCTCATGTTGCAGGACTCCCTTTGCCCTCCTGTGGGCAGTGGCCACGCCTTGATTGCCCTTTTACTCTCCTTCCACAGAGGTGCCAAGGAGTCTGTTCTCCTCACCGTCCTACAGACCCACCAGGTGAGTGGCCCAAGACATCGCGGCCTTCCTGGAGCGCCTCCCCAGCCAGCTGCCAAACCCTCGAGGTTCTCTCCTGTGGGGGCTGCAGCTCCCGGCCTCTTCCGCCCTGCCTTCTCTTGCCGCCTCCTCTCTTGCTCTTTCCGTTGCTTCTCTCACGGTTGTCATCACTCCAGGCTTGGAAAAAGCCAGCTTCGAAAGAACAAGAACAAATAATAATAATAATAATAATAATAATAATAATAATAATAATAATAATAATAATAATAATAATAATAATAATAATAATAATAATAATAATAATAATAATAATAATAAACCCCTGATTTTTAACAGCAGAAATGGGACACACATATATATACCTACCGGGTGGTTTTGTTTTGGCCAAGGTTGTGTTCCCTTGGAGTTGCGAACAGGGGCCACATGCCACCCCCGAGGGTGGGGCAGCTTCTACTTCACCAATTAATTGCAGCGTGGGAGAAGGGGAAGGGGCGTCATCTTGGCTTGACTGATCATCCCATTGAGCAGTGTGGCATTCACTGCTCTGGTTCCAAATTCACTTCCTTCTGAGCCCCACCCACCCCATCCCAAAATACCTGGAAGCCAGGCGGGAGCTCCCTGTCTTGTTCTCCTCGTCTTTATTTCTGGGACCTAGAAGAAGAAATTAAGATGCCAGGGGTGGCAAAGATGATCCCCAGCCGATGCTCTCCTCTCTCTCTCCTCGCTTTTCCAGAGTACCTTTAACTCCTTTAAAGTCAGGCCAGCGCATTTGCCAACCTCCAGGCTAAAGAACTCAATCAATTCCAGTTTCCAGTCCAGTGCATTTAAAAAAAAAAAAAAAAAAACAAGCAGTAAAAGGTTCAGAAATGCCACGTTGCTTTACAAGAAAATGAGACATAAATACATCATGACCAGGGAGCCAGGTCCTCATCAAGATGCTAACAAAAGCACACCCACAATGCTGGTGGGGTGGAGAAGACCCCACTCGGGGTTCCCTTGCATGGCTCTCACTAGGAACCAGGCAGGCCTGTCAGCATCCGGGAGGGCCTCAGCTTCTGTCCTCTCAGAATTTGAGTCCGTATGAGGCTAAGCCGCCCCCCCCCCACGGGGTGTGTGTCTCCATGTCAGAAGCAATCTGGAGGGGCTCCTCTAGCGGAAGCCAATAGGGGGCACCCAAAAGCATTCCCTGCAGAGTGAAGGAGCAGCTCTGCCTGGAATCTGGTGCTGTCCTTCTCCCACGCCGGTGCTGAACAGCCATGCTCTGAGTGAAGGACCTCCAAAAGGAGCCATTCTGAACAGCCCTGCCCAGGTCTTGTAAATGGAAGCCTGTGGCTTCCTTCCTTCCTTGCTTGTGCAAATTCGTCTTAGGTTTGATCTCCCTCTTTTCCTTGTGCCACTTCTTTGGGCAATCTGGTGTTCTCCAGTGAGTCGTGGGTGGCACAAGGAGAGAGCCAGGCTTCTGCATCGAAAGCAGCTGCCTGGCCCTGCCTGGGCACCTTGTTTGAGATCTGAGGTATGTCCCAGCAGGGGAGAGGGAGAGCTCAGTTCCTCACAGGGTGAGGAAAGGGGCTTATCCTGACTGTCCATGGGAGCAGATCTGGGCCCTTTGCCCCAGCTCACCAGGTGCCCAGGGTGGATGGCATGAAGAAAGCGCGCAGCAGCCGTCCTCCTTCTGCATGTTGGCCACTTTGCCAGGCTGTGCCAGAGGAGCCCACAAGGAAGGACATTTCCTTCTGAAAAGCAGGCCTGGCACTGCCAGCTGCCTTTCCATCCGGTGCCAGGCAAGCGGCGGTAGATGTTGGAGCAGAGGAAGAAGGGTGCCTTGGTGCTCCAGAGCAGCGGAACAGATGGAAGCGTCAGGCCACCGGCAAGGAAGGCGGGCTGTTGTTTCTGCTTTGCTGAACTTTTTCATCTTGGTGGAAGGGATCAGCAGGCGAATCTCCTCGACCCCCCCCCCCTACCCCGGGGAAGAGAAGCAAGCAAAACAGAGCAAGTGACCACGCTCCACCGGGCTCTCCTCACCTCTCCTTGGTAGAGAGCAATAACAGAAGGATCCTTCGTGGCCTCTGCAGGGATACAGCGGGGGGGGGGGCTGCCCCGTGTGCATGGGAGGCTCAGGGCCCTTGGGGACAGGGTTGGCGGCCTTCTGCAGGCCTTCTGCTCTACAGGGGCAGCTGGCAGAGAAGCCTGCCGGTCTGTCTCCCAACAAGTGGAAGTGAGCCCAGCTCCTGGCCAAAGGTCCTGCCTGCTCATTCGCTTCTTCCCATCCTTTACCATCGTCTCTCGAGACTGAAGGTGGCCTAATCTAAAATCTCCCCCCACCCTTCCTAGAAGGAGTTGAGGGTCGGCTGAATGGGATCCTTTTTATCCTCATGGCTGAGCAAAGGCTGCCACCTCAGAGCCCAGTTCTCCAGACATGGTGCCAGGCAGGCTGGGCCCCTGAATTCAGGGATTTCCCACAAACTGAGAACCTTGTAGCCCCCCCCCACACACACACCCCTTCCCCCCCACCCTGTTCTCTGGGCCTATTTCTCTTGAACTCTACATGGATGGGAGAAACCCAGCAGAGAGGAGAGGGTGAGCCCTTTCCCTAGGAATCAGCCAAATCCGAGAGCAGGGCAGGGAGGGGGGGAGGGGGCTTTGGAGGATTGGCCCAAGGAGGGGCTTGGGAATGACTTTCCCCATCCTCAGGGCACCTGGAATGCAGCTCCATGCCATGGGCCACCAATGCCTTGCCCAGAGGCCGGAGGTGAGACCCAGAGTTCTCTCCTGGGGGGGGGGCAGGGGACTGTCTTGCTCTTCAGGACCAAGTGGAGGGAACTGTTTGGGTGTTTGCCTCCCCTCCCCTTCCCCCTGGTCATCACAGCCCTCCTTAGGGTTCCTGGGGGGTGGGGGTGCGGGCTGGCTCTTGTTATCGCAGGAGGGTGACCTGACTGTGTTCTCTTTCCAGTCCCCGAAGTCAGCCTTCATCAGTGCGGCCAAAAAGGCAAAGCTGAGGTCCAATCCTGTGAAGGTGCGCTTTTCAGAACAGGTCACCATTGGCGAGACCGATCCAGTGAGTTCCCCCCCCCACCTGAGGGCTTCCTTGCTTTCCCCGAAGGGTCAAAGCTGCTCCCGGCAGGAGCTCCAGCGAGTGTCCCCCCCCCCCCGGGCCCATCTCTATCTGGGCAAATGGCAGGGAGGGTGAACAGAAGGGGGGCAGGAAGGTTGTGGTGGGGCAGCCGAAGCCAGGACCCTCCTCCTCTTCTAGCCCATGGGACATTCCAGTGCCCTCCTGACAGACCCAGAAAGAGAACCTCGTTGTTAGGGGTCTCCGATCAAGGTTGTAAGGCCATGCCCGTTGAAAAGGCAGCTCATAGTCCTGCGTGCAGTTAAAAGCAGTCGGGGCAGTGGGGTGCCCAGGCCATTGCCCATCAGTCCGTCTGTCTGGGCGCAGAAAAGAGAGCAGCTGAGAGGGCACAGCAGTGGCTGGCGAGTGCCATCACAAAAGCTGGAGCAGCCAGGCTGGGGCTCTTTCCCACTCTTTTCCAGGGCTTCAGAGTCCCCAGTCCCTCAGCACCTTGCAGGGCATGTGAGCCCCAGAAGGCACCAGCTGAGGGGAGAGCAGCCCTGCCATGGCAGCTTTGCCCACTTTCCCTGGCATCTCAGACAGCTTCCACGCGGAATGGAGCCTCGGCTCTGGCACGCAGCTTTATCTCCTAATTGCACAAAAATATTGTTAAGCAGCATGGCCAGTCTGAATCAGAGGCGCTTCGGGCACAGTCTATTTTTAAACGAAACCCGTTAAAGTTGTATTATCTGATTGAAAGGCTGTGTGCCGAACAAAGGGCCCAGTTTGCCAAACCTTTCTCGCAGGCACAGGGTCAGGAGATGAGCTGAAGGCTGCTGGGGAAGAGGGTCTACTGTGGGGCAGCTGAAGCTCAGAGATGTCAGGTCTCAGAGCCCCAGCCGGAGGCTTCAGGGGGTTGTGCTGCTTCACCAGGTCTCCAAATGGGGAGGTACATGTCAGGTTGGGTGGTGCTGCCACGGATCAAAGCCTGTGGGGCTTTTGGGGGTTTGTTTGTCTCTGTGTTTTTTTTTTTGGTCAATGAGTTGGCTTTAATGACTGGCCATCCATCCTTCTCTCCCCATTCCCAGATGGCTTCAAGGCTCACTGGCTCAGCATGGAAAGTGCTTGCATTGTCTTGTGTTTGCACAATAGCACTACATGAGCAAAGGGAGTGAGCCAGAGAGAGAGGCAATGGGGTGCCAGCACGTGGCTGCCACCCCCAACCCTCCCGTGCCCTGTTGAACAAAACAAAGGCACTGTAGGAAGGATCCTGCAGGGACGTGGGATGCATCACAGGCCCTCTTGACAGAGCCCGCTGAGGGCTCCTTGGCCATCCTTCCAGGCCCTGAGCCTTACTTGGGGTGTGGAGGGGTGGCATCCTGCGTCCCCCTCCTTCCTTCCAGGGGCAGATCTGGCATAAACTGGCTAATAAGCCCTCTTTCTCCTCCTGCCTGCCCGCTCTGTGTGGCTCACCCGCCTCCACTGGACCTGCTGATGTCTTCTGCTCCCCTGGGGCTGGTGGGGGCCATCCAGGACATGCTGAAGAAGGAGGCCCTGCTCCTCATCCCTAACGTCCTGAAAGTCTTCCTGGAGAATGGGCAGATCAAGTCATTCACATTTGATGGCCGAACCACTGTCAAGGTAGGGAGGGGGCAGCAGCTGGGGGAGGAAGTGGGGGGGGTGTCACCCGGCCTTCTTCACATCCCGATGCTTGGCCCTGCACAGCAAATACACCCACACCCACACTTGCCCGAGGGGTCCGAGAAGTTCTGGCCGGTGCTGTCAAGACACGACCAGCCTCCAGGGTTCCTTTCTGTCCTCTTTCCTGGGCATCTGCTTCACCCCAGCTTTGAAAGTTTCCAAGTTTTCCTTCTGGCCAACAGCTTGTCTGCAGAACGGACAATATAAAATCGTGCATGTGTGTGTGTGTGTTGGTTTTGAACTTGCCTCTGTGCCCCTTTTCTCCTACTGGGGGCAACAAGACTGTGAGACAGAACTGGCATGAAGGCAAGGGGCTTTGGGGCCCACCGCTAACTCCTAGCCTATGTTGGAACTCGGCACCCCATTCCTCCCTGTTTGGGGTGGTTTTTGAGCATCCCAACCTGAGAGCTGATCTCCCCAAGCCCCTCTGCCAAAGCCCTAGCTGTGCCTCCATTGCAGAGGCCGAGGCGAGGCTGCACGGTCCGAGGAAAGGGGCAGCACTGGCCACTGACCCGCCTCTGTCTAGAGCTCAACTTTTCTTCTCTCCCTGCCCCTGCCCCCACTCCAGGATGTGATGATGACGCTACAGGACCGCCTGTCCCTAAGGCACATAGAGCATTTTTCCCTGGTCTTAGAGTACTCCAGCCCTGAACAGAGCCACAAGTTCCTTCTCCTGCAGGACAAGCAACCACTCGCTCACGTAAGCACCTGCAACAGGGACCTTCCCCTTATTCTCAGTCTCTCTCATGGCTGCCTCACCAGCAGGACTCAAGACATGCCTCAGATCCCAAGACAGAGCTGGTTTGGAATTGCTTGAGCCCTGTTTTCACCCCCTGCCAAGAGCACCGGACATTTAGTTTCCTGCTAAAAATTCCACGTTTGCTTCCGAGAAGCAAGCATTCCTGACATGTCCTTGCGAAGAGGGAGCAGCACAATTTTAACAGGCTTGAGGCTGGGTTAGGGGAAGATTGATTTCCCCCCCCCCGGGCCCCCCTGTTCCCAACACCTTGCCTGAGCTCCTCCCGCTTCTCTCCAGGTGGTGCAACGGACCCACTACCAAGGGATGCGGTGTCTCTTCCGGGTGAGCTTCTTCCCCAAAGAGCCTCTGGAGCTGCTGCGAAGGGACCCAGCAGCCTTTGAGTACCTGTACATCCAGGTGAGGGGAGGGAGGGGCAGTGGTCCAAAGGGCAGGCCCACTGCAAGGGGCCTGTCCTTTCTCTCATCCCCTGGACTTTCCCTGATGAGGGACCAGGATTTCATTGGGGGGGGGTCAGCGGGCAGGCAGATCTGCCTGGGATGGGCGGGAGACTAAAGTGTAGGAGACCTCTCCCACATGCTGCATCTCTTTTGGAGAGAGGTTTCAGCACTGCCATTCCCTCCCAGAAAGTAATTCAGGACCCTGGACAGCTCCTCCTGGATCACTCACTCAGACTCCCTTTTTCTGCCTCCCTCCCTCCAGTTAAAACCCAGGACAAGCTTCCTGCCCTGGTGAAGCTGGCATCCCCTGCTAGATGCCCATTCCTCCCATGACCTCCTGGCCCCAAGGGTCTGTCCCCATGGGGATGGCTGCTGGGTCTAGCAACGGCCTGGTGGGCCTGGGCTGGCCTGACCTTCAGTCAACGGTCCTTGTTCTCTCAGCCAGCCAGCCAGCTCGGGATTGAGGGAGCGGGCAGGCGAGGAATGCCATCCTGGGGTTAAGATGCCAAAGGCCATGGCGCATGGCTGGGATTTCCACCACGACAGGCGGCAGGCAAAGCAGGCAGCCGCTGTCTCTGCCGCAAAGGGCCAAAGGGGCAGAGGCCTCTCCACAGCACACCACCACAAAATGGGGGGCAGGGGTGGGGCTTGGCCGAGGCCTTCCAGAGGACAACCCTGGCCTGAGTCACCTCTCCTCATCCTCTCCCAGAGCCGCAACGATGTGATCCGGGAGCGATTTGGGATGGAGCCCAAGCCAGAGATGCTGCTCGGCCTGACCGCCCTCCACATTTTCATCACAGTCTCTGCCACGCGGCCCAGCCAGAAGGTCTCCCTCAAAAATGTCGAGTGAGTGCGGCCGTCGCCCCCTCGCCCCCTGCCCAGATTGGGCTTGGTGTGAGAGTGAGGGAGGGGTTGGGGGCACTTCCGACATATAGGGTGCATTGCCCGGGGAGTTTTGTCAAGAGGGAGGGAAGGCAAGAGGGCAGCCCTTTGGGGGCCAGGGTTGGGCTCACGTGGGTCTGGAAGGTGGTTGTCCTTGCTCAGGCCTATGCAGCCCCTGGAAGATGTTGCTATCAGAGAAGCAGTCCAGGGGAGCTGTGCTGTGTGGGTTTTTTTTGGGGGGGAGGGAGGGAGGGAGGGCATAGGCCAGGGCCACGAAGGGCCCACCCTAAGCAGCATCCCCTCAGCCCTTTTTCAAGGTGGGGGGAGGAGGGGAGGCTTAGGCCACGTAGCTCCCTCTGTGACCCTAGAGGCACCTCCGGAGATGGAAGGGCAGAACCCTCTTTCCTGCTTGCCCCCAAGCTCACTGGCGCCAAGGGCCCAGGGCCGCCTGGGCACCTCTGCCTCTGCCCTCCCTCCGGCAATGGCTGCTGGTGCTGGTGGTGACGTGGTTCCCCCTCCCCCTCCTCCCTTTCCCCAGGAAGGAGTGGGGGCTGGAGCCCTTCCTGCCCCCCTCGCTGCTCCAGGGCATCAAAGACAAGAGTCTGCGCAAGTCTCTCTCCCAGCAGCTCAAGGCGCACCAGAACCAGCCATGTGGCACCAAGGCAAGGCGGGCCGGGACCTCCCTTGGGTTGGTGAGGGTCAGGGCATGGGTGGGTGGGTGGTGCGCGCATGTGTCCACATACACACACACATATGCCACCTGCATTCTCAGAGGTTGTGGGGGGGGGGAAAACCAATGTGCTTCCATGTGCTTGTGTCCCCACAGGTCTCCACCACCCAAACAAAGCTCCAGTACCTGCGCATCCTGAATGAACTGCCCACCTTCGCTGGCGTCCTCTTCAACACTGTGGGATTGGTATGGCCATTCCAGCCAGCAGGGAGGGTGGAACCACCCCATCTCTTGCTTCCAGGGCTCCATAGTGCTTTTGCTGCCCCACCCCCACCCCAGTTATAGGTCCTTCAAATGGGACGGCTGCAACCCCCTCCCCACTTCCCCCCCCGACACAACCTGTGTGAAAGATGCCATTGGAACAACACTGAGCCAGAGTTAGGGCCTCCCGCAAGCTGTGTTCAAGAGGGGTCCCACCTGGCCCACAGAGGCCACCTCCATCCGGGGCCGGGACCTTTCGTGGATTCCTGTTGCACCCAGGCCAACCTCTAGCACGCCTTTGTTATGGACAGGGGCAGGTGGGGGGGTAGAGAGGAAGTGGGGAGAGAGGCTGGGTCCTACCCTGACATCTGGGGTCCCTCTCTTTGTCTGCCTGCCTGTCTCTGAGCAGTGTTTACCCCTATGCAGGATGAGAAGCAGCCAGCCACTACCCTTCTTGTGGGACCCCGCCATGGCATCAGCCACGTCATCGACCTGAAGACCAACCTCACCACTGTGCTGTCTGAGTTCAGCAAAGTCAGCAAGATTCAGCTGTTCAGGGAGAACCAGGGGGTGGCCCGTGTGGAAACCAGCATCCTGGATGCCAAGGTAGGCCTGGAGAAGACACCGCCTCCCTGCATCCTTGCACCAGGCCCATGGGGGTGGGTGGGTGGGAGCCACTTCCCTGGGGGGGGGAGGGGGTGTTTCTTGGTCTGACATGAGAGGTTGCCCAAATTTTGAAGTGGGACACATTCTACAGCCAAGTGGGCTTGATGGCAGCCACAGGTGAGATGCCCAACTCTGGAAGGTGAGCTAGAAAGCAGAGTTTCTTCCTGAGATTCTTCCCTGAAGTGTCAGCTGTTCCAGCACCTGCTTCCTTGCCTCTATCCCAGTAGAGCCCTCCAGTTGGACTGCCGGTTGGGAGGATGCTCAAGAGGTGATCCCATACAGTCTCAGGTGGAGAGGCATCCCTGTTCTCTTCTGGCTTCCCAGGAATCCTGGGCTGCAGTAACAGGTATCCCTTGGGCTGTTTGCCTGAATGAAGCACCATCCTGCTTCTCCCACTCCTGGCTCTTTGGATCTGCTTCCTGCAGCAAACAGGCAGGCAGGCACCTGGGAGCCCCTCGACCTCAGGATCATCCACTCAGGGCCCACCTGTTTCTAGGCTCTCCCAGAGCCCCCTGTTTCTTGGCCCCTCTGTTCCATGGGGATAAGGGAAGGCGGTCTCTAAGGGCTGGCCCCAAGGCCCTCTAGAGAACACCGTTTGATGGCCAAGGAAGTAGATGCCTCTCTGTATGGAATCAGCTACTCAGTGAGTATTCTCAGTGTGCACATTGGAGTTTCTTCTGTGTAGGGCTTCCAGAATCCCACGTCTCTCTGTCTGTCTAGAGTGTGTTGAGCTGAGGCTTTTCCTAGCGATGCCACCTGAGAATAAAGGGGCTCAAACTCAGGAAGGCTGTCGTGCAAAGCAGGCTCTCAGGGCAAAGCCGTAGACAGGAGGTCGAAGCTGCTTATCCAAAGACGGCCATCATGATTGTTGATTTCTTGCTTGCAAGAAACCCGAGCAAGACAGGATGCAAGGAACTGAATCCCCGAGACTTTGGCCCAATAAAGGGACAGAGCTCTGAACAGGCGGGATCTTATGGCTTGGTTTTCTTGTCCCCCCTCCCACCATGCACGCACCCCCCACACACACACACTCTGACTGGTGGTCATTGGTTGCTGCTGCTTTCAGTGGAAAAGAGCAGATGAAGGAACTGGGCGTTTGCAGTTGGATTTACCCAGAGTGGATCAGGACCCCAGCAGTGTTTGTGCCACATCTGCTTCTGCCCCCCTGGAGCCCCAGCCAGAGCCACCCACCCGGAAACCAAGTCGATGGAGCTGCTCTGGGGCAGACATGCCAGCAGAGGTGGCACCGCTTCCTTCATAGAGGATGAAACGAAGAGCAGAACTTGAGTTTTGTCAGTTGCCGCAGGAAGGTGCGAGGCTGTCCTGGGGGAGGCTAATCAAAGGGGCTCAGCAATCCTTTGAAGCCAGGAGAGCGGCTGTCCTAGACGGATGAATCGGATGAATTGGGAAGATGCAGCTGGAAAAGCAGGGAGAGGCAGCACTGGCGGTTTCCCAGAACGGGGCTCCCTCGGGATTCTCTGCTTCACCTTCCATACGTGCAGGTTCAGCCGTTCCATTTTGCCCAATAGGGGCTTTGAGGTGCTCCCCCCTCTCTCTCCCTCCCCCCACCCCTTGCCTGAAGTTGCCCCATGGATCACTGTTGAAGGGTCCACGGTCTCCAAACACATGGGGGAGGGGCCTTGACTCATTCTTGGAGTCCAAATCTCTGCAGCCGCTCTCCTGCAGAGATGCAACAATGCAGCCTTGACGCTCGGAGAGATCCTCCATTATCATTTCCCTTCCTAGCTGGAAGCCGAGTGTGCCAGCCCTCCTTTGTGGCCTCAACCACCAAATATTTCTTGCATCACATGCTTTGCTCCCACTGCTTTACTCTCCACAAGGATGGTTCACAACATCTGCTCCAGGTTTTCAAAAGATACATGATCTAATTGTTGTACACCAAGCACAGTTGTGTCCATAGCTCTCTCTCTCTCTCTCTCTCTCTCTCTCTCTGTGTGTGTGTGTGTGTGTGTGTGTGTGTGAGAGAGAGAGAGAGAGAGAGAGAACTCAGCCATAGCATTAGCCCTGCAGCATAATTTATGCAGAGTGGCAGCATTGCACAAGGACTGGAAGGGACACCCAGAGCCATCTATTCCAACCCAATGCCAGGAAAACACAGCATTTGTAAAAACAAACAAATAGCCCAGCAACCTTTGCTTACAAACATCCGAGATACCCTCTCTGGACCTGTTCCTAGGGGATCCCAAAGGATCGAGAACTTCTTGGACTGAGGCTCTTGTGGAACCTGGCACAGGACGGGAAGTGGCGTGTAGGTTTCGCCTTCATGTCCCCAGAGGCAGGCTTGTTGCTTTAGTTTGTTCTTCTTGACAGCCCACCCAGCCACCCACCCTTTTCTGGACAAAAGCGGCATCCAGCGTACCTCCCTCCAAGCCCGCAGCCTCTTTTCTGTGCCTGGGAAATGAGTGGGCCAACGGTCAATCTTAAGCCAAGAGGGACTGGACACACAGTTCTGCTCCAGCTGCCAGCCAGAGTTCCTCGTTTTTCCCTATTAATCTCTGAACCACCTGGCACTCTCCCTGGCCAAACTGTGGTTCAAATCCAGATTATTTTGTACAGCTGGCTCGGTGGCCATACATTTTGTGACAAATGTGGCAATCAGTGTGGCACCTCAATGGATGTGTTTGCAAAAGAGAAAAGACTCCAGCCGATTCCTGCCCCTCCCCCCAAAACTTCTAGGGGATCCCTAAGTTTTCCTAAATGAAGGAAAGAAAGCTTTTTCCTTCCCTTCTGCTCAGTTCCAGTCAATAGACCTCTAGACAACATTTGCACCCATGCCTTTACTGGAGAGGGGAAGAATCCCCCTCTTTGCCACCACTGCAACACTCCTCTTGACTCCTCCTGACTCCAAGCGGGTCCCAACCCCCTGAGTTATTCTGTACTTAAGAAAGAGGGGCCCAGGAAATCCCCCTGCCGCTGCCCCCCCCCGTCCGCCCTCTGTTCTCCTTCCAGAATTCTCACAGTCAAGGACTGCAGAGTTGGAAGAAGTCTTGGATCCTCTTTCAATCCTGAGAGGCTTTGGTAAGAAAGGGATCTCTGAAGGTCATTCAGACTAGCCCCAAACATAAAAATAGAAGGACCATTTCCCTGTGAGTTCTGTTCGCTGCATTAGCTTCCGGATCAGGAGGTGTTTCCCCGTGAAGCCTCTGGCCCCCGGAGTCTCAGAGGGCAGAGGGAGCAGCTTCTCCCTCAGGGGCTCTCCAGCAGTGCTGGGGCCACAACCTCGGGTAAGGGTCTGTGGCTGCAAAATTGGGTGACAGCCACGAGCCTAAAATTCCAACTCCCATTTGTTGCTGCTCTTTGAAAGGGTTGGGTTGAGCGAAGGCTTGTTGGCTTGTGTCTTTTGTGGACCACCCTGTTGCCCCCCCACCCCGGGGGCTTTTTTTCTTAACAGGCAGGCTGGCTGCTCTCTAAATAACAGAACCATCCCCTTCCGAGGAGGAGGAGGAGGAGGAGGCGGCGGCGGCGGCGGCACGGAAGAGACAGCCTTGCCGATGACTCAACCGACTCCTGCCTCCACCACGGGGCTGCAGAGCTGGGAATCTGCTGCCTCCTTCCTCCTCCTTCCTCCCTGGGTAGAAGAGGATTCTGCAGGGCTGCTCCCTGGGACCGCCGGCACCCCCGGGGGGGGGGGGAAATGGCTTGTAGTCGGAGGGGGATCCAGAGCTCTGCCCTTCCTGCCTTGCCCGCCCCCTCCTGCCCCCCCCTCCCGCGTTCCTCTCCTCTGTCGGCCGATGAGCCTCCTTCCTCGCTCACGGCTCCCCTTTCCCTCTGCAGCCGCTGGTGCTTCTGATGGAGTGGCCCGAGGCCACCAACTTTGCCTGCCTGATTGCTGGCTACTGCCGCCTTCTGGTGGACTCCAAGAGGATGATCTTCGCCCGCCCCCCTACCCAGCCGCCGCCGCCGCCGCCGCCTCCAATTTTCAAGGCAGGTACGTTTCAACCTCTGCTATTTGTGCCCCTAGCCTCATCCCCCCCCAAAAAAAAATCCCCCTACTGAAGGCTAAGCCCCCCCTTGAGGGAAGGGCATGCTCCCTGCTGGCAGCCAACCTTTGCTGTGCTGGATTATGACCTCTCCCTTCCCTTGCTCCACCCCATTGGAGTGGCTCTGTGGGGCAGGTGCTTCCCACTGGGCCAAAATACCCCCCCCTTTTTTTATTCTGCCCACCGTTATGGCAGGACAGAGGCTGCGTCGGGGAGGGGGCGGCGATGGGGGGCAGCAAGAAGCGCAGGTGGAGGGCCTCTGGCCTGCTTCAGCCTCCTTTCTCCCCCTGAAGGCTGCTTTAGGAGTCCTGGGTTAGCGACCCGCCCCGCCCCCGCCCCCGCCCCCGCCCCCGCCCCGAGAAGCCTTCTCTGAATGATTCCATGCATGGGAATTTGGCCAGCGAGTGGGGATGCAACCACGGAAGTGCCGGTTGGGGGTGGGGGGTGGTGCTGGGAGCAGCCCCTGGAAGGAAGGCACCAAGGCTCTGTGATCAGAACGAGCGGCTCCCCCTCCTCTTAAGTCCAACTGCCCCCCCCCGGAGCAGCGGGAGACTACGCGCACGCATGAGCCGTATGGAAACACTCAGTGGGCATCAAATATTCTTCCCACGGAGCATTTTGCATCTAGCCCGGCAGAAGGTCCTCCTCCTCCTCCTCCTCCTCCTCCTCCTCTTCCTCTTGCCTCCCCAGCCTGCTTTTCCAAATTGGGAAGCTTGCAACTGGACACAGTAACATCTGCTGGGTCAGTGATTGAAACCCAGTAGTAAGTTGCAACTGGAGCAACAGATGGAAGCTTCTTCCTTCTGATTTTGACCCCAAGTTCACTCCCTTCCCAAGAAGCCAGATTCTGTAGGGCGATACCAAGGGCTCAGAAATTCTACAGAAGGTACATACTAGATTTTAAATTGTCTTTTAATGCTAAACGTTTGTATGAAACATTTGGAATTCTGGAAATTTGTAAAGGTCTCTCTTTTTGTGTATGATTGGTCTAAAGATCATAACAAACTGAACTGAACTGCATTTAGAGTAGGCCCATTGAATCAGTGAGGATTTGGTGAGTCAACTCCCCTGCAGCTGCCACTGATTCTAGGGGCTGACTCAAGTTATAACTTATTACAGGATTTCAGCCGGCGTGTTCCTTTGTCAAGGATCTGGCCACCCAGGAAGCTTCTTGGTCAACTCCTGACCAGATAGGTGGGGAATAAATAAAAGAAAATAAATATATAAATAAATAGAGATAGGAAGGGCTGAAGAAAAAATGTGGAGAGAAAAAAAAGACCAGAGAAACAGTTTTTCCTTAAAAAGAAACAAAGCTCTTCTATTTCTCTCTCTCTCTCACACACACACACACACACACTTCATTTTTCCAGTAGAAAATCCACAGAGCTTGTGGGTGTGCTTCAGTTAATTTTTCCCTTTCTTTGGGAATGAGTGAAATGTAAGACAAGGGTTTCCCTCATCACTGTCCGGGGGGGGCCTGGAAGGTACTGCAACGGTGCAAAATTAGGGGGTTAGTATTTCCTATGCCTACTCTAGAAAAAGAGATCTGTCCAATGGAGGGACGTGGTGGTGCTGTGGGCTAAACCGCAGAAGCCTGTGCTGCAGGGTCAGAAGACCAGCAGTCGTAAGATCGAATCCACGCGACGGAGTGAGCGCCCATCGCTTGTCCCAGCTCCCGCCAACCTAGCGGTTCGAAAGCATGCAAATGCAAGTAGATAAATAGGGACCACCTTGGTGGGAAGGTAACAGCGTTCCATGTCTAAGTCGCGCTGGCCATGTGACCACAGAAGATTGTCTTCAGACAAAACGCTGGCTCTATGGCTTGGAAACGGGGATGAGCACCACCCCCTAGAGTTGAACACGGCTGGACAAAAATTGTCAAGGGGAATACCTTTTACCAATGGAGGAGACATTTCAGCTTTCAGTGAATGCTGCCATCTTCAGGGAGAAGTGGTGCAATGGGGCAGAGGGAGAGAGGATAAGGCTTAATTGCTTGTGGATGACTGCATGCCTTCCTCTGAGGATCCCAGAGGATCTCTGTTCTAGTTTGGATGGAGAAAGTTCCAGTAGATGCAAGACAGATTCCAGCTAATTAACATTCTTTTAAGTTTTTTTTTTTGTTTCCAAGTTCTGTTTTCTGTTTTCACTTTTTTCTTTGCTTCCCAGAATGCAAACCTTAAGATACAGAAGCAGTGGTTGGCTTGTGCAAATGTTTGGTTTTTATATTTTTAAACTTTATAATAGCAAAATACTACCATATTATATGGAAGTTAAGCTATGAGAGAAGCAACTGCCACTAAAACAGTAAAATAACATTTAGCTTTCATTTAAAAGTAAGTTATTGTTTACCGTTTCTCCTGGGAAAAAAACAGAAGATAGGATCACCATTCACCCTCGGCCAATATTGGCTCGTCTTGCTTCTCACAAAAGGAGAAAGAAGGGTACATCCAGACACCTGCAGGCAGCTCTGTGTGCACTGAGTCTGATTTCCAGGAGCTGCCCTGTTAACATTGTGCAGCCATCTCAGAATGAGGCCCGCCGGAGCTCCTCAGAGACAAACTGGCCAGCTCCGGCCTGGCCATTGGTGCTGCACAGGGAACATACAGAGATGGCGGTAGGTATGCACACCTCCCCTCATCTCCAGGGTGGGGGCAGAGGCATGCCAGGGGGTGGAATTGCAAGGCACACAGGAAGGAGGGGTGGAATTGCAAGGCACACAACAATTTGGGTTGAAAGCAGGGGCAGCAAACCCCCCTCCCTCAGTTGCAAGAGAGCACTGCAATAATCCCACCACCTTGCATCTCTGCGGACTGCCATCTGCCGCCACCCCAAATAGGAGCCAGGGATTGGTTGGGGCGCGGGGTGTGTGTGAAGTCCCCGAATTCTTTCTTAGCTCTCAGGTAGAGATGGCACAAATTAAAAAAAATTGCAAAATTTGTCAATAGTCACTAATTCATCAGTTCATATTCATCCAAATTGATGCCCCAAAGGATATGAACCAAAACACTTAAAGCAATTTTTGATTTGTTGATTCGTTGGGCTATTAAATGCCCCCCCCCCAGACACCTAGCAGCACCAGAATTGCAGAGCAGCTTCTCCTGCCTCTCCTTTACAAACTTTCCAAATTTGGTGAAGATTGGGCTTTGGATGTCTGGGTTAAACATTCAGATAGAGGGTCCCCCCAGGAAAGTTCCCACAAGCACCGAGAGGCACTGAAATTACTTCCCTTGACTCTCCTCTACAATCCCTCCAACTTTGATGAAGATTGGGTTTCCTCAAGCCAGATGCTAATGGGCACTTTCCTGGAGGGACCCACTTTGTGGGTGTGTAACTTGGAGGTCTGGAACGGAGTCTCCACCAAGCTTGGAGGGCTTGTAGAGGAGGGTGAGTAGAAGCCTCTCTGTGATTTTGGTGGCTCTGGGTACTTGGGGAGGCATGGTATAGGGTTTTAAAGGCAAAACAGAAGTGATGAATTGATTCATTGCTTCATTGGGGGTGGGAATTGTAAATTAGTTATCCATGATTCATCAGCCTTGACGAATCACAAATCAAAATGAATCACCATTGTCTCAATTCATGCCTATCTCTAGTCTCTGGCTGCCGATCCACCTTCTTCACGAGAGCATCCTAACACCCCGCTGCTGTTTTTCTTTTTGCCTTTAGATTACACCAACGTGCCCGCCAGCCATCGGGCTGCTGCCACGGGGCACCCGGGAAAGAAAGAGAGCGGGCTCCTGGGTGGCCCTGCCCCCGGCGCCAGGGAGTGCTCCCCCCGAGATCCCCTGGTCCCGGACTCGGACCTCGTCAGCTTTTGCTACCTGCACATGCGGGAGCGGCGCAAGGAGCACACAGGCCGGCCGGACGTCAATGAAAACCTGATCTTCTTGGAGGAGACTCGGCCGCGCACCAAATCGGACCCCACCCCCAAGAGCTCCAGGCACGAGTGCCACGGGGCCCTCCCGGGCCATGACCCGGGCAAGGGTCTGGACCGGGAGCGCTGCCGGGCCAGCCGGGCCAGGGCCCACACCATGGACAGCCACGGGAGGAGCCGCTCCGCCCAGGTCTATTGCGACTCGTGCCAGTCCAAGGTCCAGGCCAGGCCGGCGGCCCCTCACAGGGGGGGTAACCCCACCGCCGCCGCCTCCGCCTCCTCCCGAGACCACAACGTGGTGGACCTGACCTCCCTTCCCCCGCCGGGGAGCGATGAGGAAGAGGACGAGACCACCGCTCTGCTGCCGGCCATCGCGGCTCCCCCGCCGGGCTTCCGGGACAGCTCCGACGAGGACGACTGTAAGCGCCGTGTGGCGGCGGCGGCTGCAGTGGCGGCGGCGGCGGCGGCGGCAGCCCAGGGCCAAGAGCATCCCCTCTGCAGCCTCCTCTACGACGAGGTCCCCGTGACGCTCATAGACAGTGTGCAAACGAGGACGGTCCGAGACCACGCCCAGGACCTGGACGATGCCCTCGTCTCAACCCTGCAGGCCTTGGAGGCTTTGGCTGCCTCGGAAGACGGCCCACACCCACCTCCTCAGCAGACCACAGGTGCGCCCTTCCAGCACCCCCAAGCTGCACACCTGGGTTTCGGAGGGAGTAGAACTCCATCCACGACAGGCTGAATCACTGTTTCTTGGTCTGCCTTTTGATGGACCAGGAACCTCTCTCTTGTCTGGATTAAGTTTCAGTTTATTCACCCTCAGTCAGTCCATTACTGCCACCAGACACTGATCTAGAACCAAAACAGCTTCCTCAGAATTAGATGGAAACGAGAGTTGGGTGTCATCCATGTACTGGTGACTCTGACCCCCAAAACTCTGAATAATCTCACCCAACAGTCTCACGTAGATGTTAAATAGCATAGGGTCAAAACAGAACTCCGAGGGACCAGTGGGTTAGGGTGTCGAAACTCACCTGAAACCCCACAGAGCTGTTGCTGCCAGTCAGAGTGGCCACTGGTGCCTCTTCTCGGGCCTCCTATTCAAACCCGAGGTGCCAAGCCCAGCCTCTGCCTCAGAGCTACAGCTGGGAGGGGGTCAGGCCAGGAGAAAACCACCTCGGCAAACCCCCACGCCTGCATCCAAGAATAATCCTGCAGGCCTCCCTCGCAGGAGGGTTGTCCTCGTGTAAAGCTCGCTGCCTTGAAAGGGAGAGAGCGGCAGCATTGCCCTGAGGAGCACGCTCCCTGCCTGCCATCTCACCGCCTTCAAGACATTATTTACAACACAGTTTTTGGTTTCGGTGGGTGGCCGTTGTTGTTCTAGAGCTTGAGCCATCTTCCACGGGAGCAGAAACGCTCGTGTTACCCTAGCAACCCCATAACTTCACAAGGCCTTCTCACCCTCCCCACACACTCTTATCCCTTTGGAAAAAAAAATACATTCAATTTGTTTGGAGGCTGTAGCAACTTTCTTAACAAATTTCAGATGTGATTGTCTAGGGTCTGGCCATCTCCTCTCAAATCTGTATTGCTCTGTTGGTGCTGGTGGATGTTATGACAGCTATAGTACAAAAACTAGCCTTTTAATTATTTATTTTTAATAGCTTGGGCAGACCCTATGTTTCTCTCCTGTGTACATACTCCCTCCCTCCCTCCCGAGAGAGAGCCTGTTCAAGCTGTTGGAAGGATTCACTCGCAAATGCAGATATAGGAGAGAGACTCCGATCCAGGCTGTGTTTTGGCTGAGCAAAGGAACGGCCCCATTGCTCAGTTCAAGAGTCCCAACAGGGTTGAGGCCACCTGTCTGGGGGCCGGACCGTCCAGCAGCCGCCACCCTGGTGCTCTTGCTGTCGGGGGCCACTCCCTTTGCCAAGAAGCGGGTTTGGGGCAGGAAGGTCAGCTGGCCCTTGCAAGGAGCCAAGCAGCATGCGTTACACAGGCTTGGGTTTCTGCAGGATGACACACAGTAGCTGCCCGGACAGCTCTCACATGCTCAGCAAAGGGATGGGCAGTGGCCTTGGAAAACCCCTGACCCCTTGCCCAGAAGGATCAGACATCCCACAGCCGGCCTCGGCTGGACTGAGCCGCCTGGCCCTCCACTTCGGTCTCCTAACGGCTTGCCTTCTCTTTCTCCAGGGCTGATTGTTCTGGCAGCCATCACCCCAGAGTCTTCGCAGGACTCCGGCCACGAAACCAGCTATTCAGAGATCACGGACGTCTCAGAGATGATCTCGGCCATGAAGCAGCACCAGAACGCCGCACTCTTCCTGGCCCAGCATATCAACAAGGACAGCCTGCTGGCCCGGAAGGACCACCCCTTCCGCCTCCAAGGCTGCGTCGCGCCAGCCGTCCTCGCCTCGCCTTATGCCCTGCGGCATCCTGAGCACAACCGCTCCCCCAAGCCGGCCACGGCCAGCCAGAACTCCAGCCCGCGCTGTGGCAGGAACGAGCCGGACCCTCGCCAGCCGGGTGGCCCAGGCGACCTCTTGCCTCTCCATCTGGTGGCCTCCCAGCCGCTCAGCGAGCCCAAGGACAAAGGTGGGCCAAGACTGGCGGCCGAGCCCAAGAGCACCCGCCCCCACCTCGCAGTTCTGGAGGTGTCCCCGCGGCCTGCCCCTGCCACGACCACCCTCAGCAACGAACCGGTGCAGGGGTGGCTGGACAAGAGACCGGTGGAGGTCCTTCCGAGCCCCAAGTTAGTCCTGAATTCCCAGGGCCGGATCACGCCTGCCATCGTTCCAGCAGCCCTGCAGCAAGCACTTGGCCGCACCGCCTCCCTTTCCCTGTCAGAAAGCCTGGGCGAAACCGCCGCAGGAAATGAGGGCGGCAGGCAAGCCGCGGGTGACCCGGGTGGCCTTCCCGGGTGGCCACCCGGGAGTCCACCCAGCCCTGGCTCCCAAGGGCCTCCAAAGCAGCGTGGCCAGGCCTCCCCGCAGCCTCTCGGGGCACACACTCAGGCCTCAGGAGGGGAGGAAAGGCAGGCGCCCAGGAGAAAGCGGGAGGCCCCAGAGAGGCCGGCAGGGAAGGAGGGGGAGCCCGTCCAGAAGGGCAGCAGGGAGGCGGCTGGCCCAGGCTGCCAGCCGCAGGCTGCCCTCCCTGGCCAAGCAGAAAGGGGGCAGCCGCACGAATCGCGGGCCAGAGACTTCAAGGCCGAGGGCTCAGCCGCCAGGGGTGGCAGCGCCTTTTGGGGCTCTGGAGGTGAGGACCCCAAGGGGCCGGTCCAGCCGGGGCCCTGGGCCGAGGGCCTGGCTGCCCCCTCCGTGCCTTCGAAGACCCCTGAGAGGGTCGTGGAGGTCTCCGCCCTCGAGCCCGACCTCCCAGCAAAGCCGAGAGTGCCCAAGGCCTCCTTCCGCCTGCGGAACCTTTTCTCCGCCACCTTCCCCACCAGGCTGAAGAAAGAGATGGACGAGCGGCAGGCGCAGCTGCAGAAGGTGAAGCAGTATGAGCTGGAGTTCCTGGAAGAGCTGCTCAAGCCCAGGGCCCGGGGGGAGCCCCCGCCACCCCCAGCGGAGCACCTGCTCCCCTCGGCCCCGGGGGCGCTCTGCGCTTGCCAGCTGAGAACCAGCCCCCTGCAGAAAGTGCCTGGCGTCTCCCGGGAGCAGAGGCGCAGCTGTGACTGCAAAAGGCTGAGCCGAGGGGCCCGGCCGGCCGCCAGCCAGAGGGCCTCACCCGAAGCCCAGCGGCGAGGGAGGGAGAAGACCCCCAGGCCGCCAGGGGGGGAGGCCCTCAGCGGTGCCGGCGCCAAGAGCCCTGCCAAAGGCCGCCGGGTCCGGTCCACGAGCTTGGAGTCCAGGGACTGCCGCTCGGAGCCCGACCGGGGCTCCTCGTGCCTGGCCACCTGCGCTTCACGAGGGGAGTGCCTGGGGGCGCCGCACTACCGGAAGCTGATGCGGCGCTACAGTGTCGGGGAAGTCGACAAGGGGGAGCCACCACCTCTGGCCCCTGACGTCTACCGGAGCCCCTCTCCTGCCCAGCCCGCCTCCTTACAGCAGGAGAGCAAAGCCCCTCTTCAGGCACCTCCGCCCCATGAGGCCTCGGCCGCCTGGGGGGCAGAACCCTCCTACGTCCAAGTGGCAACGCAGGAGAGACACAGCCAGAAGGACCGCAGCAGCACCTTCCCTGTCCAAGAGGACGTGTACCCAAGCCACGCTGAGCTGCCAGAGAAGGAGGAAGAGGAGGAGGAGGAGGAAGGCGAGCAGTGCTGTTCTATCCGGTACTGCTTCTACTACCGCAAGTGCGACATGGTGGACGACGGCAGCGAGAAGGACGAGCTCTCGTACTCCATCCCCATGCAGATCCTGCCCGGCATGAAGCTGGACAGCCAGGCCATCCCTGTTGTCAGCCGGACGCTCCAGGTCCTGGACGCCACGGCCTGCAGCAGCCCGGACAACAACCAGACCCAGGAGATAGACCTGCGGACCTCCACCTTCGAGGGCAGCTTGGCCAAGATCCACGCCCTGAAAGGCCGCGCCTATGCCATGCCGGACGGCTTCTTGGCCGTGCAGCTGGACACCAGCGAGCTCCTGACAGTCCTGCGGCAGTGTGTCGTCAACCCCGAGGTGCAGGAGGGCAAACCTTACCTCCCACAGCTCATCGAATACAAGCAGGAGCTGGCCCTCCGGTTTAAGGAGTTCCGAGCCTCCTGCCGCAGAGTCGCTGCGGTGGACAAGAGCCCCACCCGCATGCTCTCGGCCATCACAAGCAGCTTCCAGGTGCTGGGCAACTTGATCGAGACGTTTGTGAGGCTGGTGTACGTGGTGCGGTCAGAGTCTCAGCGCCAGGCGCTGCTTGCCAAAGTGGAAGAGGTGGTGAGGAACTACACTTTTCTGCTGCGGGCAGCTGAGGAGTCCACAGCCAGAACAGCCGGTCACAGAGGGGAGCAAGCGGTTGAGCCGCTGGGCCGCCCGTCGGTGGCCTCTGTCATGAGCACGCTCACACGCTCCTTGAAGACGCTGATGACTAAGTAAGGTGGCCAAGGCACCGTGCGCCTGAGCTTCTGTATGCAACATGGTTTGTAGCTGGGACCAAGTCTGTCGGGTCAGCTGTTGGCATCCAGCCCTGCCCGCTGCCCATCAAGGATGGGGGGGGGAACCCCTCACCACACAAGCTCAGTCTTGCCTTCTCTGATGAAGGCAGCGATTCTGGCTTTGTGGTGATTCTACTAGACATGTCTGGATGCATAACGCAAGACATGAGGCTCTGGCTTGTGCTCTGTCTAGAGGGGTGTCTGAAATCACCCAAGTATAACCAACAGATGTGGCCATGAGCAGGCCAAATCCTGCAGCCACATGATGGCCAGATTTCTAGTTCCAAGCCAGTTGGACACAGCTGAAGGAAAAGAGAGAGTGTTGGGGGTGGAGAATTGGCCTCTCCAAAGGGTCCGGTTCAGTGTCTGAGCAAGTCAAAGGCCTGTCCCTCTTAGCTGAGTAACAAAGCCCATGCCCCAGAAAGCACAGCAGGTTGGATTCAGGGCTACCATCTCCTAAGCATTTCCAAGGCTTGCAGCTTCAACACCATTCCAGGCATCTATGTCCCCTCCAGTGGTAGCTCAGTGCAACGGCAGGAGTCCATCTGTGAGGCAGGGAGGCCTCAGCGACTCAATCTGAAGTGTCACAGCTGGTTTGGGCCCATTGGGCAGGATGTGGTGCCAGCACCCATGTTTGCACTGCTACCTTGTGCCAGGGAGAAGAAGCATGTTCTTGCAAACGGTGTACTACTTCTTCCACTGGGCTGCCTGTGGATCTAGAGAGAAATGTCCTTGAGTCCCGGATTCCTTTCCTGACTGAATGTATCGAGACCGTGGTGCCTCAAAGGCCTGCCTTTCATTTCTTGACCCACCAAAGGTAACCAGGTAGAGCACTTGGCGTGCAGCATGCCCTGCTCCCCAAAACAGGGCTGGGAGGGGGAGTAGATTCCTCGTGCTCGCTGACGGCCTTGAACCACTGCTGCCTCCAGGCCACTGTGAGCGTACCAGCAGAGTGCGCCCATATCGCAAGGAAGGATCCTGGAGTTTCTCTCTGGAGCGCCTGCACGGAGCCCCACAAAGCTGTCCCTCAGGCAGGCAGGCAGGTGGAGGCACGCAGTTGCTTAAGGAGCACCCCTGCATACTGTGGAAGATCAAGAATCAACTACATCTCCCCTCACAGTGGATTAGTTTTCTGTTTGGGTTTGAATTTTTAAAAAAACCATAGGGTGCCCTTGCATCACTTCCTGCCTCAGCCCCCCCCCCCCAATATCACCAAAAGACTAATACCAGAGATGCACACTGTGCTTTTAAATACACCTCCTCCCGTGGGTACAATATGCTGTTAGGCCCATGGTGGCCCTAAGAGCCAGTCTGGTGTCCACACAGGAGAAGGCTCTTACCCCCAACCCCATGGGGTTAGAGAGGTTCCTTCCTGATCCATTGCTTGCCAAGGAGCTCGTGGGCGGTGGCGGGGGGAGGGTTTTCCTTTCCTGTGGCCACCTCCCTGTAAGCCCCCCTCTGAGGAACATGGAGGAGCCTTTTTTTAAAAAAAAAATTGTATATAGTATACATAACAATAAAGGCTATATATAGATATATGAAAATTATATATATATATATAAATATATATAAATATACAACTTTATGTCTTGTTTCACAAACAAGGAAAAGTAAATATATTAATCTTAATACCAAGCAAGTGTTTGAGGTTTCTTTAAGACTACTGTATTTTCTCCAAAAGAATAAATTGAGGAATTACTTAGGGGCAAGCTGAAATGCAAGAGCTTTTCAGGAAGGTTGAAGGCTTCTTAGGACAGAGGCAAGAGTCATGGGCAGAACTGAGAGAGCGACGAAGCGGGGCCACCCTGCAGATCCAGGAGACTCCCAAGGGCTTGCTTCCTGGTGCTCCGGGAGCTGTTGGGGGTGGCCTGCAGGAGGTTGGGGGCAGAGCAAAACCAGGGCATGACAGGGTGGGGTGGGGAGCCACCCTGCTTCACCTGCAGGAGGTCTGGGGCTCAAATCTAGGCGGGCTGGTGCAGAGACACCTGCCAGCTGGGTGTTGGGACATCCCAAGCCAGCAGAGCAGCTGGGGGAAGATGCATGCGGTTGTAGTCCCTCCTGTACCCTGAGAGGGTGCGGGCGAAGAGGTGGTGGGGTAACTCTCCCCAACTCTGTGGAAGGAGGGCCGGCCAGGGCGGGGCAGCGGACCAGAGCCACGGACTGGGGGACGCCGGAGTCCTGGGTTCGAATCCCCGCTCCTCGACCCAGGAAACCCACGGGGGTGGGGTGGGGTGGGGGGGAGGAAGGAGGGAGGGAGCGGGAAGGGGGGGGCAAAAGCACCCTTTGCACGCCTGGCCCCTCCCGCAGGCCCTCTCAGCTCCTGGCCTGGCTGGGGGGGGGCGCCTTGGCTACAGAGGCCCCACCGCCCTAAGAGGAGCACCACCGGCAGCGTCTCCAAAACCGCCGCCCTGGGAGGGCCTCCTGGGGAGCCTCCACAGCCAGGGGGAGTCTACCTGGCCAGGGGAGGGCCGCCCACCCGCCTACCCCAGGCTCCCGCCGGGGCGCCCGCTGGGGTCCTGGCGACTCTGGGCCTTGTAGGAGGCGGCGGAGGAGGCGCCGCATCCGCACCCGGGGGGAGCATGGTGAAAACAGGCCTCGGGAACTCGGAAACCTCAAAGGACCGCCCCCGCCGCTTCCCCTGTTGAAGTTCCACCTGCGCCCCCGCCCGCTCTACTTGGGTCGCGCGGGACAACCCTGGGGCTCCGATCTCGCGATAACGAGGCGAACGCGCAGGCACCGCCTTCCCCGGGCGGGCGGCGACGCCCATTGGCCGAGGACTCGCGCTCTCCGCCTCACTAGCCAATGGCTCTCCCGTTCGGCCCTCCCGCTTTCTCCCGGTTCCTCTCGCGGGAGTCGTTGCCATGTGACCGCTGGTGAGGCGCCAGGGGGCGTGGCGGCGCCGTCTCCCGAGGTGATAAAAAGGGGCGCGGGGTGGGGGGGGGGCGCGGCAGGCAGGCAGGCAGGCGCTAAGATGGCGGCGGCGGCGGCGTCCCGGGCGGAGGCAGCGTTGTAGCGGCGGCCCCCCCCCCGGGTCTCTCCCCGGTTCGTGCGAGCGAGGCCGCCAGGAGGGCGGAGGGCGCGGCGGCGGCTGGATCCCGAGCGCGGCGCGGCGGCGGCTGCGGGGGCGGCGGCCGGCCAAGGGGAGCGGCGCAGGGAGGCGGAGGAGGAGGCGGCCGCCGAGGGGCCGGCGAGGAGGGGGGCCGAGGGGCCGGTCGCGGCCTCCTCCCGGGGTCCGTGCGGGGCCTGGCCCGGGGCTGCCGCTGCTGCTGCCGCTGCTGCTCCCCCCGCCGCCGCCCTCCTCCTCCTCCTCCCCCCGCCACCTCCCGGCGCTCCCTCGCTGGCCAGCAGGATGCCCAACATCAAGATCTTCAGCGGCAGCTCCCACCAGGACCTCTCGCAGAAGATCGCCGACCGCCTCGGCCTCGAGCTCGGCAAGGTCGTCACCAAGAAGTTCTCCAACCAGGAGACCTGGTGAGGGCCCGCGGACTACGGTTCCCGGCGGCCCCTGGGGCCCTTGGGGGGGGGTGGGGTGGCCTCCCGGCATGCTTTAGGGCGGGGAGGGGAGGGGAGGGGGGGAGCAGCCCTCCCCGCCCCAGGGGCGGCGGACGGGAGGCCTCCCCGAGCCCGGCCGTGCTGGCCGCAGGGGCTGCTGGGAGCGGTAGTCCGGAGAGCCCCCCCCGCCGCCTCCCACGCGGAGCCCCCCCCCCCGGTCGGGCGGCCAGGTGCCAACCCCTCCCTCCGGCCTTTCCCAGCGTGGAGATCGGCGAGAGCGTCCGCGGGGAGGATGTCTACATCGTGCAGAGCGGCTGCGGGGAGATCAACGACAACCTGATGGAGCTGCTGATCATGATCAACGCCTGCAAGATCGCCTCGGCCAGCAGGGTCACCGCCGTCATCCCCTGCTTCCCCTACGCCCGCCAGGACAAGAAGGACAAGGTGGGCTCCGTGGGCACAGGGGGCGCCCCGGCCTTCTCCAGGCCAGGGGCCCCTTGCTGCTGACCTCTCACCCCACGTGGCCGTCCCTCTCCGCCCATCGGCCTCAAGGGAGCTCGCAATGGGGCAGGCAGCACCCGCCGCTTCCTGGGCTCCCGTCCGCCCAGCCAAGTTCATCCTCCTCCTTTCAGTCCCGGTTGTGACTCTGTGTGTTTGTGTGTGTGTGTGTGTGTGTGTGATCTCTGCAATGTCAACTGGCTGCTGACAGCTAGAGCGAGTTGGCATTGTGCACCCCACTGGCTGCCAACACTGGTCCTGTCCAGCATGGAGCTGAAATCTGAGCTTAAGGCGAGAGCCATAGAGGAGGCAGCGCAAGTGGCCAGGGGTGGAAAGGGCCACGGAGGGTGGGGTGAGGGATGGGGGCAGCTCAGCAGCTGCCTTGCCTTTGCTGCCAAGGAACTGGGGAAGGGGAGGGGTGGGGGGACAAGAGGCATCCAGAAGAGCGGTCTGGAGGGGGGAGGGGGCAGGTCTTGATTCTTTGCATGTCAGCCTGGGTGAGTGCTTCAGCCTGGGCTGGGACTCCCTTCCCAGGGCCAGACGAATGAACAGAGGCTGCAAAGAGTGGGGGGAGGCGCTAAATCCAAGACCTCAGATAAATCAGGAATGGATATGTTGAGATAAACACTCGTATGAAGGACATTCGGGCTGCTAGTTTGGCAGGAAGAGCTTGCCTTTGGCTGATGAAACTGCGGCTGAGGGCCAAAGTGTCCTTTTTAGCTGATGGAATGGCTATCATCATCATCATGTGCTATCAAGTCAGTTCTGATTTATGGTGACCCTTTTCAGGGTCTTCGAGGCAGAGAAGACTCGGAAGCCTTGCGCTCAGCCTCTGCAGCTTGCCCAAACCCAGGAGGCACAGTAGGAGAATTAAACTCCCAGTCTCTGGCCACGCAGCCATGTGCCTAAACCACTGAGCTATCCAGCCACCTGAAGGGCTGACTAATTTTGTAAAAAAACCTAGGTTCCTCAATCTGCATTTCAGTGGTGGTCTTAAAACTGTCCAAAAGGCAGCTTCAGAGGAGTCCGGGGGGAGCCCCCTGTTTTGCTACCTGCAGCTCTTCTCCACAAGGGGTTGGCAGTCTCCCTTCATGTGCATGCAGGGAGGTGGTGCCTGAAAGCTGCGCGTTCAGCTGTTGGGTCCATGGGATGTGAGGCTGAAATCTAACCGAGTTGCTTTCCCTGACAGAGCCGGGCCCCCATATCTGCAAAGCTGGTGGCCAACATGCTCTCTGTGGCTGGCGCAGACCACATCATCACCATGGACCTGCATGCTTCACAGATCCAGGTTTGCACCACAGGGGCGGGCGGGCACGGTGTGTGTGTGTGTGTGTGTGCTGGCCACTTGCCAGAGAGGTGGGATTAGAGCTTCTTTGGTCCAGGTTATTAGGAAGAGTGGGGGTTGCCATTTGGGAACATGTAGCTTAATTCAGTAGGTGGGATGTGTATTTTTGCACACAAGGTATCCCTGTAGGGTTGAACTACTGGCCGGCACACCATCTTAAGCACAGGGTGATGAACGTGACCTGCCCAGGGTGGGACCCCAGTTGTCTCACCCTTGAGCCCCTCAGGGACAGAGGATTTGGTCGGGGCTTTCACTGGGCAGTGCCCTTGCTAAGCCACGCGGTGGTTTCTCCCCATCGGCACGGTTCTTTGTGAGGCAGAGGGGGATCTTGGAGGCCAGTGACCCAAAGAGCCATCCACAGAGAGGCCGGTGGATCTTGTGTCTTGTTTGTTTAGGGTGTATGCACCGTCATTCATGAAAGCCGGGGTTCCAGGAGGCACTGTGCTGCTGCTTGTGGGTGCCTGATTTTGCTAGTTGCTCCAAGTGAAAGGTGTGAGAGAATTAAGCTGTAGGCAGGTTTGCTTCCCCCCCCCGCCCCTGCTCCTTTCTCCTCCTTATGATGGAAAGCCAAGGTGGGAGAGAGTGTGGCAGTGAGGGTGGGATTTGCCAAGTGTCAGTTGAGAACTCAGCAGCTGCTCCCGCTTCCCAAGGGCTTTTTTGACATCCCCGTGGACAATCTTTACGCTGAGCCTGCAGTCCTGAAATGGATCAAAGAGAACATTGTGGAGTGGAAGACCTGCACCATCGTCTCGCCAGATGCTGGAGGCGCCAAAAGGTAAGGCGTTTGAGGCAGGGCTGAGCATGGAGGATGAGGCAGCTGTGAAGGCCATGGCAAGCCAGAGTTTCTCATGTTCTAGTTAGTGGTGCCACAGACACTGCCATAAATGTGGGGTAGGATGTTTATCCTAAAGTTACTAGTTTTCTGCTCCTCTTTCCATGGCATTTAAATAGACTTAGTAAGAGGAGTATTTAGCAGAACAAAAGCTTGCCAGACAAACGGAATGCTCCATATGGCGTTTACCTGCGTCCCCCTGGTGTTCAGTGGTGACCGGGATGGTGGTGGTCACGGCTAGGCAAGCAGTAGCAGAAGGGAGCGTTCCCCTCCTTGGAGGCACCTGCTCAGCACTGCTTTTTCCACAGAGTGACTTCCATTGCGGATCGGCTGAATGTGGATTTTGCCCTCATTCACAAGGAGAGGAAGAAGGCCAACGAGGTCGACCGCATGGTGCTGGTGGGAGATGTGAAGGATAGGGTGGCCATCTTGGTGGACGATATGGCAGACACCTGTGGCACCATCTGCCACGCAGCAGACAAGTGAGTGGCTTCTCTTCCACAAGGAGGGGCCCTCGAAATGGACGTGCCCCCCCCTTCTTTCCGGGTGGAGGCTGTCTGTGGGCAGGAACAAGTGTCTTCTTCCTCTTGAGCTGCATATTCTTTTCTGGATTCTTCTCTCCAGTCTTCCCATCTACCTGAAGTGGTCCTTAGAATAACCTTTGCTTGGTCCTGAACATCAGGATGGATTTAGGACTTTATTCAAATCCTGGAGAAAGAGGCCAGTTCTTGCATCATTCAAGAGTGGGCAAAGCACCACATTGGCCACTAGAGGGGGCAAGAGGGCTTTTTCATTTAAAATAGAATAAAATAAAACTCCATTGCAGGGTTGGGAGGCAGGGAAAGGCCTGCCTCCCTGTGGTGTAGAAGGGTGTGCCTCCCCCTCCCCATTTCTGGAAGTTGCCCACCCTGATGTCATTGCGCATTGAGCCAGATGTCTGGCTCCTACTGGAGAGAAGCCTGAAGGCTCTCCCTGTGAGCTGCTGTAGGGGTCTCCTCCTCTGCTTCCATGCAGGCTGCTCTCAGCTGGAGCCACCAAAGTTTACGCCATCCTCACTCATGGGATCTTCTCTGGGCCGGCCATCACTCGAATCAACAGTGCCTGCTTTGAGGCCGTAGTTGTGACAAACACCATCCCCCAAGAGGAAAAGATGAAGCACTGCCCTAAAATCCAGGTAGGGATGCTTGTGGAAAGCCTGTCCCATTGAGGAGAAGCAGCAGAAAAGGGGTCACCCAACAATGGGTGAAATCTGGCCCTAGAGATGGGCCTAGCCTGCTTTTGGAAAGAAGTGACGCACAGTTGTTCCGCAGTAGCTTTGTGTTCTTCTCTTGTTATTACACTGTGGTGGTGGAGATTTCTTTCATTTTCATCTGAAAAAGTAAGATCATGTTTTACAGTTGAAGGGGTGGGAATTCTCAAAAGGTTCAAAAAAGAAAGAAAATAGGGAGTAAACATTGCTCATTCTGGAGGGAGGGTTGGAGCCAAACTCCAAGGGCAGTTTCGAAAAAGATAGCTCTGTCGGCCCAACCAAAATGGGAGCATTGGGGAACTTTTGCAGGCGAACGCAGTTCTGTTGGGAGCTGAGTCTTCCAGGGATTTCCCTGCCTCTCAGTTTCCCCAGCCACGTCAGGAGCGGTCCCTCCTGCTGCCACCTGGGATCCCCCTTCCCAGCAGCGCATTCCGGGCTGGGCTCTACCTGGGATGGTTTGCAGTCCCCTCCTCTTCCCCTGATGGCTTGTTCCTCTTCCTCCCCCAGGTGATCGACATCTCCATGATCCTGGCCGAGGCCATCCGGAGGACTCACAACGGGGAATCTGTCTCTTACCTGTTCAGCCACGTCCCTTTATAACAGTAGAGGCTGCTCGTGCTGCTGCTGCTGCTTGTGTGGCTTTTTGAAAAACCAAAATTTGTTATAAGGTTTCAGTAGAAGATGTTGCTCGTTTTGACCGCAGCTCTCCTCTCTTCTGCCTCTCCGCTTCCCAAAGCTGGGTCTGGGGAGGGTCACGTTTCAAGCACTCGTAGACACGTCATCTGCGGTCACTTCTGTAGTTTAGACGTCCTGTGAAATTGTTGAACTGTTTCCGGCCAGCGGAGAACTAAGAACTGGCTCTGCAGGTGCCGCACCTGAGGCGGGTGGTGGGTGCCGGAGTGAGAATTCCATTTTGCATGCAGCCGTTTGGATCATGAGGTTCGGGGAGGCTCCTCCTTGGCAGCAGGAAGCCTCCAGTCATCGACTGCTTCTGCCCATCTTGGCCACGCTTGGTTCCCACCAGCGCAGGGTGGCCTTCCTGATCCTCTTGTTTTTGTTTTTTGTTTTTTTGGTCCTAGTGTCCATCTCATTTCAGCGGGGTGGGCGGGCAGGTGTGTGTCTCCAAGCCCCCACCCCACCCTTTAAAGGATTTCCTCTTTGGAGCTTTGTTTTGATTGGCAGCCTTTCTGGCCCTCTGCCACCCCCAGCTTCTGGTCCCTTTGGCAGGTTTTTGCATCCTTGGTGCCTTGGGAACGACGCACGTGCACCTTGTGCTTTTCTGGGTGCATTGGCAGGCTGGCTTTATTTATTGGTGCTTTTTTGGTTGTCCCTTGTTAGCTGCAACACGACACTCCCAGGAACAGCGCGAGGCAGATGGGGCCCCTCCCAGGCCCATTGGCCAAAGGCATCCAGCAGCTCAGAGTCAAACCCAGCATCTGCCTTCCTTTGCAAACTGTCTGGTCTCATCCAGGAGAGAGATGACTTGAGGAGAGAATGGCCTTGTGTTGACCAGCCCACTCAGGTTGGGGACATTAGGGGAGGGTAAGCCGTGTCTGGCAGAGCAGAAGCCTGGGTGGGTGGTTCTGGGCCCAGGTTGTGCTTGGTGCCCTTCTCACGAAATGCACCCGCCTGGGTTTGGTCCAGTGGCAATTCAGCTCCTCTGTGAACCTTGGCTTGTGTTCTCTTCTTTGTCTGTCTGTCTGCCATGTGAGTCTGTGCGTGTGTGTGTGTGTGTGCTTGTTTCTTTGCTTTGGGCCCTTCCGGCCTCTGCAGCTGCCGCCTCTGCTCCATCCTGACCTGAAGCAGAGGCTGAAGGTTTAGGGCAACCTGAAGGATTCTGCAGCGTTGGTGTTATTGACGGGCCGAGTGAAGGAGTATTAAACTTTTATTTAAAAACTGAGAGAACTTTTTATTTCTGGGTTCAGCAGTTCTCCTGGGGAGGGGGGTAGACACATACACAAGCGTGGGCGCACACATCTGTCCGTATGTGGCTCAGGGTTTCTGCTACACTTTAGGAAATGCATACGTGTGGGTACTGGAAGCCAGGAAGGAGGGCCTTCCCAAGCTAGTTTGCTTCCAGCCTCCTGGGCTTTTTAAGCAGCCAAGGCTGACTTTGGAGTCGTCCTCCCTTTTATTTGGGTGCTGGGACACTTGTGTTTTAAGTGTGTTTTCCCTGGCAGGAACCAAGCCTCTTGGGATACGTGGAGGGAGAGAGAATTAAACAAGGCCCAAGACAAGAATATGGATTTTATAATATGCAGGGTTTATTGAAGGATCACATTCTGCAGAAACAGACGCCCAGAGCCTTAATTAGCTCAGATTGTGCCATTTCAATAGTAGAAAAGGGATGTATCCCCTGTACTGGTCAAACAGCATAACAAATTGGGTAATGAGATGATGAACTTCCTGTGTCAGGGAGTGGTTGGCCAGCAATGCTATCCTGAGGCTGCCTTGGCTAGGTTACAATAGTGTGTGATCTACTGAGACCTGTGTGTTAAAGTCGCTGGCGATGCCTTGTCGATGCAAGGTGTACTGTAGAGATCGGAAAACAAGCTTGATCACAAATCACGCCGAACCTTGCAATTCTAGTTCTGGGGTGGGTTGAATATGTCAACCGCTTTCTTTAGGGTTTCGTTTCTCATCTGGTGCCTAGACTAGCGGCAGACCCCTGGCCTCCTTGCACATCCCAAGAGAGCGGGTTTTGCTCCCCCATCTAGGGGCGGCGGGGGGGGGTTCCCTCTGTCAGCTGTTTTGCTACTGACCTCCAAAGCGTTCGCAGTTTAAAGACAGGAATATCTTGAGTAATAGATGATGGCTCAGGGGCCGGGAGGGTGCGCTCCGCCGCCGCCCTTCAGCGCAGGGTCGGTCCCACGAGAGCTTGCGAGCGGAGCCGAGGGCCGGAAGCACGCGGCTGGCTGGGACCCACCGCATGCAGCCTGGCTCTCGCGCGGCAGGGCCCGGGGTGGAGCCTTCGGCGCAGAGAGCGGCCGGCCGGCCGGCGGACACGGAGCGAGAGCGGGTGGGGCTGAACGGAGCCGGTCCTCGCGGCCAAGCCGCCTGAAGCAAGCGGAAGAGGGGGCGATGCTTGCCAGGGTAAGCGAGGCTTTGCCGGCTGGGCGAGCGCTGTGCTGGACCCCGAGGGAGAGCTCCCGGGTGGAAGCGCGGTCCCGGCGGGGCCCTCCGTGGCCAAGGCCGCCCGCGCGCCGCTTCCCCGGAGGCTCCTGCGGGGCGGGTCCCCCGACACCCCCAGTTCGGAGGGCCCTGCGGGCGGGAGGACTGGCCGCGGCTGGCTTGCAGTTCGCCTGGGGCCGGGGAGAGGGTGGCTGGGTGGGGGGGGCGAGGTGAGCGGCGGAGGAAGTGGGCTTCCGCCCAAGGGGCTCCTGGCAGACAAAGGACCCCTCCTCTGCCGCCCCTTGCCCGACTCATCGCTGCTGCTGTGCTGGCTTGCTCCTGAGAAGGGCTGGGCATGATCCCAGGCGCACGTGGAATATCCTCCGCCTTAGGGACAGCCTCTGGGAGCCGGCGGGGTCTTTCATCGGGTCTGGCCGGGGAGGAGGCCGGGGAATCCCTGGCAGCAAAATCAGTTCAGGGCGGTGGGGCAGAAGGCGGTGAGAGCAAAGCAAGGCCTCCTCTCAGCGACTCCCTTTCCTGGACAGCAGAAAAAGACACACACACACACCCCACCGGGACCCGGGCAGCCACCGGGCACGTCTTCCTCTCTGGCTGCTCTTGCAGGACTGCTTCACTTTGGGCCCCTGTGGAAGCGCTCCGGCCCTTCGCCGGATTGGCTCCCCTTCCGCCTCTCTCACACAGACCCACCGAGTGCTGGATCTAGAGTTTGTTTCAGCAGGAGAGAACAGCCCCCCCCCCCCGCCGCTGCCCCCAAAGCCGGGTCTTGCACCCCAGCAAGGTGCCAGGGAGGGACCAGCTGGATGGCGGTGGCCAGGGCCCCGTTTCTCCAAGGGAGCCAGATTCACTAAAAACAGCCTTGACCCTGGCAGGCTGGCCAGTCTTGTGTAGCATATCTCGATTTTTCTGACTGCCATTCCCTTCCTCGGATGCACTGCCTGTAGACCTAGCGGGCAGGTAGTTGTACTCAGGTGGGGGAGGGGCAGTGAAAGGAAGGGCAATAGAAATGGGAACAGAGCCAGTATTGGGGGAGGGGTGATCTTAGCTTGTGGTTGCTGAGACTTGTTTAACAGTCTTTGGGAGAAGACACCTACCTCCAAGCACAGATAAGCAGTCTTAAGTTTCTAGGTATGGACTCAGGCATTTCCACAAGGCCACTAGGAGCTGCAACAAATCTCAAACACACACACACACACACACACACACACACACACACACACACACACACACACACTTTTTATGTGAAATCTGAAATGGCTGGAAGTCCCCTTCCAGTTCCAAAAACTGGGCATTAAATAACCATTTATTGGTTAGCAAGGTGTCATTCAGGCCAGGGGAAGCCTGGGGGCTGCAAAAAGAGTTTTGGAAAGCCAGAACTCATGGGGGAGGGCTTTGCCATCCTCACAGGTGCAAGATGGAAGCCCGTCCCGTCCCCGGTGTTTGCCTCTTTTGCCTTTCCTTTTGAGCTCTCTTGGCCTTTCTCTGGTTCTTCTCCTGCAGTGAAAAGCAGGACGTCCTTCCAGAGCGAGGCCGGAGGGGAGATGTCATCCAGGAACTCTGAGAAGGAAAGGGAGGAGGTGGAGGAGAAGCAAAGGAAGAGTCGGCTATCCAGGAGCTACCGAGTGGGTGCCGCCTCCAGCTTCTTTGCCACGCTGGCCACCTTCCCCATCTACAAGACCATCTTCCGCCAGCAGCTCCATGCCTCCTCCATCATGCAGGCGGTCCAGCAGCTGCACCAGGAGGGCCTCCGCCATTTCTACCGCGGCCTTTTCCCACCACTCCTGGCCAAAACCCTGCAAGGAACTGTGATGTTCGGCACTTACGAGAGCTTCCTTTGCACCCTCTCCAGCCAGGCTTCGGGGCGTTACTCCTTGGAAGACCGAGCCATAGCTGGCCTCCTGTCAGGCTTCTCGGAGGCCTTGGTCCTCAGCCCCTTTGAGCGGGTCCAGAATGTGCTGCAGGATGGGAGGAAGGTCCAGCGGTTCCCAACAACTCAGAGCATCTTGAGGGAATTCAACTCCTATCCGGTGAAGGAAAGACTTGCCCTGGGCTACTACCGAGGGCTTGGCCTCGTCCTGCTCCGGAACGGCCTGGGGAGCGCCCTGTACTTCTCCTTCAAGGATCCCCTCCGTGACCGCCTGTCCAAGAAGGGCCTGCCCAGCTGGCTCCCTGCCCTCATCTCAGGCAGTGTGAATGGCACGGCCATCTGCCTGATGCTCTACCCTCTTGGAGTCCTCATTGCCAACATGCAGGCTCAGGTGGGGAGGCAGGAAACCCTCCCTTTCTGGGCAGTGGTGGCTGCTGTCTGGCAGACACGAGAGGGGAGGGCCACGCTCCTCTACCGGGGGGGCTCCTTGCTCATTCTGCGCTCAGGCCTCAGCTGGGGGCTCACCACCGCGGTCCATGACTTTCTGCTTCAGGCCACCATGAGCTAGGAGGGTCACCCCCTCCCTCCCTTGGGTCACAGCCCATGAGTTGGGGGAAGGGAGCTGCCACCTGGGACGCTGCCCTCCAGTGCTGGACAATGCAGAAGAGGGAAATGTATCAGGGGAGAGGGTCAATGGGGAAATGGGGAGGCCTCCACCCTCTTTCCTCATGCAGCTCACATCTCAGGTGGGAGGACAGCACTCTGTGTGAAAGGGGAAGGGTTTTTATTCAGGGGCGGGGGGTGTACCCTGGTTGGGTGAATGGACTCAAAGCAGGATGGTCGCTCTTGCTTGCACTGCATTATGTAGAGCCAGGTTTTATTTAACCTGCCTTCCTGAACTTACTAGGATGGAGTCCCACTGATTCCCCACCCCTTTGCCTGTCTGAGTTTAAAGATGCACTAGACTGCAAATAAAAATTGAGCAACAAGTGTTTCCTTAGTTTGATTCCTCAGCTGAGCTTCTCTTTGTTCCTTAGGAAGCATTGGGCTGTAATTACAGAATTTTAGCATCCATACTGAATTGTACCTTTGCAGGGCATAGACTATTTTTTTCCAGGGTTTTTTAATTAGCCACCCTGCTTTCCTCTGAAGATGCCCATGGCCACAAAGACTGGTGAAACGTCAGGAAGAACAACCTTCAGAACACGGCCAAAGAGCCCGAAAAACCCACAACAACCAACCCTGCTTTGTTAGTGCCATGGACTGAAGCAGTAAATGAAAACAGAATCAACAATATTGAGTGCTTTGATGAATTAACTAACGGTGTGTAGGCACT
Organism: Pogona vitticeps; assembly: GCF_051106095.1. Lineage (NCBI taxonomy): Eukaryota > Metazoa > Chordata > Lepidosauria > Squamata > Agamidae > Pogona > Pogona vitticeps. The sequence continues at coordinate 26,333,059 of NC_135793.1, read as the reverse complement.
TTTTTCCTTAGTTTAGTTAGCTGTCATTTATAGAGGGGGAAAAGCCAAGGAGAACGCACACACTTCATCGCTGGGGGGCGCTCGAAGCAGCGGCAGAGCCGGCAAGGAGACCGCGCGTCGGGAGCCGGGCTTGGTGGGAGCCGCAAAAGACGTCGAGGGGGCGGGAGGCGTTGCGTGTCCCAGGTGAGGAGGTCTGCGCCCGCGGATAGAGGGAAAACAACCCCGAGCTCCGGCTCTCGATCGGCAACGGGAGCGCGGCGGGTCTGAGGCGAAGCGGGGGCCTCTCCCGGTTGTTGCCTCCCTGGCCGAGCCAGCCGGGGCTTCCTTGTACGCCGCTGGGGCCCACCCCGGCCAGGAATGCGGGGAACCGGCTGGCCTTCCTCCGAGGGGCTCAGGGCGACCCTTCGCAAGCCAGGGCTGCCCGGGAAGGGCGGGCATTCCGTCGCAAGGCTGCTAGGAGAGGGTCGCCGACGCCGCGCTCCCTTGGAAGGCTTCCTCCAGGGGCTTCGGGGGGGGGGGGGACCCGTTGTCGAGGCAGCGCGCCTCCTCGCCCAGCCAGTCTCGAGACCGTTCCGCGGAAACTCCGCCGTGCGGCCTCTCCGGGCGGGCCAGTACGACCCACGGGGGGCGCGTCTTGTGCCATGCGGCCAGGGGGACTTTCTGGAAGGCGAAGCGTGGCGCTGTGGCCACGGTCGGCCGCGCCAGAGGGGGTACCACCGGGAGGGGCGGCCGGCCGGCCGCGGGGCCCCGTCCGCAGTAGGCGGTCAGTGGCAAAGGTGCGACCTGAGGCGCCGGTGCGCGCCTCCGCTAGGGAAGGCGTCGGCCGTCGGGGTGGGGGAGGGGTCCCAAGGTTTGCACGAGGGCGGGCGGGCGGGCGGGCGGGCAGCCTCCTGGACTGTCAAGCGCTTCGCTCTCCTCTCTTGCCCTGCCCTGCCCTGCCCGTCGGGCGGGCCCGGCCCAGCCCAGTCGCGCGCTCCGCCTCGCTTTCCATCTCCGCCTTCCTTGAGGGCGCGTAGTTTCCTCCTGCGCGGTGGCCACAGCCTGGCCAGGAAGGACGAAGAAACTACACTTCCCGGCGTGCCGCGTGTCTGGGCCAGGCGCTATAAAGGGCTGCCCCGACACGCTGGCTCCAGAGCGTGCGCAGCCGAGGAGCCGGAGCTGTCGAGGGTGTGCAGGTAGGGAGGAGAGGCAGGTGGGCGGCGGCGGCGGCGGCGGCGGCCGCCTCCTTCTCTTCCTCCTTCTGCTCTCCCTTTGCGTCCGCGGACAGGGCGCAGGACAGGGGCTTGGCCGCGCCTGGGACACCCTGAAGGGAGGGTCAGGCGAGGGTCTGCTCGGGGAGGGGGTCGCGTGCTGCGCTTCTTCCTTTCTCCGGCTCCTTTGTCTTGCGGGGCGTGGCGCTCAGTGGTGCGGAGGGGAGGCCCGAACTCGGGCAGAGCTCGCTGGCGGCGAGGGTCGGCCCTCTTGACGGCGCGGCTCGAAAGGGGGCCGGCAGGGCTGGGGCTGCTTGCTTCCCCTGGGGATGCAGGGCAGGGTTAGGGTGAGGCGCGGGGCCTGGGCGTGAGTTTAGCGCTGGGGCTGACAAAGGAGGGAAGGCAGGGGAGGTTCTCGGCAGCCTGTCCCCCCTCCCGCCTACCGGGGCGGGGCGGGGCAGGGGTCTTGTTCTTTCTTTACCACCTGCCTGGCCCCAACCTGGTGGTGATCCTGGGTTTCTGTTCCCCTCGGCGGATGTGTGTGTATGTGTGCCGCCTCCGCCGCCCTTTCTTCCTTGTTCAGATGTGCTTCTTTCTAGTCGTCGGGGCTTTTGCTTTCCGTCCGGGCTTCCAAGCGCGCGGTGCCCCCGCCGGCCCCTTCAGCTGAGCTCTGCCCACCAGACCACCCCCCTCCCCGCGCGCCTGACGCGGGACTCTCTGGCTTCTTGCAGTCCGTGGTGCGATCGCGTGTCTTTCCGTGGCCAAGATGTGTGACAAACCTGATCTCTCCGAAGTGGAGAAGTTCGACAAGAAGAAGCTGAAAAAAACCAATACGGAAGAGAAGAACACGCTGCCTTCGAAGGAGAGTGAGTGTCTGGGGTGGGGCCCCCAGCCGGGTGAACAGAAGTGGCGGCCTGTCTTCCAGGTGCCCCTCGGAAGGCTGCTGGGGGGGGGGGGGAGGAGAGAGAGAGAAAGAGAGAGAGTAGCCTGCCCAAAGTCCAGCCAGGGTGTGAGAGGGGGCCCCTGAAGAAAGCAGGTGCGGTGGTGCCTCCCGGGGCCCAGGAGCAAACGCCCCATTCGGCCACGGGGGGGGCAGAGAAAGGGTCTGCTGCTGTTCCTTGCTGGCTTTCTCTTCCATGTTCAGCTGGACAGTTTGAGCAGCAGGTGAGAGATGTTCAGGTGTCGGCTTTAAAAGCAGGGAGACTGGAGGGTGTTTGGGCTTCCTGGAGCCCCAGCAGAAGGCTGGCCGGGCCATCGGTTTGCTCAAGGCACGGCTGGTCTGTGCCTGAAGTTGGCTGGCATTCCCGCAGCGACTCTGGCAGGCGTGGGGAAGGGTGTGGCCTGGGTCTCTGGGCGGGCCTGAGGCTCCCATCGGGGCCAAGGGTGCTGCAGTGCTTGCACTGCTTCACGGTTTGTTTGGCTAAGGCGGCAGCCGTCTCGCCTACCTTCCAAGGCAGTCTGGGTCTGCTTGGTGTCACGCCTGTGGAAAAGGTGTGGAGAAGCTGGCAGGAACCAGGTCTGTGGCCCAGAACAGGGCAGGAAGGAGGGCTGCGTTCTGCTCAACACCTCTCGTGGGGTGTGGCTAAAAAGTATCTCCTGCCTTACCTGCTACACACAGTCCCTCGTCCTTGGTTGGATGCTTCCCTGGGGTTGGGGGCCATAGTGGTTAAAGTGGGACTTGGGAGGCTTGTGTTCAGGTCCCTCCTTGGCCACGAAACACCCTGGGTGACCTCAGGTGGGTCATGTACTGGCAGCCCGGCCAGCCTAGCAGAGGCTCAGAGCCACCTTGAGCAAGGTGAGATTCAGGCTGGAGGAGTTGGCAGACAGAGCAAAGCACACTCGGCTATTCCAGGGACTGCAGACCTCCCCTCTGGCCAGCCATGGGCCCTGATGGTTTCCCTTTCTCTCTTTCTTTCTTTCAGCCATTGAGCAGGAGAAGGAGTGCATCAAGTCCTCGTAGAGATGGCACCACCCTCCTCGCACCAAGCGCCAAACCCTTCCTCTTTTTGTTTTTGTATTTCAAATTAACTTTTTTTACTACAGTGTACATGGTGTCTTGAGAAATATGGCCACACCTCCCATCATGAGCACTTCTCCTTCACTCTTTTGCTCCCCCATCCCACCCCTCCCCTGTCCTGCCCACTGTAGCCTGGCAGTAGCTGGTTCTTTCTCCCTTGGCTCAGCCGCCTCTTGTCCTCTTGCCACCCGAGACCACCAGAGGGAAGAGCAAAGGGCAAGCAGGAAAAGAGGGGGGGATTCAGAGGCTCCTGCAGCTGAACTGCTTCTTCCCTCTTGCCTTTCTTCTGTTTTCTTTCTTGCCAGATGGTAAAGTTCCAGCAGCTGAGGCCTCTTGAAAGTGTGTTTGTTTCAAATCATTTCTGCAGCTTGAACTGATTTGTTTTCTTAAAAATGAAATGGAGAAAAAAATCTATTAAAGATATGAAACCACCTTATGGACATTTCTTCTACATTTCTTCCCTCCAGAGCTGTCATTTCTGTCCCCTTGCCCCCCCCCCCGCCCTTTTTTGAGTTAGAATGCAAGGAAGGGACAGGGTTCAAGATGGATTGGGCTTTTTGGTTGGGGGCGGGATGAAGTGTTGGGTCTGGCTCCCCTTCTGGAAGGTGTGCGTGTGAGAGAGAGGGTCTTGAGGAACAAAGGCCTCCCAGTCAGGAGCTGGTTTGTGACTTGCTCAGAAGTGGGCCCCGTTTGCTGCCCTCTTTCCTGGCCCCAGCAGCAGCCCAGAAGGATCCGCTGAGTGTGGGGCAGTGGCTGGTTGCAGGCAAATGATGGAGCCACTGCTTCTGCCTGAGCCCTGCCCTCCAGGGCCTTGTGCTTCTCTCCAGCTGGCCCCTGGGGGGGAGTGCAGGCCTTGAGAAGCTTCCCCCTTCTGGCCTGGCCCTTCCTGTCGGCGGCTCGGTCTTTATTTCACTCTTGGAAGAGGGGAGGAGGGAGCGCCCAAATGGACGAAGGTGCGTAAGAAAGCGACTGTCCTGGAGAGTCCTTGAGGAGGGGGGGGGTGCAGCCTTGCCCAAGAAGGCTTCCTTACTCCAGAGTCAATTGCAGACATGTTGGGTGGGGCTGGAGGAAGGGGAATAATGGCTTCCCCTTGTTGAGGGTTTTGAGGTGACCCTGAGAGGTTCCCAAGCCTCTCTCTCCTGCTGCCCAGCCAAAGCAAGGGGTACCAGGCCCACAGGCTTGCAGCAGCTATTCTATGTGGGCAGGTGAGGTGGGGGCTGACAGTATGAAAAGAGTTGCCCTCCTAGGAACTAGCCGCTCTTGCTTTTGCATGGCGGGGAGTCCATAGCCGTCCACATTCCTGGGCATGGTTGCTGCTGAAAGCATAGCTGAGGCTCTCTTTGCAAAAATGGCCCTGAGACCAAAGGGGTGGGGGTGGGGGTGGGGGGGGGGCAAGAGTGCCAGTGGTGGTGGTTGCGATGCTGCTGCGGTGGTGGTTCTGGCTAAGGTGGCCAGGACTTCCCTGTATGGCACCGAACAGATGCAGCACGGAAAGGGTCATTCTGGAAACTCCTCAGGTCCCACTCGGTGCCTTCTTTCCCTGCTTGGAGGTTTGTGAGCTGAAAAGTGCCATGAATGAAGCTTCGACCTGTTTGTGGCCATGGCGTGTTTGCATGCCAGTCATCTGGGCAAGGGTATGAGAAAACGCATGGCCCTTCCCCCCCCCAGGGCACTGGGGGCTGCCTCTGTTTCAGGATCCTGGCTTCCCCAACACTGGCATCACTTGGAAGGGCACACTTGTTTAGCAACCTGCATACCTGCACTTTTTGGGGGCATGGCTGGCTGGTTGGATCAGAACGCTCGGAAGGACTGTCCATGCTTAGACTAAACCTAAACTAACCATGGCCACTTCCGTGCAAATCCTCTTTGCTAACAGGCCTGCTGAAGTGCAGAAAAGGAAGAAAGAGGAAGTGAACCAAGGAAGTGGGAGAACAGAAACAACTGCTTTGACTAAACCTTACAGACTTTATAGACCATGGGTTCCATCCTGACCTCCCTGTCTAGGACGGCCCGATGGCGGCAAGGGGAGCGTGGCCTCTGCACTGCTTGCTCTGGCTGCCACAGTGCAGGGCAGGCTGTGTGTGTGGGGCGTCTGTGTGTGTGTCGGGGGGCAGGGCGGTGGCAGTCTGCAACCAGCGCAGACTTTTGTGTGCAAAGCAGCTGTGACGCCACTTCCCTAAACAATGGCAATGGGCAGGAGGCCATCAAGGAAGCAGGAGAGCTGGGCCCACAGCCAGCCTGCCTTTGAGGAAACTGGCCGGCTGGCCGTGGGGGACAGGGAGGGCCCAGGAGTGCGCTTTATACTGGGGGGGGAGGGGGGAGCATTTCTTCCCCTCTGCTGGAAGGGCAGTGAAGGACCCAGGGCAGAAGCCTTGGTCTTATTCTGGCAGTTGTGGAACAGGCAGCTGGCAAAAGTCCAGCCTGCTCCCAAGCTTGTTTGGGGGCTCTTCCGGCCCAAGGATGACTCCCTCACCATCCAGAGGCAGGCCTGAACACGACCATGCTTGGACACGGTCCTCAGCCTGCCTGCCCTGACAGGCGTGAACCTCTGCAAAGGGTTCCAGTCTTAGGGTTAGGGCCGCCACCTACGTATTTTGAGGCAGGCAATGCCAGGGTGCAAGGAACCCTAGGTTGAGCTGGCAATGCACAGCCTTGAGCTCCACAGAAAAGAGAGGGGGGGGGCTGAGGCAGGCAGGAGCCGGCAGGCTGACGCTTGCTCCCTCTGCTCCCCTGAGTCAGTGAGTCAGCCGATGCGATGCTCCGGGGCAGACAAGATGGGAAGCACTGCAGGAGACAGAACAGCCCTGCCCTGCAGGTCTCGGCACGCTCCCTCCAGCAACCTCTGTGGTTACCCTTTGAGAGGCCGAGAAAGAAGGGCTCGGGTGCAGAAGGCGGGCAGTAGCACTTTTGGTGGAAGCAGCCGCAGCCACATGGGAGCCGGACTTTTGCCAGGAAGGGAGAGTCCATGAAAGAAACAACTGGGCAGTGGACAGAGAGCAGCTTGAGAATGGAAGAGGCTGCCTGTGAATGCAGTGGGCTCTCCACCAGGAGGTTTTGAAACTGAAGTCGGATGGCCGCCTTTCAAGGATGCTCCAACCCAAGGGAGGGTTACTTACATAACTGGCTTATATCCCACCTTTCTCTCAATAGGAAGGAACACGGGATGGCACAGAAGAACTAAACAAGGCATATAGTTAAAGCAAAAAAAAGTGAATACATTAATATTAAAATACACTTAAACCGGAAGAGTGTTAATAACATCATTAGTTAAAACAAATTAGAAATCCTTGATAAAAAGATATGCTGAAACCCCTCCTCCCACCAAAAGGCCGCTTAAAAAGCAAGATGTTAAAGAGGGGGCCACCTTGGCCCAGCTTTGTGTGGGAGGGAATTCCATCTGGAGCAGCCACGGAAAATGCCCTCCCTGGAGTCCTCACCAAAGTGGCCTGCGATGGCAGTGGGACCAAGGAGATCTCAGAGAGCAGGAAGGCTCACTTTGGGAAGATACAGAACTTCAAACAGCCTGGTCCCGAGCCAGGTAAAGGGCTTTACAGGTCCTCACCAGGACATTGAACTGGCCCCGGAGATGGACTGGCAGTAGTCAGTGAAGCTGCTGGAATGCGGGGGGGGGGGGGTTATGTGTGATATGATCCCTGGAAATGACTCTGGTAAGCCATCTGGCTGCAGCATTTTGAACCCCACGGAGTCCTCAAAACAGCCCCACCCGATGGGCCCGGGCCTCTCTTGGGGCTCAGCTGGTTTCGTCCTCCTCTGAGGTCTTTGACCGCCTGCTTCTTGTGTTTGCAAATCCTCCGCACACAACATGACGATGTTCCTGACCCAGAAGGTCCAGGGCCTTTCCTGCCAACCCATCTGCAACGGGATGGGCTGTACCCCCCCTCCCCATGTCAGCACAGCAAGCACGAGCCAATATTCAGGAACTCTTCAAGGGAAATGCTCTGACCACTGAGGACCAACCTCAAGGAGGGCCTGTGAGGCCACCTTGCTCTAGCCCATCGAGGGGGCAGGAGGGGGTTAGGTGAGGCCAAGGGTCAGGAATGTCACAGAGGAGAGACAGAGGGACCAGGAGATTCTCAGGAAGACCCCTCCCCCTCCCCTCAGTGCAGCCAAATTGGCCTGACAGCCACCTCCTCTTGGCGGCATGTTGGTGCTGGTCCCATTTCCTCAGGCATGGCGGTTCTCGCAGCTTGCATGGAGGCAAGGAAGGGATGTGGCCAGAAGGTGAACTCCACCAAGAAGCGGCTTGTCAGGAACCGGAGGCCTTACAAAAGCCATCCAGACATTACGGATGGAATGCAGGGTTTCCCTTTGGGACTCTGCTGGCGGGGTGGGTGTGTTGCAATGGCAGGCTGCAAAGGCTGAGGCTGAGGCCGCCAAAACCCGGTCCAAAGAAGTGGACTTGTACAAGACATACCAGTTAGTCTCCAAGTTGCCACAATGTTCTTGCCTTCTTTATTTTTTTTTTTTTTTTTTTAGTTTTCATTGGGTTTTGTCTGAGACAGGAGCACAGACTGACCCGGCTACCTCTCCTAAAAGTAAAAACCTCAGTGGCCAGCGCTCCGTGATGCCTCGGCTCCCTTGCAGCACCTCTTCTTTCTGGCCCATCCAATGTTCATCCTCCTTTAGAGGTGCCTTCCTTCCTTCCTTCCTTCCCCCTGAAGATTTGTTTGCTGGCTGGGCTCAGAGCGCTGTCCCAAGGGTTTAGCTCCTCAGGGCAAATTTATTGATGGATGGCAATCATCCGGTGGTGCTATTGTCCTGGCACCTCCCCGGTTTTTCCTCATATATTGCTCCCTTAATCCTTGCAATCATCCTACAAGGTAAGCCAGAGGACCCCTGCTGATCTCAGGTAACAGGCAGGTGATGGAAAGTGGAACTGGGGTCCACCTGGAAGACTGGGAGAGTCGTAACCAGTGGCAGCCTCCACAGTCCTGGGGCAAAGGGAGACATGGAAGGCGCTGACGGCCTCTTCTGTAGCCCCACCACCATCCCCACTGTCAGTGCAGCAGGCAAGGGGCCTAGGAAACTGCCCTTGGGAAGGAGAGGGAATCTCTCCCATGAAGCAGCCAGTTGAGGGTCCCTTTGTGACTGGTCCACCCGGACTCCTCACACGCACTCCAGTGCTCTGGCTCCTCTGCTGAACAGGAAAGGAGGGGGGGCTGGACACTGTGCGGGGGGGGGCAGTGGGGACAGCTAGATGCACTTAAGAAGGTGTGCTTTGTAAGTGCTCCAAGCATAGGGCAGGATTGGGCTGGCAAAACAAAGACGTGCCTTTGAATGGATGGTGGAATGAGGTTCGGGAAAGAAGGCTGGGTGCCCGGCAGCAGATGCCCACATGAGCTGAGGCTCTGAGGGGGCTGACGGCACATCCGGAGCCACTGTAGCAGAGGCAACATCTTAGCTGGGCCCTCCCCATGACAATTTAGCTAGAAACCACACTAGCTCTCATGAATGAAACCTGAAGGACCCCCACCCCACCCCCACCAGCTGGGGCACTCGGGTGGCTCTGGATGAGGTCTCTTTTCCATCTGGTAGGTAAAGGTGCTAAGGGGAAAACCAGGCTCTTTGACCTCTGTGTGTGTGTGTGTGGGGGGGGGAAGTAGAGGCTGCCCCCTCCCTCATGGGTAGAAGGGAAACCAACCCCATCATGGCTGGAGTCTCTCTGCCTCCTGCCCAGAGGAGGACGGCTGAGTCCCTTTTGTTACCTCCAGCACTTCCTCCTCCTTGGCTTGTCTGGGCTGTCCCCGAAGGGGGGGAGGAGGAGGAGAGGGAGCCGGGAGGGGGCCGGCAGGCCTGGCTGTTCTGGAGCACATTTTGTAGATTTCAGGCAGAGCGCATTCCTCAGGTTGGCCCCTCCGGGGTGACGCCTCGGTCTGGTCTGCTCTTCTCACTCACAGCAGGAAGGAGGAGGAAGAGGGGCAGCCTGTGGGCCTTGGAGCAGCTGCCGTGGGGTGGGGAGGGGTGGGGCGGGGTGGGGGGGGAGACTCAGGAGTCCTTCCAACCTTCTGCCTGGCCAAACGTTTGTTTCCCGAAAAAGCTGCACCCCCCCCCCCGGTGCCCTGAGCAGGCCTCTGCTGGAGAGAGACAGCCAGCTTGGTGGCCTCGCACTGACCCGAGCAGAGTCTATGGGATTTCCAGCCCACAAGAGGATTCTCTGCTGGCCCCAATCCAGAAGCTACAGCACACCCATGTGAGGGAGGGGGGTGTCTTTTCACTGGGGGAGGGGAGGCCTTCTGCCATCAGCCTCATATTGGTTTATATAGTTGAGTACCTAGACAACCACATGCAGGATCCTCTCAAATTTTTGCACTGTTTTTGTGTGTTTGGAAGGGTTTGTTTTTCTTTTGCTTTTCCTTCTTCCTTTTAAAAATGTGATTGTGCCAAACCTGGGGTGTGGCAGAGATGTCCCCTTCCTGGTCCTTGGGTGTGTGTGTGTGTGTGTGTGTCACAGATATTAGCCATTTGCTGCCAGTACCACTTTTGCGGACCCCTTTCCCCCTCCAGCCACCACAAAGGCAGTGGTTCGCAGTGAAGGGTGCGCGGGGGGGGGGGGAGAAGGTGATCGGTGGGTGAGTGGATGTCATGCTGCCAGCGTTTCAGGGGAATGGTCTGGGTGCTGAGCCCCGGCCACTGGGTGGTGGGTAGCCGCTTCCCTGCAGGCGCAGCCGGGACAAAAGACCGGTTACTTTGCAGGCACTGGGCTGCCTTCTCTCCCCCCCCCCCGCCCTCCCGCCGCGCCTCTCCCTCCCACCCCCTCCTGGAAGGCTCCGGGAAGGGCGGCCTCTTCCCCGAGGCAGGAGCAAACAGCACCAGCAGGTCCGGGCTGGCCTGGAGGTGAGGAGCAGAAAGGTTGGGAGAAAAGAGCCCTTGCAGGTAAGGGAGGCCCTCCCCCTCCCCCCGCCCTTCTGTGGCAGGCCGCAGGTCACCCGGAGTTGCCCCGCAAGGAGGTCAAGCCCGCCCGTGGGCCGCCGCCCGGGGCTGTGTGGAGGGAGCCCCGGCACACCTTCGCTGCGTTCACCGGCGCGCCTCCCGCCGTCCTCCGCTTCGGAAATGCTTGGAGGCCGCCGCGCAGGACGTGTGGGGGGGGGGGCTGCCACCCGCTCCTCCCCAGGAAACCCAGGCGGCCCCGCCCTCTGTGCCGCTGCTACGGTCTGTGTGCCCGGGGCCAGCCGGCGCTCTCCCGGAGGGCCAGCGCTCGTTCCAGTGTTTGCGCGGTTGGCATTTCCTGGCACGGGCAGGCCCGTCCCTTGGCACAGCGCTCCTGCGGCGTGTTTGCTTCCACTCCCAAAGTCAGGCTGCAGAGGTCGAGCACGAGGCCCGCCTTGGGCCGGGGAGCCAGCGAACCCGCCCCGCCCCCTCCCTGCACCACAGAAGCCCCCGGTGCCAGGAAGGCGGCCCAGAGGATGCCCCGCCCCCCCTTGCCCCCGAAGCGTTTCCTACAAAGGACCTGTGGTCTTTCCCACGCGCCTCTTGCCCCCCCCTTCTTGGGTTTGAGGATTTAGCCAGCCCCGTTACTCAGTTTGTGCCAGCCCCCCTCTTGGCACTAGTGGTAGGAAGAGACCGGTGTTCCTCAAAAGCTGGTGCTTTTTCCACACCTCCACTCCTCCTGAGACTCCTGTAGCAGGATGAGACTCAAAGAGGTGCTGGGCGGAGCAGGGCCGGACCGAAGGGGAGCGCAGGCGCCGCCTTGTGGTAGAGCGCGTGCCCGCGCACAGCCAAGGAGGTGAGATGGCATCGAAAGAGCTGGGCAGGCGCGCGCTCCCACGGCAGGAAGACGCCCTCAGCACCGCGCGGCTGCTGTCCAAACCCCAAGCCTCTGCCTGACTCTCTGATGGCCTCTTCTGCTCCTTGTCGGGCTCCACAGTTGGACTGAAGCCTTTCCTTCCTTCCTTCCTTCCTTCCTTCCTTCCTTCCTTCCTTCCTTCCTTCCTTCCTTCCTTCCTTCCTTCCTTCCTTCCTTCCTTCCTTCCTTCCTTCCTTCCTTCCTTCCACCCCATTTCTTTCTGCTGGGCGCCCCCGCGGTACAAGAAGGGGCAGTCAAGCCGGCCTGCCTGCCTCTCCTGCAACCAGAACTTTGGAAAGCCGCTCTTTGGGTGGGAGTTCCCACAATGCCCGAGCAGCAGGGCCCGGCGCCTGCCTGGCCACGGGGGATTCTGGGTGGGTGACTCTCCTCCGAAAAAATAGCGCTCGGGAGCTATTCTGCAGCAACCCTGGGCAACCGCGGTGGCCTGAGGATTGTGGGGGCGGTAGACCACAAAGCGGACGTTTGCAAACCCTGCCTGCACGCGCCGGCGGACCTCTCCCCGACCAGACGAGCCGGGGGCGCGCACGCCGAGACCGCGCCGGGACTGAGCCCCCCACCCCTGCTCTGTAGTCCCTTTGGCACAGGGCTGGGGGTGGGGCCGGCCCTCGGATTGGCGGTCCCTGCAGCCGGGAGATGCTCCGCATGCTGCGGGCGCGTGCGCACTGGTCCTTCTCGCTGGGGCCCGCCTGGCTGGCCGGCGCCACGGGTCCTTTGATCGGGCGGCGGAGGGGCGTCCGAGACCTGCCCGGGACCCTGGACGAACGGCGGCCGGGCTGGAGGTGCGCGTCCAGAGACGGTTCTCGGGCAGGGAAGGCGGCGCGTTGCATGCATCCCCCGTTTGCATCCGGACCTCGATGCTTCGCCTCCCCAACAGCAGAACCGCTCTGGTTCCCGCGACAGCATCAAGGCGACCCTTGCACGGCGGCTCCGGGAGGGAGGGGGAGCGGGAGAGGGAGGGAGGGAAACCCCGATCCCTCCGCTCCCCCACATCTCGCCGGCTCCTGCTAGCCTGGTGCTCCGGCCGCTGCGGTTGGCGAGCGGGCTCGGTCGCGAAGGGATCCAGCCATCTCGCTCCGCTTCTCCCGGCCTGCGGCGCAGCGGCGGCCACTCCTTCTCGGCGGAGGGAAGGTGCCTCGGCGGACCTAGCCGTGCACGCGGCTGGGGGGGGGGTCGAACTGCCGCCGCCCCCACCCCAGGCGCGCACCGCTGGCCTTTGGGGCACCAAGCGCCCCCTTGAAGAGCGGCCCCTTTCCCAGCTGTCCGTGAGCAGCTCCCTTGGCCCCTTCGTGGAGCCCGGAGCAAAGGCGGCCGCCCTTTCCACACGCCCGGATGGGAAGCCTTTTCTTCGCAGAAGCCGGCAGGGCAAGGGGCGGAGGGGGCGGGCTCCCGAGGTGCCGCCCAAGAGGGGCCCGATCCAGCCTCAGTGGCCGGCAGGCGGAGGGGGCCGAGGGCAAGAGCCTCACCCCGGAGCCCGGCTTCACAGCTCCCTGTCCTGGGACAAGCAGGCCTGGGTCGCTGCCTGCGGTAGCCAACCTCTGCTCCACCTCTGCCCCTCTCGGATCCCCTGGGAGGCAGAGGGTCTGGAGGGGGCGGGAGACCATCAAAGGAAGAGTTCCTTGCTGTGAATTCTGCCCCCCACCCCACCCCAGAAACCCCCAGCCATCAAGGCTGCTGCAGGGGCTGCCTGGGGGAATTTTGGGAGCCCTTTAATGTTTCCAGCCTCTGCTGTCTAGCATGCCTAGTGGTGGGGGTCAGTTCCATCAGTCAGCAGGCTGAGAAGTGTGAGCTCAGGGCCCACCGTGAAGGTCAGTGTCGAAGGCAAGAGCGCTCACTTCGTTCCAGGGGGAACCTCCTCCTACCCTATTTCTGCACCAGAGGACTCTCTCTCTCTCTCTCTCTCTCTCTCTCTCTGTGTGTGTGTGTGTGTGTGAGAGAGAGAGAGAGAGGAGGTGGAGGTGATCCATGAAGGCACATGGGGGCGGGGCGGAGGAGGAATGTTTGCCCGCTGACCCTTCTGCTTGCCCCTCGTTCCAGGCCTTCCCGCTGCCTCGGCCATGAGCGGCAAGTCCCTGCTGCTGAAGGTGATCCTGCTGGGGGATGGGGGCGTCGGCAAGAGCTCCCTCATGAACCGCTACGTCACCAACAAGTTTGACTCGCAGGCCTTCCACACCATTGGGGTGGAGTTCCTGAACCGGGACCTGGAGGTGGACGGGCGCTTTGTGACCCTCCAGATCTGGGACACGGCCGGGCAGGAGCGCTTCAAGAGCTTGCGCACCCCCTTCTACCGGGGGGCCGACTGCTGCCTGCTGACCTTCAGCGTGGACGACCGCCAGAGCTTTGAGAACCTGGGCCACTGGCGCAAGGAGTTTGTCTGCTACGCCAACGTGCGGGACCCCGAGCACTTCCCCTTCGTGGTGCTGGGCAACAAGGTGGACAAGCTGGAGCGGCAGGTGAGCCCCGAAGAGGCCCGGGCCTGGTGCCTGGAGCACGGCCGCTACCCCTACCTGGAGACCAGCGCCAAGGACGACACCAACGTGGCCGTGGCCTTTGAGGAGGCTGTCCGGCAGGCCCTGGCCGTGGAGGAGCAGCTGGAGCACTGCCTCCTGGGACGCACCGTCGACCTGCAGGCCAGGCCCAAGGCCAGCTCCTCGTGTTGCTGAGGGAGGGGGCCGCAGCCGTGGCCCCTGGGGCCTGGCCGCCGGAGGGAAGAGTGGCTGGAGAGGCCACGGCAGGGCTGGAGCGTGGGGCCGGAAGGGGACAGGCAGGGAGGGGCTCCCTCGGAGCACTTCCCCCCCCCCCAGTTAAGCGGCAGGTGGTGCTGTCTGCTGACCCGGGAGCGTCGTTCTAGCCCGGAAGTGCCTGTGCCAGCTGGGAGAGAGAGAAGCCATTCGCTCCCCACCTGTTGCCTGATCCTTTCAGCTGCCGAAGCACCACAGAGGGAACGTGGGATCCCCCACCCACCCAGCTGGTGCCTTGCTCCCCAGCCACGTTCCCCAGCCAGGTGAACAGCTGGAGTGGTTGGTCCACGGACCGGATCGCTCGTGTCCTGTGTCTTTTGGTCAATGCTCTGTGAAAGCTGCAGGCCTCCCACAATGGCCAGGTGGATGTGCCTTCCCTCCTCAGGGTGCTCAAGCCAAGACTGAGGGTGCTGATGGGAGAGAAGGAGATGGTGTGTGCTGGGGGGGGGGCGATGAGACGCACCTCTCCGCCCACCTTGCTTCGTGGTGTCCAAGCCAAGCCCAGGGGCTGTTGACACCAAGGCCTTTCCCTTCCTGGCCTCTGCTGGACTCCCTGGCATGCTTAGGGTTTTCTTTTCTCTCTCTCTCTCTCTCTCTCTCTCTCTCTCTCTCTCTTTGTTTTGTTTTGTTTTTAAAGGGTGGGAGGGGAGACTCTTTCCCCTCCTGCTTCTAGAAGTCACGTCCCTGGTGGTGCTTTGGGGCGAGGAGGGAGATGGCGGAAGGGATGGCACAGGGAAGAAAGAAAGACTTGTGGGCCTCTCGCCTGGGCAGGATTTCCGGGCAGGTGGGTGCCAGCCCGCCCTTCCCTTTGTGTCCAGAGGAGGAGCAGGGGCTGTATTTGGCAGAGAGCCTGTGGGCGCAGGGGCTGGCAGCTTGTTGACTCTCTGTGGATAGGGGGAGGCCTTGTAGGCAGGGCAGGAGGGCTGGCCGAAGGGCTACTCCGCTCTCTCCCCTTGGAAGAGGGTGCTTTTTGCTTGGGACCCTGTGGTGGGAAGCCCGCCCCACCCCCCGCCCCCCTTGGTTGCCTTTGGCACTCTTAACATTCCTGGCAAGCAGGGGACAAGGACTGCAGCCCTCCGGCCCTGGATCTTGGTAGCTTCACAAGGCTGGGTGGTAGGGGTGGACCTGCTGGGCTGCAGCCCATCCTTGCACAGAGGAACTGTGATGTGTGTGTGTGTTGGGGTGGGAGAGCCCGGGTCAGAGAAGCCTGGGGTGTCTGGTGTAGAGGTGGGGTGGCCGGGCAGACCATTCCCTGTGCAGGCCAGCCTCTTCCCCCCCCCTCCCTCCATCGTCCTTGTTCTTGGACGCTGGGTGGGTGGCCCGCATGTTAAGCACCCGGCCCTTCGCTTGGGGCCCCACAGAGCAGACCCTCCTGAAAGGGGCCCAAGGGAGGGCGGGGGAGGTCCTCTGCCCTGCGGGCCTCTCTTTCTGTGGGCCAGACTGGTGGCCCTCTTGAGCCATCCAGCTCCCTCTGGCCGGGGGTGCAAAGTGGGGAGGGGCAGGAGAGGGGGTGTCCTAAGGGGAGAAGGGAGACAAACACCCAGTGTCACAGGAGCTGAGCAGCAGCACAAAATGGGACCCTGAAGGGTCTCCTGAGGCCCCCGGAGCAGGCAGGCCGTTGCTTGCACGTCGGTGGCGGTCGGGTCATGTGGCTGGGCCCGTGCACGGTCGCGTTCTCTTTCGAAGAGAGAAGGATCCCTGGAGTGCTGAATATTTTAAAGGTGCTGCAGAGCGACGGCACCTCCATCAGCTGGAGCCAAAGTGACAGAGACGCTCCTTTCTCCTTAAGCAGGAAGGTGGCCCTCTGCTGCTGCACCCCACACCTCCCCACCCCCCATGTCTCCCGTCTATATCTCAGTGCCTGCCTGGCATCCTGCCTCTGAAGAAGTGGGCTCTCTCGTGCCCCGCAGCCTCAGCAACGTTGCTCCCAGTGTGGGTGAATTTGAGTTCCGACCAGCTCCTGCCTCGTGGGCAGAGACGGTGGCGCTTCATCAACCCCTGGTTTTGCGGGTTTTGTGTCAAGCGTGGCACCGTGGCCCATTGAGGGACTTGCTGGCTCGTGGCTTTGCTTTGGGCTGCCTCACAGCCGCCCCATCCCTTTGCTTGCTGAGCCTCCTCCCCAGTCTCTCTTCCTGAATCTCCAGGCGGCACTCCGAAGGAGCGACTAGAAATGTCATGAGGCACAACTGGCATGTATTTAAAAGCCAATAAAATGTGAATGTATACAAGGGACGTTGGGGTTTCCCTCAGTCTCATTTCCAGTGAAGGAGGTGGATGGCAGTCGTCTCCCAGCACCCCCCCGCCCCACATCCCCAGCATCTTTCTCCAGGCCTGCCTGCATGCAGCTGATCCCAAGCCGGAGAGAAGGCTGGGCTGGGCGGGCTGGGCTCACTGGCAGCCACTTGGTGGAGTGGAGGGCTGAGGGTGTCAGGGGAAGCCTTGGTGCCTCACCTGGACAGGCCTTCCTGGTGGCCCAGCCTCCGGTCTCGGGCTTCAAGGCACCAGGCATGTCTGGAGTGTGGACTGAATGAGCAGAGGAAGCACCAAGTCTCTGCTGCCAGAGAGAAGCAGCAGAGTCTGAGGCCTTTCACGGTGGCCCCAGGGCCCAGGACAGAGCGGCCACAATGAATACTTCGCACATGGCCAAGGCACAGCAACCCCCTCGCCCCCCCCCCCGGGTGGGACTGATCTTGCAGGATTCCCCAGACCCCAAAGAGGAGAAGCACTGCTTCTTAGCTCAGCGCCGATGTCTCTGGAGGAGCCTGAGGGGGGTGGCGGTGGGGTGAGCCGAACACCTAGGACTGTTTCCTTCTCTTCTCCAAGAGAGGCTTAGGGGGTGGGGGATGGGTGGGCACTGGGTGGTTCCCCCCCCCCCCGCCCCACCTCACTCTGGTTCACATTCTGATGGTAGTTAGAATACCTAAATGGTATTGGAACAGCTGCTGCAGCTTGGCCACCTGCTTGCCCCAGGGGTGCCCGTTCGCAAGAGCTTGCCGTCCAGGAGATGGAGGGTGCTGAGCCCCAGGAATATTTTCCACCCGAGGCACTTTTAAGCAGCCACACCATGTTTCAAGATGTCCCCACCCCCAGTAACAGCAGAAGAGGGAGGGGGAAAAGTTGCACCTGTCAATGTGCAGGAGCTTTTTCCTCCTGAGGGTAGGTCAGTGGTCCATCTGGCCTGGGGCTACCCAGCAGCAGCAGCAGCCGCATTATCTCCTCTGAGTGGTATCAGAGTATTGTACATTTTATAGGCCTGAACAGGTCCAGACTGTAGTATTGATGAATTGCCATGATGATCACCTGTGTAAGTGCTGAGTCACAGTGACTAAGAAGAAGAAGCAGCAACATCTGGGGATGATGCAACACCCATGTAAAGGAAGATTCTGCAGCCCTTGAAGTGATTGGACAGAAGCATCAGTTCAACTGTATATAAGGGAACATTGTGAACATAAATGTATCTCCTTCTTTCCTCGATGCTACTATCCTCTATGTACTTTGCCTCTATTTTTGCTGCCACGCCGAAGGTCTGCTACTTTGTATATTTGTATACATTTTGTTAATACACGTGTCTTTTTGTAGAAGAAGAGCGTGTGGAGAAAGACTTACCTTCGCATTGCAACTTGGAGATGCTGAGAATTCAGCCTGCGACCTTCCACTTGCAAAGCGGGTGCTTCACTCCTATCCAACAGCCCTTGAGATTTAAATGTAGTCTCGTCCTGTTCACCAGCCATGAAGGGTGGATGTAAAGCAGGGGCCCTCAGCCTTTGGCCCTCCAGGTCTTTTGGAGTACCGCTTATCAGCAAAACTGGTGGAAAGGCTCTTGTGGCCTCTTAGAGACCCACTGCCTTCTATTTTGCACGCATTTTTTTGGATTACCCGCAGCATCTTCAGAGGGCAGGGGTCCTGGCCTCAATAGGCATCGTTGTTGTGGGGGGGGGGGAATGTAAAATGTTGTAGAAATGCCAAAGGCCATCGGGAGGTGACAAGCACAGATCTTTTTGGTGGGGGCCAAAACCCATTTCGACAAGGACACCCAGGAGATAAGCCTTGGAACACAGGTACGAGGAAGAGTCTTCGCCTAAACGGAGCAGAACAGAGGTTATCTGCAGGTATCAGCTGTTGGTGGGGGGTGTAAAACCAGAGATGGGTGAGGGAAGAGGAACCCCAGGTTCACAAGCAGCGGGATTCATCCAGACGGTTGTCATACAACATGTGACAGTTGTGTAGTAATGCAGAAGAGCCTGCCAAGATGAGCTGATTAAGACGTGCATTGAGAAATAAAAAGCCTTAGCAGCACTATGCTCAGCTTTGAGTTAGTCCCTGTTCAGGCCTGGAGAGGAAGTTCGCATCAGCATCACCCAGGAGGGCTCACGGGTGTTATTCTTTGCTTCCGGGGTGATCTCTCCCCCTCCCAGGAATCCCACCGGCTTTCTTGGAAACTGCCTTGTGCGCCTGGGGTCAGGGGCACACCTCCCCGGCTGCCATTCCTCTGTTGGCCCTCCAGGAGAGGAGGCAAGGAAGTGCCATCCGGCACAGCAGGAGAGCCTTGCCTTGTTTACACCACACGCGCCTGGTCCGGAGCCGATCTGGACACCCACACGGCCCTTGCGGGGGAGATGCTCGTGGTCTGTTGGGGAGGCTGAGGACAATGCATGCCATTGACGGGTGTAAGAGGGAGACTCTTGTGACCCGACCAGTGTGGGTGCTAGGAATGGAGGTCGGATGAGGAGGGTGGGGAAGGCAGGGGAAGGGGCCCAGATCAGGCAGGGGAGGACACGGGCCCAGAGAGGCCTTCAAGAGCTGGTCGCCCCGATTGAGAGAACAAAGCCCCCTGGGTGGGAAGCAGCACTCTGGGGGCAGAAGAGGCACACACTGAACAAACAGGGGCAACCAGTTCACACGCATGCACACACACACCCAAATGGTGCCAGAATTCATTCTTTGGCAACTCTGCCGCCCGTGCTATGTTTCAACTGGCCTCTCCCGACGCCTTGGTGGTTGCAGCACTCAGTGGAGCATATGCCTGTGGGACCGTGCCTGTGAGTTGGTGAGGGGTGGCACCTCCCAGAGCACGGACAATTTCCTTTTGAGGGGAGGGTTATATAGCCCCAGCCAGCAAGTGACTTTCTCAAGCTCCGATGAGAAAGTCATTTTGCAAAGGAGGGGGGCTCTACCCAGGGGATATGTGTGTTGCTTGCTGTCTGCTGACCTTAAATGCTTTTGCTTGCTCAGAAACATCTCCATGTCCCCGAGCACGCCAGCAGTTTCCCCCCTTTCTGTCCCCTCACTGCCGCTCGGCTGTATACATCAGTGCCTCTACATTTTGCAGTTTAATGGTAGCTTATTTTTTGTTCTTTGAAAGCTATGATCTTGTCTGCCAGCATGTCTTTCCCCGGCTATAGGTGTTCCTAATGTATCAATGGGAACTCCTTCCACCCACCCACCTGGTAACCTGTGCCATAACAACATTGATGTCCCATGCGGAGGTATAAGCATGGGGGGGGGAGGGAGCAGTTCTGTGATCTTCATCATCCCAGTCCAAGCAAGAATAGGACACGTGTACCCCCCAAAGTAGGCTGCTAGGGCCTCCCTGGACAGGGGGGCCACTTGGTGGGCGGGAAAGTCGGGAGAGGGAGCCCCTCTGTCCAGCTCTGCTCCAAGCCATCTCTGGTTCCCTCCTGCACAGCCCTAAAGATTCTTTTGCAGGGACGTCTCACCCAAAGCCGATTCCATGATAATGATTTTTTAAAGCAGGCAATATGTGCTTGTTCAGAACATTCTTAACTTTTATTGTCTTTAATTTTATAAAATACACCTTGTAAAGTAAGTCTCTAAAAACATATTTTATGCTTTGTTAAAAAGTTGATCTTCAAGATCAGAAGTGCACACTTTCGGCTTATTAGCTATTTTTTCCTGATATTTATTTTTTGGGGGGATTGGGAGGGCTTAGGCCCCAGTTATGTGTTACTGAAATCAATGTGAAATGGAAGAAAGTTTGGGTGAGTTGATGTATGCTCAGTGTTGGCTGGTTTCCTGTTCCCCCCTCCCTTTTGGCCCAGATCCTCCACCCTCTTTCCCAGCCCCATGTGCGTTGATAGCCCAGCCACTGGTTTCTGCTGCCTGGTGCACCCCTCTGTGGCCCGTGTGCCAGAGCTTGCACTCCTTCTGCTGAGACCTGCTTGGGTGTCGAGGGCTCCATCCTTCTGGCCTCCAGGAACATAGCACTCTTGGTTCCTCTGGGATGACGTGGCCTCCAAACACAACCATCTCTCTGCTTGCAGTTGTGAAGGGATTGTGCCGTCGTGGTAGAGTCATGCTTGGAGACGTCGGCGTTTTGCTTCGAGTGGGCGGCTGTGTGGGTGGTTTCCCCCAGGATAGCCTGCCTGCAACAGGTTGGCCCCTCTCGTCCTGCCCTCCAGCAAGAACCATCGCTCAGACCTCAGCCGGTGCCTCTCGTCAGGAGCAGACCAAGAGGCTGGGTGCATTTTTAAGACCATCTTTTCTGCTTATCTGGCTTGCTTGTGTGAGATGAAGAGGGACTTGTTCCCCACAACATTCTGTAAAGAAAAATGGCCCAGGAGGCTCTGAGCACGCCTTCGAACACCTCCCACTCCCATGCTGGAAAATGTGGGCTCTAAATTAACAAAGACAGGAGGCTTCAAATAAGTAGGACAGGTCTGAGGACCCAGATGGTGTGGAGGAGCACCCTTATTGTCAGGAAGGGAAAAGGCACCGAGGGTTATATTCTGCAAGAGGTCACGTGACTGAAGCGAGTGTGGCTGTGAATGACGAGCACCATCGAGAAGGTTGGAGCAAGTCCGGCCCCACGGCCCATGGCCCAGGAAAAGTGCAGGGCAGAGGTGGGCAAAATATCCTGGAAGGGTTATCCTGTGTGTAGCCAAGGAGTCTCTAGCGTTACCCACACAAGCAGCAGCAGCAGCAGCAGCTGGTTGGTTACTGTTGCCCTTGAGAGAAGACTGGTTTCTGCCCAGCTGGTTAGAAATGTGCAAAGGGGGCCGTGCAAAGAGCACCTGGCTCTTATCCACCCAAGGATAAAGTCCCCTTTTACTAGCGGGGAAGCACCAAGCTCCTGGAGGCTTACAGTAGGGTTGACAGGGGTGTGGAAAGAGGGAGTCTGTCGGCATGTGGTGGTGTTGGGGAGGTCAGCGCTCTCTCCCCAAAGTGGGGAGATCCTTGCTCTTGACCCTCCTTGCCCAAGCAGTGGCAGGCAGGAGCATGTGCTGTACATATATTGGCTTGGGGTTTCTCTTGTGCAAAGACAGGAAGAAGCATCCCATTTCCTGTCAAGGAGAGGAGAAGCAGAGAAGTGTGAGAAGCCCTGTTCTCTCTCTCTCTCTCTCTCTCTCTCTCTCTCTCGCAGGGACTGCTTTAAGAGTTGAGAGGCATGGTTCCTTTGCTCTTTGGAGCAGGAGAAGTGGTGCAGGCCTGCTGGTCTTGCTCACTGTGAACTCAAGGCAAGGGGCTCCGTTTTAGGAGAGCTTGGCCGAGACCAGGTGGCTGAAGATGTACGCATGGAGAGACGTCCACCCCTGGACAGGGTGGGTGGGCGTGTGCAGGGTTGGGGTCCTCCTCCTTGGCCACATGCCCCACTTCAAACAGCATAGGGGGAAAAAAGGGGGAGCAGGCGGTGAGGCAGAGTTAAGCAAGGAGACTTGGTGCGGCACGACAGTGTCAGGTTAAAGCCTTCGAGTTAGAGGAGAAAGATGCGCGTCTTGTACATGCGGCGCCTTTCCCTCTGGGCTTAAAACTTGGTGCCTCTGCCCATCAGTTTGAGAACCCCGTAGTTGTAGGTGGCTGCAATGATGAACGTCAGCTGGGGGAGGCAAAAAGAAGACGGTAAGACAAGGGTGCCATATTTTACTCTGCTGAAAATCAGTGCAGGGAATTTATAGCTTAAAAAGAACCCCTGCTCTTCCCATACCTCTCTCCCATGGCCCTCAAGATCTGCTGTGGGGATGCTCTCTGGGGCCCTATCCACCCCTTGCCATGGGCCTCTGAAAAGGAACTCTCAGGGGTGCGTAAGTGGAGACACTCCTTAGGTGCAACCCTAGCTTGTTCCCAGAGAATATGCAAAATGTGTTTGTTCATCACATATCACAACTGGTGCTTCTGTTTTAAAGTTAACAGGGTCCTGAGTTTAATGCTGTCCTTTGTTCCTGCAATGTTTTGGTGCAACACATTGGGACTCTGGCTGAGTGTTCCAGAAGGCAAAAACGTGCTCACCAGAGAAGGAGCCTGGGTGGGAGGGTGCTCCCCTTCCTGTAGCTGTGCCAATGGCCTGTCCCTCCACACAAGGATGGCCCCAATTCTCCCTCTCCCTTTGTGCTGGTGACACCCCCAACACCACAATAGATGCACACACACACACACACACACACACACACACACAGAGAGAGAGAGAGAGAGAGAGAGAGAGAGAGAGAGAGAGAGAGAGAGAGAGCAGGGCAGGGCAGGGCAGAGGAGAGGGCTCTTTAGACGGTACTGTGAGTGGCGAAAAAGGGTCCAGTGGGGTTCTACATAAAGATTTCTGAGCTACTTGGTGATGAGCAGCAGCCCTAAAGTCTTGCAGGGGCTCTTCTGGGGTGGGTGAGGCCTGTGGAGGATTTCCTGCCCCCCCCACCGCCCGGCCATCTCCTGCCTGAGGCGCCCATTGGGCTTTTCTCCCTGCCCCCTGGTCCTATGCTCTCCTTTCCATGGCCACCAGCGGCCTAATGAACCAAGCAAGGCAGGAAACGGCATGCAAATCGAGAAGGGGACGGTTTGTCAGGCAGACATCCTGAACAGCACAGCCGGGCTCTCCTTACCAGGGCCACCAGGGTGAGAGCAGCTCCAGCAAAGGCAGCAATGAAGAGGTGGAAGGTCATCTGGAACTGGAAGGAAAGGATCAACAGATGGCAAGCAAGCCTTGCAGAGGCCTCTCTCTCCTGGGCTGGGCTGGGGAGGGGACGGGGGAACTGCCTCTTCCAAGGGGCTGCCTGCCATGATCCCCCCCCCCCCGTGCCCCTTGCAGTACAAAGCAAAGCGAAAGGGGTGCTTTTCCCTTCTCACAATGACTGCTCTTGATGATTTGCCTGAAAAGGATGGAACGAGCAGAGACCACATGGCCAGCTGAGCACCTTCTCCAGAGCGTCCACCCGTATTCCTGCAGCCATCACTTTGTCCAGCAGTGGGGGCCTGGCCCTCCCTCCCTCCTCCCCCTTTCAGGATGCAAAGATCCTGTCTGCCTTCCCTGTTGCACAGCTGCATGGACACCTGAGGAGGGACTGCCAGGCACTTACTTCAGAGGTTTTGCAGATGGAAAGAAGGCTCTGTCCGCACACTCTTCCTGGAGAGGCATTCCAAGGCAGGACACCTGTGGGAGGCACGAGACCCCTCTGAGTGCCGTCACCCCTGGGGCCAGGAGAGAGAGCTCCACCCTGGCAACACACCATCCTCCTGCCGGTGGGGAAGCTGCTGTTTACAGCGGGAGGCCAGCGGGCAGCTGGGCCACAAGAGGCTGCCGGCAGGACCTACTGCAGGCTAGCTGGGGCTCCTGGGATCCCGTGGCCAACTCTGGGGGCTACAGGCGCTAATACTACTCTGGTTTCCTCTGGGGACAGTACAACTCCTTCCCCCCCCAAAAAAAAACCACAATTGGAACCAGATGTGATTAAAAGTCTACTCCCGGTTCGGAAAAACGGGCCTTTGGGGCCCCCTCGGCCTCTTAAGGAGGAGACCTGCCAGTCTCTTGACCCCTGGATGGAGACCCCCAGAGGCTTCTGGAAGGAGCAACCCCTCCCCCCCAGTTTGCTCACCGTACATCCTGGCATCTGTGCACAGGTTGCCGATGCTGGCAGAGGTCTTGCTGGGGTTGGCGATGGAGTCGCAGGTGGTCCAGGTGTTGAAGTAGATGTAGACGGGGACGGCGGAGCAGGCCAGGACCAGGAGCCAGACGACGGCCACGATGTAGGTGATGCCCACAAACTGTGAAGCAATGGAGACGAGGGGGCGCCTTTAGGGGTGGGCGGGGGAGCCTCTGACACCAGAGCATGAGACTGGCCCCCTGCAGGCTGAAGGGAGGTGGGGACCCTCCTCCAAGGAGGAGCATCTCCCACGGAGCCCACGCGTGCACACCCGGGGATGCCAAAGACTGCCTTCACTTACATGCACAACCACAGCCCTTTCACCTGCTCTGCTTCCCAGGGAGGTGTGTGTGTGTGTGTGTGTGTCCTTTGTGTCTTGTGCACACCCCGTGTGGAAGATGGGCTCTCCCCAGTGTTCATGTGGCAATATTTTGCATCCAAGTCATTTTCTACAGCTGTACAGGAGGGGGTATGAAACCTCAGGCCACAGGGGCCGTTCTAGCCCTGCTCTGGCCCCCCCCCGGCTTCCCCAGGAGACCCCCCTCCCTTCCCAGGACACAATCATTGGGTGCCTCCCAGGCTTTCATGAGGTGTTCTTGTCCCCACCTCACAAGATTGACATGCTTTCCCTCTGGCATCATCATCGTTATTTGCAATTTCCTCCGCCACTCTACTTGCCTGTGGCCCCACCTACCCCAGAAACCCAGCCCCACAAGAGCATCTCCAAAGCTGAATTTGGCCCCCAGCTGAGAGAGCCCTTCTCCTCTGGCTGCCCAGAGAGGAGAGCCCTCAGTGGTAAGAATGTCTGTCTGTGGGGGAGAACACTTGGGTTGTGCAGAAGCCCTCCCCTCAAGGGTTCCCGAATGGGCCAGATGTTCAAGGAAAGGGGCATTCAAGTGTGCACGTCCACAACTCTGAGGCGGTGGCGGCTGCTGCTTCCCTTTGCTATTTGCGAGGTGTTGACTCACAGCCCTCAAAGAGTGGTTTCCTTGATGGCTGGTGGACGGGTTCCCAGAATATGTACCAGCACGCCCTGGGGGCAAGGGGGGGGGGAGAGGGGATGGAGCTTTACGGTTGCCATGGGTGCGAGGGTGCGTAGGCTTGGCACCTGAGGTGAGAGCTTGTGGGTGCTTTGCCTCTGAGCATCTGACCCCAGAGGTCTGCAAATAAATTTGACCTTGAAAGAAAATTCCCCTTGCTCAGCTCTACCCCCCCCCACTCGCTCCCCCTGTTTGGCCTGGTTGTGGTTTGTAAGTTGCAGGCTGATCTTTGGGTTAAAATGGGCATTTCTGAGATAGCTCTCCCCGCCCAGCAGACAGGTAACCCTCTTTACTTCCTTGCTTCTTGAAACATCGATTTAGGGTTGGCTGCCCACTTTCCTCCTCTCGGCCAGAGGCAGAAAGAGCCCAAAGGGCCACCCCACCCCCACCTTCATCAACTCAATCCGTTTCTGGTTCTGGAACAATGTGCAGGAACTCCCTGCCCTGCCCTGTCCCCTGAGCAGCACATGCCAAGCCTTCACAGCTGCCGCTTTCTGCTGAGGACAGAACCGAGGGCATCCGTAGGTGGATGTCGAGAGCTGAAGGCTATGGGATGTTCGTGGCTTAACCTTCCCACAGCATCCCGCAGAATTCCTGTTGCATCGGCCACCTGGGGTTTCAGGGAGAGCAGAAGAGGCTCAGAGATGCCCACGGGGGTCCCACGAAGGGCTGTGGTTTAGCACTGGTGAACAGCACCCCTTCGTGCCCTGGGCCACGTTGTGCAAACTGAAGCTGGGAGGCTGGAGCCAGCTTTTTGGGACAGGCAGGCCACATCTCATCCCGCCGCCGGGTCAAAGGCGTGGCTACGTTTCCCCAGGGGGACCGTTTTCAAGAGACCCTTCGCCTGGCACCTGGGAGACGGGACCCTTGGTCCGAGCAGGGCTGGTTGCGGGAGGCCCTGCTGGAAACAGTGACTTTCCCACCACGCAGCTATAATTTCATGGACATCTTTGGATGGATATGTACAAATGCTGCCATTAAAACCTTAGCTGTGGAACATGATGCGTGCGGTGCAAATGCAAGCGAGGGAGAGGGAGCAAGCGTGGGTGAGGGTGGGAGGGCAGTGGCTAAGGCCGGCATGGTTGGGGGGGGCTTGGGAAAGGAAGCCCTGTGGCCAAGGCCAAGTGGAGGTGTGGCCTGAAGCAGGGAGGGAGGTGGGGAGGAGGGACCAGCCAGCCCCGGGCCAGTTTTCTCTTCAAGGGCTGCCCATTTTGCTGCGCCTGCTCGTGCCAGAGCCCAGAGCCATCCCTGACCCAGCCCTTGGCCCAAGCAGGGCTTCAGTCTCATGCCCAAGGGTCAATGGCCGAGCCGGTCAAAGCAGAAGCAAACGGCGGATATGATCACCTTGTCGGGATGTCCCAGCCATTTTCCCAAACAGTGGCACACCAGCTCCCAAGAGTGAGCTTGACGGTGTCCTCTGGGACCCCTCCCCTTGTGGCCCCCTGTTACCGTAGCGCCCAGGCCCTTGCCACAGATGGTGGTCCTGTAGTCGCCAAAGATCTGCCTGACGGCGCTGGTGGTGTAAAAGCCTTCGGCCAGCAGGAGGGACCCAAAGAGGAAGAAGAAACCAGCAATCCCATAAATGGCATACTGGAAGTCATGGATCCTGCAAGGGAAGACAAAGAAAGAAGGAATTTGGGGGCCGGGGGAATCTCAAATGTGGACGCGGCTTGTGCCCCAAGCACAGTCCTAGGCAGGCCGACACAGCCACGCTGTGCTGAGGAACTGGCCAGAGGCAGACAGAGGAAGGTCCACAAAGCAGGAACCACTCTTGGATGCTCCAGAGTCCAGTTAGAAGGCTTGGAGAAAGTCCCACATGGACTGCAGGAAATGGAGGAGTTTGGGGGAGGAGAGCATGTGGAAGCTGTCCCTCTGCTTTCCTGGCAGGAGGTAAACGCTTGCGATTGCAGGGATTTGTCAGGAAGGGCTTGGTAGAGCCACCCACTTAGGCTGGATCTCACTCCCTTGCTTTGGGTCAGAGAGCCTGGCTCGGTGGTTTGCACAAAGAAGGGTCTGTGTTCAATCCGTGGTGATGTGAAGTCCTCTGTCACAGCCTCAGATCCCAGAGAGGCACTTGCAAGTCAAGTGCAGAGGTGGAAGTACCTTTCTGCCTTGCTGGGCTTCCCCAGCCCTGCCGTGTTGGACCATCCCCATCTCCGGCTGTGGTGGAACAGCTGAACGGATGGTATGTTCTGGGACCCTTCCTTGTTGCACCCTAGAGGCCGACTACTCAGCAACATCTCTGCCTGCCACTGGAGGCCTGAGGTTTCTGTGCATGTTGGGAAAAGCCCTTCGGCACTGTCGTTCTGATGCTTTTACTGTGGGGCAGGTCCCCACAGTTACAGGCGAGCCCTGCAGCGTCGACACTGGCAAAGGTCAGGGTGTGGGGGTGCCCTTGAAGGCTGCTGCCAGGGGGTGAATGGGGTTGAGATGGTGATGACAACCACTGGGGTAACAATGAGTGGGATGGTGGCCTAGTTTCTCCTGTTGTGGGTCGGCAGAAAAGGTGGAAGGCCAAGAGGCGGGGGGTGGCCGGGAGGATACTTACACATCAACGAGATATTCATAATCCTGATAGTTTTTGGAGAAATACGTCTCAATCAGGTGCTCTGTGCCAGTGAGGGCCTCGTGTCCACAGCCGCAAAAGAGGGCAACCCCCAAGAAACACAAGCCGGTGGCCACCAGGGAGGCAAAGGGGGCCCCAACCAGGCATCGGGCACAGCAGTCGAGCAGACCTGCAGGGGAAGAGAAATCAGGAGGGAGAGCAAGGGCCGATTAGCGGAGGGCCAGCAGACCCTCTAGCCGGGAGAGAGAAGATACGAAAGGGGGCAGGTGGGGTTAGGGGTGGGGAGGGGGATGGCAAAGGCCCTTCCGTCAAGGAACAACTGGCCAAAGAGGGAACCAAAGAGGGAAGGGGAGGATCATGTTCCATGGCAGTCCCTGGCCTCTCCCTTCCTCAACCCTCTGCGCTTCTCAAATGGCAGAAACCGAAGACCCTCAAAGGAGACTTTCTGCCGAGTCTCTCCAGAGAAAAGGGTCGGGCTGATGGGTTTGCAGGCCTGCTTGTCCATGCTTGCCCTTTCCCACATAATGGGGTGTCAGAGAGAGAGAGAGAGAGAGAGAGAGAGAGAGAGAGAGAGAGAGAGAGGCAACAAACAGCACAGGAGCAAACAGGCAGCAAAAGAGGTCAAGGAGTACAATGTTACACATGCGGATAAAGCAGGAGAAGCAACAGGAAAAGGGAACGCTGCCTGTTAGGGCCAGTTTCAACATCTCACAAGTCCACTGCATGGGCTGATGACCTGGCCCAAAGTGGGCAAAGATGGGGTGAGGTGGAGCTCCCTTGGCGTGTGTGTGTGTGTGTGTGTCTTTCAGCACCTGCTATAAATAGGACCGACGTGTCTCCAACCCCAGTGCAAAACATTAAACATTAGCCCCTCATCATCATCATCATCATAACACAGCAGCCCCTTCTCCCCTCTTTTCCCTTAGTTGTGGCTATTTTGCTTTGTCTGGCATGCTTCAGCTGGTTTTCCCTTCACCTGGGTCTGTGAACACTTTTGCTTTTGTTTAATGTTTCTCTGTGTTTGTTTGTGCACAAGAACCTAACAGCATCGGAAGAGCCCTGTGCTGGATCCGGCCAGGGGCCCCTCAGGTCCAGCTCCCTCCCTCTCACCGCGGCCCCAACAGAGACCTCTGGGAGTGGCTTCATCTGTGCAGGCGGCTTTTCTTGCTTTTGGTTTACCGTTTGATGGTGCTGAAACATACTGTTGTTACGGTAAACTGTTCTAAATAGACAATCCACGGGGGGGGGGGAAGTGAGGGGTGGAGGGAGGTGGGTACCATTTATGTACCATAAACAAACATTGCATTAGAGGGAGAGAGAGAGAGAGAGAGAGAGGAGCAGTGTTAGGGGTGTGTGGCCAGCTCATCTGGGGGTCCCACGCTCTCCTCCTTTAAGATTATCAGGGCTCCTTAATTAGGCAGGTCAGCCACTGGGGATGAGGCCCAGCCAGGCAGGCCTTTCTTTAGAGAAAGGATTTAGGGTAAGGTACGATATTCAAATAAGATATTCAAGACAAGGCAGAGGGAAGATCCTGTCTTAAAAGTGATACACATTCCCGGGCTTCTCTAGTCTGTAATCCTGGGTGGATTTGAGCAGAATTAAAATGTTTTTAAAAAGATGTTTCTTCCTTTCCTCCCTCCATCTCAATCTCTCTCTCATACACATACACACATTTGTCCATACAATCCCCAAAGCAATGAAACTCAGCTAATGGAGCACCTGCAGAGCAACCAAAATGCAAACAATGTGTGTTCAAAAGATATTAAAACAAGTTTGGACCACCACCACCCCCCTCTGGACTTTCCAGTTTAATAAATCCTGCACAAGGACCTCATTGCTACTTCAGATGTGATGCTTGGATCTTAGAAGGGCTGGATGTAACTCAGTATTGCAATGTCTCAGTGACACCTTAAATCCTCACTCTTCGCATCCCATGCATTGACCCCATTTCATGGATTTGGCTGGCTGGCATCACTCTCCACGTTCCTGATGCTCTGGGACTGAGGTATGCCCACCCCTGGATATCTTTGGGGAGGAGCAACAGGAGTACCGAAATAATTGAGCAGTAGTGGGTGGAAGCCAAACCTGGCCTTTCTGTCCCTTGGCATGGGACAGGCAAACACCAACTGCCTTCTCCTGTTCTGCTGGCAGCTCCTCCTTACTTCAATGCAACATTCCACTCACAGATGTTTGGGTGATACCTTTGGAAGAGCAGACACCCCCCCACTTGCTCATGCCAGTCGAGGGAGATGCTCAGAGAGTAGCCCCCCCCCAGTTGCCCCTGTCCTGTCCGATGGGTGGGCTGCTCCGTCCACAGGATGGGAACATCTTGCTGCCAGGGCCATTGGTGGGGTTTGTTTATTTATTGATTTTTGTGGTGGAGGGGAATGTACCAGGAAGACAGTGCTGTCTGGGCTTGCGTGCAAACCCTTCAGATCTGCTTTTGGCTGCCCGACTGCAAAGGTTCAGAGGGAGAGAAGGGCGGCTACCTGGAGAACTCGGTTGTGCAACTGGATCCCGGTTTGGATTCTGAGGGCCCGAAGTTTGTGGAGGTGTTTGGCTCTGGGGTTTTGGCTCAGGCGCATCACTAACATTATCTATATTGCAAAAAATAGAACAGTAAACCTGAGAATGCACAACACAGCGTGGCCAACCCATGCTCCCTCCTACCCCACAAGCCTCTGGCAGTGGCCGGATCCTTCCTCTCCACCCGGCCTCACCCTACCCCATGGGCTTCCTCCCTCCCTCCCTCCCCTCACTGGGGCAAGTGGAGGTGCCGGCTTGCTCTCCCCTCCCCTCGCATGGCCCTTTCGCCCTCCTCCTCCTCCTCCTCCTCCTCTGGACCTGGGAGTGTTTTTCTCGCCCCCAGAGAATGACCCCATGAGAAGCTGGAGGGGCCGAGGAAAGGCGTCAGCGCAGCAGCCTGTCCTCCTCTCTTGGTGGCACTACAGGAGACAACAGGGGGTTTGTTCTTCCCCCTAGGCTGGGAGAAGCACACGGGGGGGGGTCTCTTTGCAGGAGTGGGGGGGGGGCGGAGGCTGGTCAGACCAGAGACAACAGGAGACAGACCCAGAACAACATGGGGACTATAAAGAGAGTCTCCTTTGTTCTTCTCTGGGAGCAGCCCTCCCCTCGCCTCGCCTCCCCTCCCCTCCACCCACCCCCCTCCAGCAGGGTGTGGAACTAGCTGCCACTGGGGCTGGAGCAGGGCAGCCCACTCTCTCCTTCCCGCTCATTCACGGACATTCCCTTGATGTCCTCGCCTGGGAACACAGACCATCCCAAGGGGCCTCCATCCCACCTAACCTCGACCCCAAGGACAGAATGGAGGAGCAGCTTGGCCAAGCCTTGAAGGCCCATCGCTGCAACGTGCCCACGAAGCTGCCTGACGCTGCCTCTGGCCAGTGACCCCTCTGAACCAGCGCTCCTTCCTCGGGCTCTGAGTGGGCCCTCCAGGCCAGGAGGCAGGCCTGGTCTCACACTCTTGAGGCTCACCACTCAAAGAGAAAGCAGGAGTGCTGCTGGGCTTAGAGGTTGCATGTGCTGCTTTGTAGGTACAGATGCAGAATTAGAAATGAATTAGTAATCTTAACTGGAGGACAAAATGCTGTGAATGGCAGTGCCCCCCCCAGCCCTCCTCCCCATAGCCAACCATGCCCATGTCCTCTCCCTTTGAGGAGCCCTATTTTCCTCACCGTGGCATAAAAACTTTGGGGAGGGGAAAATGAGGCCAGGTGACCCAGGTACTTGCTAAACCTGTGGGTGATGGGCAATGTCCAGGTCCCTGATCTCCCTCCTCGTGCTTTTTAGTTTTAAATCTGACTTGGGCTGGAGAACCCTTCAAATGGAATGCAATTCCAAATGGAGGATTCCCCTCCCCCCCCACATGTGCCTACCTTGAAGGGCTGTCCTCACTAAATGAGCTCAGGTCGCCACTCGACCTTTGGGATAGGGGGTGCCAGGAGTGGCCGGTCTGTAAGGCATGAGTCCCAACCCTCCCCATGCAGAGAGAGGATCACACCAGTTGTGATGTGAATGTTCCTCTTGGCCTCATAACTGCCTGTCACTGACTGGTTTTCTGGACGTCCCCCATCAAGAGCCCTTTCCAGGGCTGGTGCAAACTGGCTTGTGCACATAGAAGGCACATCTCCTCAAAGATGATTTTTCTCTTGGCCTGGGAGTTGACATTCCTTGCTGGCGGCCAGGGCCTCTGGGACATAGATCCATGGCAGCTGAGAGGCAGCAAGAGTCTGGGGTGCAGGAGGAGGAGGAGGGGGAGGGGGAGGAGGAGGGAGAACTGGACCTTTGGTGAAGGAGAGGAAAGAATGAGCCTGTTGTCTGCAGACAATCCCAGCCCTTGTGCTGGGAGGCAGAACAATGGGTGCAAGACAAATAAGATGAGATGCATTCTTGACTGAACTTGGCTCTCTGCCTTTTCAGGGCTCAAGCCTCCTCCCCCACCCCCACCCCCCAAAACAGTGTTCCTGTTGACAGGGAGGCCTGGGGAAGCCAAGAGCAGCTCTGGCTGGTACTGGGGAGGTGAGGGGGAGGGACGCAGAGAGGAGACCAACATAGTACCAGTGGGGGAGGGGAGGCAGGGGAGGGACGGAGCTGGAAGCCCCCTCCAGATCCTGCTTTCCCACAACAGCAGGTTTATTGAGGGGGCTACAATTTAAGCCCCTACCTAAGCAACTGGGGCTGGCTTTTTAAACAGCATAGAGGAGAAAAGGGAAGGGAAGGGAGGTCATGGCTGTACTGGACCCTCTGGGGCCCCCCTCCCCAAGGACCTCACACAGCCTCTAGACAGGATGGCCAGAAGGGAGGCTCTGGGCAACCAGTGGGTCCCTATGCCAGCTCCAAAAGGAGCAGGTCTTGGTGGACACACCTTCTCCTTCCCAAGGGAGGCTGTTTCCTAAGAAAAAGGTATTTGTGTTCTGTAAATATTCCACCGTGCCCAAAGGCAGCTCATGCCCACGAGGGTGAGCAGGACAACAACAGAAAGAGCAACACACCTGCTTGTCACCCCGGCACCTCTTTTTGCACGACCTCTGTGAACAGCGTCCTCCCAGCTCCCTAGTTTGGAGAAGCCTGGTGATGTAGTGGGGTCCCCCCCCCTGCCCAAATAGGAGGCTTACCCCTGCCAGGGGAGCTCAGAGAGAGAAGGGCTGCCTGCTGAGTCACAGATTTCAGGAAAGCCAATGTTAATAAACTCAGAACAATAATAAGAAAGGTCCCATAGCAGGAGAGCCTCACAGGAAAAGGAGTCCAAGATGGGTGGGATTTTCTTTAAACGGAAATCTAAAAGCTGAATTACGAATGTTTCCGAAAGGAATGAAAAGGTGGAAGACAGCAAAAAAGACTGATGTGGCTTCACGAAAAGCTCAGAGAGAACCAGATAACAAAAAAGGACCTATATAGGAAGTGGAAGGTAGGCCAGGCCACAAAGGAAGATTACACACATGTAGCAGAGAACTGCAGGAATGGCATTAGGAAGACAAAGGCTGGGAATGAGCTGAGGCTAGCTAGAGACACTAAAAGCAACAAAGAAGCATTTTTCAGGTATGTGTGTAGCAAAAGACAGAGAAAAGAAACAGTGGCTCGGCTACTCAATGGAGACAGGAAAATGATAACAGATGACAAACAAAAGGCAGAAGTGCTTAATTCCTGCTTCAGCTCCATCTTTTCCCAAAAGATAGTCTATGCTGCTCAGGCAAATTTGAAGTACAAAGGGAAGGGACAGGATTGCAGCTTGAGATCGATGGACGGATAGTTAAGGAATCCCCTATTACTTTGAATGAGTTCAGATTCCCAGGGCCAGATGAACTGGATGCAAGAATATTGAAGAAACTGGCTGAAGAGGTTTCAGAACCACTGTCTATTATTTTCTTGAAATCATGGAGGATGGGCGAAGTACCTGATGATTGGAGGAGGGCTAATTTTGTCCCTATCTTCAAAAAGGGCATGAAGGAGGAACCTGGGAACTGCAGGCCAGTCAGCCTGACATCAATCCCATGAAAAATTCTGGAGCAGATCATAAAGCAGTCATCCTATGAGTAAAGACTGAAAGAACTGGACATGTTTAGCTTTGGTGGTGAGGGAGAGATAGGATAGCACTTTTCAAATACTAGAGAGGTAGTCGTACAGAAGAGGGGCAGGATCTGTTCTTGATCAGAGTGCAGGACACATAATAATGGGCTCAAGCTACAGGAAGCCAAATTTCAGCTGAATATCAGAAAACACTTCCTAACTGTTAGGGCAGTATGACAATGCAACCACTGACCTCAGGAGGTGGAGAGCGCTCCCGCACTGGAGGCCTTCAAAAGAAGATTGGACAACCATCTGTGAGATCTGCTTTGATTTGGATTCCTGCCTTGAGCAGGGGGTTGGACTCCATGACCTGATAGACACTTTCCAGCCCCCTTTTCTCTGATTTTATGATTTTTAAAAAAAATTTTGGAAGGAAGAAGCTCATGACTGCAAGGTGTCCTAAGCGGCCCCCTCACTGGGCACACCGGGCAGGTCTGAGTCCTTTGCACCCCCTGACCCCTGTCTCTCTTGTGCTTTTCTTCCCAGACACTCAGTGGGTTCCTCCAGCCCTCTGGGAGTGAATCTGAGCATCCTCTCAGAGTGAGGCTTCGCTGTCTGGTTGCCAAGGAAACAGCAAATGTGCTACAGCCTTGGACTTAACTTCCACCACAGAGGATGGGATGGGGTGATGGTGGTGTAAAAGTGGAAGCCCAGAAACGAAACAAGCTTTCTTTGCAGAGGCTGCGGGGAGGGGGGCTGAGGAGGGAATAAGCAGGAAAACAAAGGGACATCTTTTCTGCTGTGAGCTTCCCTCCCCCTCCCATACCTCCCCCCCCCCAGTGACTAGCATGGCTGATATGAACTGTTGGCTGCTGCAGCTGTAGCTCGGTTGCTCTCCCCACCCACCCACAATCCTGGGGCACAGAAAAAAAAAAACCCTGCTTTCCCCCCATCTTTTAGGGTGCTTCCTTTAGTAAGGCTATTTTAAATGGGAGCCACAAAGGAAAAATTTAACTGGAAGGTGGGTTACAGGCACCTAATAGGGGATACACCAAAATCTAAATTTGAGAAACCTTTTTGTGGTTATAAAGGAACGCAGAGAGGAGCAACATTCATGGAACCCCTCAGTCAGAGGGATGACCAGGAGATGTGGATCTTAGAAGCTGCCACTCTTTTGGCTGGAGATGTGGGTTCTGCCACAGGTGGACAGATGCGTTTGGCCTCAACAGAATGGCTCTGAAGGCTGGAGATCATTTTGATGACCAAGGCCCCAGAGCTGTGCTCCAGCCCCCCCTTTGGATGAAAGACCCCTCCCAGAGGGACCCCTTCCCCGGACTCTCCCCTGACACTTTTTCAGAGCATCACTGACTATAGACTTGACCCAGGCTGGGCTGAAATGCCCACTCAGGAGCCCTGGTTCTTCCTGAAGTAAAATGGAAAAGTGGCAAAGAGTTTGAGACATGTGTATTCTACCTAAGTGCTCCCACCAGAAGCACCCCTGCCAAGGGTACTCCTCTGTGCAGGTGTGGGTGTGTATATATATATGAATATGTGTGTGTGCACGCATGCATGCCTGCACGCAGGCATGCACACACACACACACACACACACACACACACACACACACTAATGCATGTACCAGAAGGGGACCTACAGGGATTTGATTGGGGGTGGTGGTGCAGTTTTGTTAGCCTGTGGCACTCCAACACAGTGTGCCTGTTTGTACATATCTGAATAAATGAATTTAGGATTCAGGAGGGGGGTGGGCTTCATTGTCCATAGCTGTAGATTGGCTGAGCCCCGGAGAGTCCTCCTCTATGCCGATCCTTAAAAGACCAAATTAGGGGAGCTGCGTGTGATCCAAGATCTTCTCTTTCCTTTTTAAGATCCCGTGCCCCTTAGTCTCCTGGACCAGAAAGCTCACCCAGCGGGTCTAGGCGTGGCACAGGAGGAGCGGGTGCTCGGCTTTCGGAGGGAGGGGGGTGGCCTGAATAGCGAGTCGTGTTCTTCTTGTCTCCTCCAGCCGTTACTGGCCCAGACAAAGTCTCTGGGCTACTCAGGGGATCTCAACAGCCCTCAGAATCTGAAAGCCACTATCCTGAAGCGGCGGTCTCAGTGGGCATGGCAAACCATCAACACACACCTCTCTCCCACCAAACCACATGCGCGCACGCACACACAGGAACACACACACACACAGACAGACAATCACACTCAGATATTCAGTTTCTGTTCTTTCTGTAGAAAAGCCAGTTGTCCTGTTGCTTCACTCCCCCTCCCCTCCTCCTGCATCCCCCTCAGTCCGTGGCAGGTGCGCTCCAGGACGTGGGCCCTGAAGTGCCGCAGGTCTTGCCTTAGCCTTCCTCATGCCAGAACATTCCCCACTGGAGAGGCACCTGCTCTCGTCCAGGTAATCTGAAGACCTCCCACGGGAGGCCAAGTGCAGAAGGGACCGCCGCTTTCCATGGGCCATGAGAGAACATGGGCATCAGCTCAGCAGCAGGAGCCGTTGGTGGAGGTGTCAGGGGCCACCACCTCAGACAAGCCCCCCATTCAGATCAGCCTCTGGACCCCACTCTTTGCCTTCTCACCCAGCAACTCCAACACGTGGCAACAAACTGGCCAAAACTCCCTTCCAACCCGCAGCCTCTTCCAGGAAGTGAGAGAGGGGGAACAAGGAGAGGCGCGGACTGCTGGAGGGTGCCTTTTCCTGGGGGGGGTGGCGGTGGCGGGTGGGGAGGAGCGCGAGAGAGACCCCTTTGGCTTAGCTACTCACCCATGGCTTTGGGATGCAAGTCAAGAGCAACTGTCTGTCGGGTCTGTCCCCGCCTCTCGTCTGCCAGAGCAATCCCCGGTTGGCTGCTGGCCCTTGGCTGCCTCTTCACTGTCCCTCTGCTTCCCTCTGGCTATATCTGCCTGGTCCTGTCCTCCAGCAAAGGAAAGGCTCTACCATGGACAGCCAACCCGCTTAAAGGGACAGCCCCCCCTTCCTCCTGCCCCTCCCCCTGATCCCGTCCCTTCCCTCTTAACCCTGTTCTGGACTTTGGGGTGTGCGCGCGCTTGTGTGCAGGCATGCTCTCCTTTCTGTGCTAGCAGGGCTCGCCAGCTGTTGAAGGTGCCTGCTGGTTGCTGGGGAACATAAACCAGGAGAGAAGCTGCTGCCCTTCTGGCCGGCCTGGGGGCCGCCTCCTCCTGGGGTGCGGGGTTGGCTGCTGGGGAAAAGAAGATGCTCGGTAATCTTAGAATGGCAGTGCGAGAAGGGGTCCTCTTATCAAGCAGGCCCAGTGGGGAAGTGAACTCCGGAACTCGAAACCCCTGAGCTATCCAGCAGTTTCTGCTTGAATCTGACCCTGCACGGCTCTTGGGGTGTTTTCCAGGATCCTGTGTGGGTATGGGAGCTGGAGGGGCTCCTTCTGCAATTAGGGCACCTTTTGGAAAGCCCTCTTGGAGAGGAAGAGGGCACGGTGGTCTCTTTGATTTGAAAGGAATCAGCTGGCGAGCATCTGGGAGATGCTAACGCATTTAAGGTTTGTTGCATCTAAATGAACATAGCGTTATTTGCACTCAGT
The DNA here is from genome assembly GCF_051106095.1 of Pogona vitticeps. Classification (NCBI taxonomy): domain Eukaryota; kingdom Metazoa; phylum Chordata; class Lepidosauria; order Squamata; family Agamidae; genus Pogona; species Pogona vitticeps. Next base: position 26,296,224 of record NC_135793.1, on the reverse strand, counting down.
GCCAGTGACTCTCCAGGGAACCAGATGGGGATCTATCCTGTCTTAGCTGGAGATGCTGGGGGCATGGTGTGGGGCCTTTCCCCTTGGCACAGGGGTTTCCAGGTGCCTTTTAGCATAGCAACAAGACATGCGCTAGGAACAGACAGACTCCCGGGTGGCCATCCTGCATTCCTACTGGACCATAAACATTCCTTTGGAGAAAAATAACAGGGATGGGGGGGGTTTGGCCAGAGGGTGGACTTCTAAAGGATTTCTGCCCAACTAGGCTTTTGCCCAAGGACCAGGAACTTCACATCTCCTGATTCTAAACCACAAGTTCCACCCTCTCCACAAAACACAAATCTACCAGGCTGAAACACATCTGGAACACCTGTCTGAGCCCCACCTCTCCTTTGACTCAAGTGGGGGTCTCCATGTTTCCTCCATGTGACTTCTGTAGCCCACCCCTCCATTGGGCATTATCCTGCTCCCTACAGATGCAACCTGGTCTTCTGGTCTGACCATCATTTGCTGATTTTGGAGGCCTCAGACGTGTGGACTGGAGGCAGCAAGAGAGCTTTTGCAGGATGACCGCCAAAGGTAGCTTGTCCTCCCAATGTGAGTGCAGAGGGGTCAAGCAAGCCATCTAGGCCAGCCTGCCTCAACTGAGGTGCCTTCCAGGTGGGCTAAACTGTGTCCCTGTTCAGCCCAAGACCAGGGCTGGGCTCCTTCCCTCCCCCACGAGCCCCCCAGCTTGGAGTCTTTCTCAAGCGAGGGGAGCGGAACTGCCAAGCCCCATTCCAGTGGTGGTCAGGAGAGGGTGCTGTGAGCCTTCCAGCCTGGCAGAGACACCCAGGAAGACAAGAAAACATCTCTCTCTCTCTCTCTCTCTCTCTCTCTCTCTCTCTCTGTCAAGAGTCTTTTGCCATTAGTGTAAAGATGATGGAACTACAGAAGTATTTATACACATCAGGGGAATAAAAAGTGCTTGGGGTTTCTTGTGTGTCATGTGCCATCATGCATTCTTAACGAAGCATGCAAAATGGAAGAGAATGCTCATTAAACCAAGTTTATTTTGGCCGAGGTGCAGAGTTCCGTGGTGCATTAACCACCCTCCACACAGATTGGTTAGAGGCCTGGTTGTGACTGTTCTGTGGTGGTCCTCATCAGGCACCAAGGCCCTCTGGATAGGTCTGAAGACCATCCTTAGGAAGGGGACCCACCACCCTCACAAGGGCTTCTCTCTGCCCTGAGTGACCGCCAGTGAGAGCTTCCCCACAGGGGATGTCCGGCAGGCTCTCCTCTTGCGGCGCATCTTCCCCTTCTCCCCATATCTATCAGTCCACTGAGACTGTGCTCCATGCACCTCACTGGCTCCTTTGCTTTCCTGCCTGCAAAGGGAGCCGTAGATCTCTCCCACTCCCGATTCATAAGCCTCTGCCTTCTAAAGGCAGACCCAGCACCACCTCCTTGAGCGACAGGCAGCAGCTGCCCACCTTTCTTCACCTTTTCTCTCTTACCTTGCTTTTGGCCTGTTACTCCCACCCTCACCCAACTCAAACAGGTTAGAGTCAGGAAGGAGTTAGAAGTTGGGCAGATGAATGCACCAAAGGACAGAAACACTATTGGCACTGATAAAGCTACCTAAAACAAGCAGGGTAGGGGTCCAGGAACAGTTTGCATCTAGGAACAGGGCTCTGAACTGACAGACCACCCAGAGAAGGGCAACAAATGAGTCAGTGTATCAGAAAACAAAAATATCTCTTGCTCAGAGATTGTCCTGTTCATCTGATGCAGAGTGCAGAAGGGCATGGTTGGTGAAAGATGGCATGGATCACCTTACCAAAAGAAAGAATAAATGTACACCTGGTTTTGTGAGTGATGTTGTTGGGTCCTGTAATTGTGCTGACAGAGCAGAAGTGGGAACAGAACTGGCAACTGGGTTTATAGTAAGGTTTAGCTCCTTATCAGTGTTGGGTAGTCTACTGTGGGTCAATAGTTGCTTGAGATTGTGCGGGGGTGTGTGTGTGCTCTCTGTAAGCAAGTATAGATCTGCCACCAAGGATTTGGGAATGTGAAGTATTCTAGTCAAGGATGGGTTGAAATCAAGCCCTGTGAGTAAAGAGTGAAGGAACTGGGCAAGTTTAGCCTTGAGAAAAGAAGACAAAGGGCCGTGTGTGTGTGTGTAGAGAGAGAGAGAGAGAGAGAGAGATCATTTCAAATATCTGAAAGGCTGTCATACAGAGGAGGGGCAGGATCTGTTCTGTCATCCCAGAGTGCAGGATGTGCAACAATGGGCTCAAGTTACGGGAAGCCAGATTTTGATTGAGTATCAGGAAAAACTTTCTAACTATTAGAGCAGTACAGCAATGGAACCAATTGGCTCGAGAGGTGCTGAATGCTGCAACACTGGAGGCATTCCAAGAGAAATTTAGACAACCACCTGGCAGATATTCTTTGAGTTGCATTCCTGCATTGATCAGGAGATTGGATTCGATGGCCTTAGAGGCCCCTTCCAACTTCATTATTCTGTGCTTCTATGAAGATCATTTGTGATGTGTGTAAATGGCCTCAGGTGTGGGCTGAAGATGGTCTGAAAAATGCTTTTGCAGATCCTTCAGCCTGGAGTCTATCTTTTGGGTCCAAGGAGATGCAATTGGGCTTGGCTGCAGAGTAGACAATAAATTTTGTGGTGTGCTCAGGGTGGTAGCTGCAGGTATGCGGGTGTGTCTATCAGCCTCTGTGTTTTGACATGTGGTGCTAAGATGTTGACATTGTAGCTCCAAAGTAGTGTCCAGAGAGTGTCACAGTGCCCTGGATCTGTAGGATGCTTGGGATGGGGGTGTCTCGGTTGCCCCTTCTCAGCACCAGATGCTGCAGCACTGATTTCAGAGGGACCCGGGCTTTCTATGGCCCCTTTTATGCCTGAGGGACCCCAGCAGCCTTTCCACTGCAATGAGTAGGCTGGTAGAGCAGTGCCCCCCCTTCCAGGGCAAACACAGGCCCTTTATGCAGTCAACAATAGCACCCACAGAAGTGGAGGATCTGTGAGCAATGAGCCACCAGCCGAACAATGGAGCAGAAGGGAGATGTGGAGGGGGGAGTGCTCCACCCTGTCAGCAAAGGGCCGAGAAGAGCTACACCTTCCCAGGACTCCCTCTTGAAAGAGGCAGAGTGGGCATGGGTAGCCCCCACCAAGGGTCTCTGTTCTCTCTCCCACGGCCACCAGCAGCCAACCAGTTTCTGCTCCTCCTCTTTCTCTGTTTTCCTCAACTGTTGGAAAGCACTATTGCCCCAGCACCACCTCTCCAGCAGAAGAACGGGTGTCCTAAGGGTGCCCACCAGGGAGTAATAGATGAAGGGGGCTTCAAGGACGTGGGTTCCAGGCACAGCGAAAGCCTGGGCCCGGCTGCATCTGGGCTTGGCAGGGGGCAGCTTCAGGGGTGGGTGTGTTGGGCAAGGGCCTCAGGCAAGCGGTGCCCTCAGGCAGGGCTGTACCACCAAGGGGGGGGCCCAAGGACAACCAAAAGGGAAGGAAGGAAGGAGCATCCCGCAGTTCAGAGAGGGAACCCCACCAAGGCCACTGGCCCCCTCCTTTCTCTTCTTGCACCAGATGCCAGACCAGGGAGTGGGCGTTGGTGGCAAGGGGGCCACGCGTGGAAGTGTTCCACAGGCAATCCCCTGCCCTGCCCTGCCCTGCCCTGCCCTCAGGCTGGCTCTCCCACCTCCCTCTGGTGTAGTGAGGAGTCCTTCCCCTATTGCCAGCCCTGAAAAGCTGCCCCTTCAATGCCAGCACGGAGGTGGGCGGTGGGGGAGTGTGTGTGTGGGGGGTGCGAGAGTGACTAAAGAGAGGCGGGCCAGGGGCCTGTCCCTGATTCTGTGTGAAAATTCCCGAGGCCCCAGAGAAGGTGTGGGGAAAAGAAGGCGCTCGGGATCAGGCTGGGGAGGGGATGGGCCGAAGGGAAGCGGGGGGGGGGGAGAGGGGACGGATGGCTTGTCTCTTTTTGGTGTTCCGAGGTCGCTGCATTAGGAGCGGGGGGGGGAGGGAGGCGGGAGGTGCCTTCTCGTGAAGCTCAATTAGGACAGAAGCAAACGGAACGGATCCCCTCGAGGGCTCTCCAGAAAGGGTTTCCTTGCTCCTCGGATTATCCGTGAAATCCTTCCAGATTTCTAAAGTGCAGCAATTATTTCCAAAGGCTGAACCTTTTCTTTCTTGGAAGGAATTCAAAGGCACCGCGCTCCCACTCCTGGCGCGGGCCGGCAGAGGCCCGCGGCCTCCCGAAGCCCGCCTCCCAACCGCGGAAGGGGGCATCCGGGGGCAAAGACTGGGCTAGCGGCAGGAGGGACGCGCCAGGTCCCGTTCCCCACTCAGAACAGAAAGAGAGGGAGAAAGCGAGAGAGAGAGAGCGAGAGCGTGGGGAGAGGAGAGCTCTCCTGGGGGGCGGGCGGCCGATTTAGGGGCCAGAAGTTACACACGCCTGCTGACTTCCTCCGCTTTGCAGCGGGAGGAGCGCCCGGTCTGGCCCTGCAGCTGCCCGCCGGACAAAAGGGCGCAAGTCCTGTGCGTTCTGGGGCTTCCTTCGCGGGGAGCACCGTTGGCACCCCGAACGGGAGGGGCCGCCTCCTAGCGCAAGGGAGAGGGTGGGGAAAAAAGGGGGGGCCTCGTTTCTCGCCTGCGCAGGAGAGCAGAGGAGAGGCATTCCTCCGTTAGCGAAAGGAAGGAAAAAGAAACCGGAGGCCGGGCCAGCCACCCTCGTTGCCTCTGTCCCGAAAAGCCCCCGAAACACGTGCTTCCGGCCGGTCCAGCGCTCGCTCCGTCTGCCTTTTCCTTTTGCGGCAACACACAGCGCTGGAGGCTGGCGGAGGAGGGACAGAAGCGAACCCTTCGCCCCTTACCCCCGTCCCTGGAGGGCAGAGCCCCTTCCCCCGGGACCGGGAAAGCCGGCTCGGCGCCGCGGCGCACCCCCCCCCCCCCGAACCCGGTGCAGAGGCCCGATGAGCATCCTCTGGGCCAGGAGGTGGCGCCCCGCTCCCTCTAGGCGAGGCCGGAGAGCAGCGAGGACGAGCGCGCGCCCCTTCAAGCAGCCGCTGCCCGGACACTGGCTCGGGAAGGGGAGCCGGTCCCTCCCGAAACCAGCCGATGCCCCATGGCGCTCCCTTGGGGAGGGATGAACCCCCGTGCTTCCACCCTGCTGCCTCCGAGGGCCCCAGGAGACAGGCAGGCCTTTCTGCTGAAGGTGAAGGGGAGCAGACCTGAGGCCGGCGCCTGGCCTGACCTGGGCACACCCGGGAGGGCGGCCAAGAGGCTGAGCCCTTGTTCCCGCCCCCTCCTGAACAGGTGCAGGCTTCGGCCTCAGTTTCCACCTTGCCTGCTCCTTTATCTCTTTGATGCCTTTTCTTTGAACAAAATGGAAACGGCAGTGAAGAAACAAGGACGGGCAACACCAAAGCACATGCAAAGCAGGAAGGTACAACCACCCATTACACACCCCACCCCCGTACTCAGGCTGCCAGTCACTCCGGGGAAAGCCTGCTTGAAGGGAATGGTCTTGGCCTGCTTGCCAAAGGACAGCAAAGATGGGGCCAGCTGGGCCTCCAGTGGGAGGGAGCTGCAGAGTCTGGAAGCAGCCCCGACTTTCTTTCTACAATAAAGTGCTCCCCACAAGCACAGAGTTGCACCTCCAGGGCCGGGCAGGAGAGCCTCAACTGATGCTCAGAGTAGGGGCTTCTCCCCTGAGCCTCCTTTGGGGACTGTCTTGACTGTTGAGAAGCCTCCCTCCTCATTTCTCACAGGTGGGAAGGGGTTTGCTGGTGACCTGCCCATCCCAGCTGCTGTCCAGAGCTGGAAGGCCCCCACCTGCCCCAACTGGGCAGGTGGGGAGACAGGGAGGGTGAGGTGTGTGTTCTCTTTGGAGTTTGGGAAAGGGAATCCTTTGTCCAGGGCAGCTAATGCGGAAGCCGCTGAAGGGTGCCTTCTCCCACTGGAGGGCCTCTGGCTGTTGCAGAAGTGGGCTTAGGAGGATCCAGCCCTTCACGGTCAGTCGCACTGACTCAGAAGAAACAGTCACACCATTCCTTCAGGTCAGCTTCCTTCTCTTTAGCATTGGAACAGCCCAGTAAGCTTGCTCTTCCCTTTCTTCCAGATGCCCTCCCATCAGCTTCAATTCTTTGCTCACTGCTTGAACAGCCTAGCTGGTTGGAGGCGTAACTTTCACTCACCAAGAGCCAGCCTTCCTTTGCTTCCTGTGCTAATTTCCCTCCAGCCTGGAATCAGATCCAAACAGCTGCAGCTTAAAGGCATTTTAAGTGAGGCTGGGGGGGGCAGGGGGGCAGACGGGCGGGGCGGGCTGTTCTCTCTACCAGCTTCCGGAGCGGCAGCACAGCAGTCCTATTTATCTCTTGCCGCAGAAACAGCACAGAGGGTCTTGTGGTCCCTAAAAGCTCGGGGGGGGGGGATGGATGGTGGCAGCCGCGGCATTGGTGAGCCCATGTCATCGAATGCAAGGCAAAGAGGGCATGTGGTGCCTGAAATGGGGCATGTTCAGCCTCGTTTGGTCGTTTGGCTCCCCAGAGGCTGTGATCGCTTCAGGAGAGGTCGCCCTGGCTCATCCAAGAGGAGGCAGTGTTTTTCCAAGAGTTCTGCTCTGCAGAGCAGCCTCCCATCTGCTTGAAGCCCAGCCGATGGATCCGTGGCTGAAGCTGAGGAGGTACCAGCTTCACAGTTCAAAATTATTCCTCTGTGGTGGAACCTGTCCCTCTCAAATAGACCCAGACAGGGAGTCTCTTAACAGACCTCAGCTCCAACCATCAGGATCACTGGGAAGGTCTGCTTTGACCCCCCTCCTCCCCCACCCCACTCCTTGTCTTCCAGGATGGGAGAATCTGAAAGGCAAAGAATGAGGGCTGAGGAAGGTGAAGGAGCTGGACTCAGGCAGCAGATCTGGGCGTCATGAACGGGCTGACAATTGTTACTGACTCCACCTATTCTTGTTACTCTTATTCTTGCAGCTGCAGTGCAAGGCAGGGCACGTGAGAGCATGCCTGCCTTGGTGGTCAGCATGACCTGGCTGGCTAAACCTACCAGGTGCATTGATTGTGGGAGGGGGCGCCCTTTGCTGCTCTGCCTCCAGTAGCAAAATGCCATGGGCACAACTTGCCAGTGTAGCCTTGACCAAACACCCCCCCTCTCTCCCCCTCTTGGTTCAGGGGCTGTGGTCAAGGTCTCCAGTCTTGACAGCTGCCGATTTTTAGGGGCTGGGGGGCCTTCGACCAAGGCATCAGGCCATGCCTTGCAAGACTTGGCTGCCTTCACAAATGCAGGGGGGGGGGGAAGGACTGGGGTGTCTTGGCCTTATCTCGGGAAGAACTGTCTAGCTTGTCAGATCCATCCGTCTTCTTAATAAGCCACTCTGGATGGCCACTGGCAGCTGATAGAAAGAAGCAATTAGCAAGGAGCCTTCTGACCTCAGATGCAGGGCGCTCCTGGTTCTCCACTGAGAGGGAAAGCTCATTCCCTTAGTCCTCCACAATGAAATCTAACCTCTTTTTCCAGGAGCAAAGAAATTGGCAGAGGAATTTTGCAAAAACCAAGGCAGCCCCAAACAGGACACAAGAAGGCAAAAAGGCTCCCCACTGTGGATCAATCAGCCATGAAGGCCACCCTGCTCAGCCTCAGTGGACTACCTGCCAGGGCTGCTACAGGCTCTGATCTCAGCCCATCCTCCAGCAGTGGGGGGGGGGGGGGAGAGAAGCAACCAGGGACACTCTGAGCTGGTCGTGGGACCTTCTCTTGGGCTGGGGCTAGCTTTCAGCCTGCAGCAGAAAGCCAAGGCCTCCGGACGACATGGCAGGGGTGCTACAAAGCTCTGCTAGCCTGACTTGCAACACTCAGGAGGTGTTCCAACATAGCGTGGCTGCCCTGCCACCAGCCGTTTGGCCTGCGCAAAGGAGCACAGAGAATGTGGCCACCTGGGGGTTGGCACCACCCTTTGTTTCCCAAGAAGCCAGAGCAGAGCCAGAAGGACCAGGAACCCATGCAGGTGTGGGAAGGAGATGGAATTCCCCCAGGGGACCACTTCTGCTCTGGGTTTCTTATGCCTTCCCTTGGAGAGCTACCCACTTCTTTGCCCTGAATGTTTAAAAAACAGCTGATCTGTGCAGTTCAGGAATTCACCTGGCCTGACTGATGGGTGAGGCCCTTCGGCTGCTTCAGGCTCACCCCGTTAGCTTTCCTCTCTCTCAGCAAGAAATGAATCTCCCTGGTTCCTCCTGTTCCCTGGCTTTCTCTTTCCCTGCTGGCCTGGCTTGCTTGCATCTCCCTCTGTCCATCTACACACACCGCCCACCCCGCCCCGCCCCGCCCCGCCCTGCCCTGCCCTGCCCGCTGTCCTTCCTGCTCCTTCCCCTCCTTCTGTCCCTCTACCTTACGCTCTGCATTGCTGCTGCCTCACCAACGCAGCCTCCTCCCCTCTCCCAACATCCAGCATCCATTCAGTGTTGACCAAGAGTGGAAGGGCTGCCTCACCTTGGAAACTGCTGTGATGCAGTTGCTACAGAAGGAGGTTTTGACATTGCAAATTGATAAATATCTTGCTCTCTGTCCCGGGTCGGTTATTATCTAGGGTTTTGCTTTTATCGCATGCTGAGTTGTCAATGACTCCTGAACGCTCAGCTCCCTTGACATCAGGAGGCTTTGGAAGAAAGCAGCTTCAGTCATTCTCCTGCTGTCTTCGTTTGAGGAGCTGGAGGTTTCATGGCACATCCACTGCATATAGATGTACTTGATATTCTGCAGGTTTGGAGTTTATTCTAACTTTTCTTTCACAAATCTACATATTCATTAAGGTTCTTTCAGAAAAAGGAAAAAAAACGATGACAAAGAGAGCCACTGGTCACATTGACACTCGACTGATTTTTAAAAAATAGACAAGGAAACAAGCAAGCAAGCAAGCAAGCTACCTCTGGTGAACTCCACTCTGCCTGAATTTCCTCACTGGGCCCCCACCCTGGTTTGGCGAAGTTTCCTGCAACACCTGGAGTGTAAGAGAAAGCAAACGGTCCCTTCTGGGAGGTGGGTTGGAGGAGAAAGACCACAGGGGTCTCGGCTGCCTGGGAGGAAACGTGGGGACTCTGGCCTGTTCAGCCAGCTCAGCTCCCCTTCCTGCATTGCCTTCTACAGCCCCCAGCCCCCCCCCCCCGCTTTCAGTCAGCTAATCGGAGCCCTGACATGTTGCTGTTGGTGGAGCGCAGAGGGAAGATAAGGCGCTGCAAGGAAATAGCTTCTCTTGCTAACAGGCAGGGCAGGCGGGGGAGGGGAGGGGAGGGTAGGTGGGCGATGGAGGAGGAGGGGTTGGGAGCAAGGCTTAACACAGAGGCCAGGGAAAAGTAGGAGGAGAACAAGGCTGGGGAAGAGGAAAGAAACCAGGAGCAGGGCAGGGCGAGGCGGGGCAGGGAAGGAAAGAGAAGGTGCAGCCCCTGGACAGCCTCGGGAAGGGTGAAGCTGAAAGGCAGAGGGGAATACATTTAACCCAAGCAAGGAGAGAGACAGAGAGAGAAGGGAGTGGGTGGGTGGGGGGGGGGGGTGGAGGGCAGAGAGAGAGAGAGAGAGAGAGAGAAATCTCTGACGGGATGTTTTCCTCTTCAGAGGCTTCAAATGATGCAGAAAAAGCCAGGAAAAGGTGGACTTGGAGCTTCTCTATATGCTAAGTCTACAATCAGGAGTGGTGGGGTATTAGTCCCCCAAGACAAACCTGGGGAAGACTACAAGAGTAGTAGCTTGCCTTTTAAGTAGGTCACAGACTCTTCTCCCCCCCCCCCCCCATGTCAACCAACAAAAAATACCCACTTTGTCAATGGTGGAAAGTGGCTTTCTGGTTACTTTCAACTTCTGATTTTTTAAAAAAAATTCTGGGCTTTGGGGCTTTTGGGGGGGCATTTTGGGTGGTCTGTGAGACCTCCAAAGGACTGCAGAGGCAGACAATTGAGCCTTTGATTCCTGAATTTTTCCATCTGAGATATACTTGGTCTTATGAATCAGACCTCTAGCTAAGGATAGCAAGGATGCCAGGTTGGCTGACAAGCACTGGGCATTTTTTTAAAAGGTATTTTGAGCATTTATCAGCCATCAAATTGCCTTTAACCTCCATGTTAGACATTGTGTGTTGAGGTTTGCAGTTTGGGCAAATACTCTCCTGCCTCCACATGTTGTGTCTTTAGCCTCTTTGTGCCTGTGTGGGCATGCACAAACACGAACACACACACACGCTCTCTCACTTTCATCACTCCTGCCCCACTCACCAATTCCACCCCCCCATCCCCCATCACTGTCTCCTCCCTGCCACTCCAAGCCCCAGGACAGGGGGCAGATCAGCAAGGGCTCCTCCATGGTGGGAAGTCTGCCAAAAAAGGTTCCTTCCTTACTGGGCTGGAATTAATGCCACACAAAGGAAAAGAAAACTTGGAATCAGAGCTAGAAGAGTGCCCATATTCATGCACACACATAGACAGACAGAAATACACACAAACACACACACACACACACACACACACGAGATAATGGGTACAAAAAGCCAGATCCCCTAGAAGGCAAATTTCCCCGCGAACTTCTCCAAGCGTGTTGGCTCCTGCCACTTAGTTCCTAAATGGCTTTAATCAGCTCCCTCTGGGGCATCCGTGTTCCATTTCCATTTGCAGATCCAGAGATCGTGCAAATCGGTGCCACTGCATCAGGCGGTCGTTTTTCAAGCACAGCTTCAGGAGTGCAGAAGCACAGTCGGCTGCCTCCTTGTTCTCACACAAAGTGATCCCTGTGGCATGGACACCCCAGCCGGACATTTCCTGGCCTGGGTGGCACCAAGAGGTCCCCAGCTCCTGATCCCTCTTCTCCAGGATGCCATCTCCAAGGCATCTTGGGAGAAGCAGGGAAGGCTCACCAAGAGAAGGGGCCTTAAGAGGAATGGCCCCAAGGACCATGAAATATAATAGGATCAGACATCTCAGGCCATAAGCTGAAACACAGTGCGGATGGAACTGTGATAGAGAACATACTACGGGGGGGGGGAAGAGGGCGGATATTTTAATCTTCTGCTCTGTCAATATCAGAATGCATCAGATAAATGATGGAAGGAGGCAGGTTTGTTTCCTGCAGCTCTTGGATTGCGTAGTCAGTGAACCAAGTATGGAAGCAGGACTCGGGTGAGCTGGCTTCAACTCTGCACTTAGTCAAGATGTTCATTGGACGGCCCTGGCCAGCTACACCGCTTTAGACTGATCTGCCTCCTGGGGCTGTTGTGGAAATAACTCAGTAGAACCTGCTTTCTCTTCCCTGGGTTACTAACCTGCAAGCCGTGCCCACTGCAAGCTGGGAATAAACCGAGTGAGTGGTGGCAGCTATTCACAAGGAAGTCCTGGCCAGTGACTTGAGGAGCTGGGGGAACCTGCAGGCCAGCTTGATCAGATAGGCGGGGTATAAATGGAATAAATAAATAAATAAAGGCCCCTTTTTTCCAGCTCACCCACCACCAGTGATCCAGAGCTGCAAGTCTCCAGGCGCTCTCTGGCGTCTCAGGGATTGTGCTAGCTCAGGGCAAGCAGTACTGGGAAAGGAGGAAGTCTGGTGTTTGCATGTGTGCTGCACGCATGACAATACTCATTGAGGAGGTAATGCAAGAAAGCCATGCTGCCTCATGCTGCCATGAGCACACATGCCCTGTGCGCAACAGAACCGTTATTTGGCAAGGGCCTCGTGCCACCTCCCTTCTTCCAGGTTTTGGCCCTGAAACCCTGGGGAAATGGGAAGCTGCTCCGTGGGAGGCCCCTTGGCTGTGCCCCGGCCAGTTGCTTTCTCTCCTCCTTAGGTGATCCTTAGGCAGAGATTCTGCCTGGAAAGAACCACTTTCTCTGGCTTATCCCCTCTGAGCCCCACTTTTCCAAAACCCAAGAGAAGAGGGGATCCAGGGTTGCGTGCTGGAGGGGGCTGTAAAAGGAGCAAAGAGAAGGAGGAGGCCAGGCTTCCTCCCCTCTGGCCACTCTTCTGAGGTGCTTCTCCTGCCTCCCTCCCCCAGCCCTTCCCGGGGTTCTCTGGGTGCATCTGCCTCCTTCCCTCCCATTAAGAGGAATCAGACTGTCAGGGAGAAGAAGGGTGAGGAGAGGAGAGCATAGGACCCAGCACATCAATTAGTCCCAGCCAGCCTCCTTGGGGAGAAATCTAGCAAGCCACAGACTCTCCTTCTTGGGCTGCAGAACTGGCTCCCTGGTCATTTGCCCCCCCCGCCCCCGCCTGTCACACAGGGTTCTGTCAGGCCACCGACAACTGACGGCCGGATTGTGTGGGACAGAAGCCTCTCTTTGCCCTTCCCCGCATCCATGCGCAGCCTGACTGCCTGTTGGCCAAGCTGCCAAGATGAAGCAGGCCAATCCTCCCGGGCCCTTCGAGCAAGGCCTGCTTTGCCAGAGAGGAGAGGAGAGGAGAGGAGAGGAGAGGTGGTGGAAGGGGGGTTTGTGCAAAGGTGGAGGAAGGCAGTGCTTGAAAGCTTTAAAGGCAGTGGGGCTTGCCTGCACCCCAGCACCTCCTTCCCCCTCCGCCTGCCTTCCTCCCAAAGTTCGGAAAGCCTCTGGTTCCTGGAAAAAGCCCCTCGGGACTACCAGCGGTTCTTCTTGGCTGAGGCTTCCAGCGTCCTGACGTTCCCTGAGACAGAGGGCTGCGGGTGATCTTCGCCTCCTTTTTCCCAGCATCAGCAGCCTGTCACGCTTGACCCGAGAGGCATCAGCTCTGCTTAGTCCAGTCGAGTACACAGCACCGACTCAGCCCAAAACGCATGCCGCCGCCTGTCAGCGCCTGCCTTCCCCCGGGGGTGGAGGGGGTGGGTGGGGGGCACCCTTGCCTTGCTTGCTGCGTGGAGACGGGGGGGGGGCAGATTGGTCCCGGGGCTGTAACGTGAGAGCTGGCCCTCGAGACCGAACAGACAGGCGAGGGAAAGGGGCTGCCACGAGCGGTTAGTCTCCGAGAGAACTGGCCCAGAGAACCTCGCCCGCCTGCTCCGGGCTCTCCTTTAATTCGTTCATTCCTGAATTGATTTGCTTTTTATTTATTTGGCTTATCTATAGGCCGCCTTTCTCCCAATAAGGGGCTCAAGGCGGCTCACAATATGAAAACGAATATATTTAAAATGCAATAAATTATACATTAAAAAGTAAACTATAAAACTGATTAAAATACATTGAATAATTAAAGCTATAAAATGTTAAAAATGACCATAACTTTTTAAAAAAGGGGGGATTCAGGGACTCCTCAATGTGAGGGTGTTTGTGCCTGGGACAGAGACCCGGGTCAGCGTCTTATTTCAGGAGGCAAAGGGTTTCTTCACAGCAGGGAGATGCAGGGGGAAGAGAGGCCCAGGAGGGTGCAGGCGCCCACCTGCCCAGCCACCCCCGTGTCTGGTGGGCATCTCCTTGGGGGGGGGCTCAGCAGGTGAGACTATCCTGCTGCCCTCTCCTTGGGTTGTTAACACTGGATCCATCCAGGTCTGTAACCATGAAAAGAATGTCCTGCTTGAGAGCGGGTTTCAGGAAAGTCTGTCTATTCCCTTTAACTCTTTGATCTCTACTTCCTTCCTGCACCTCTTGTGATTTAAACTGAAACTCTCAGGACTGGTCCTATGAGGCAAAAAGAAAAACAAAAGTGTTAGGACATCTTGAAGACCAACAGTCACATTTTAAGTAAGCTTTTTGTGGCTCAAGTCCTTAAACATTAGATGGAGACGATATGCTGACTGGACACCTCAGTGAGTTAAGTATCTGGCTGCAGAGCTGGAGGTTTGGAGTTCAATTCCCCACCAAGCCTCTCAGAAGAGCCAGCCTGGGTGGCCTTGGGCAACCCGCAGAGTCCCAGGGCACTCCCAGAAGAAGAAGGGAAGGGGAGACCCCTTTTGAGTCCTGCCTCTGCCTAGAATATCCAGAAGAGGGTTGCCATCAGTCAGAATTAACTTGACAGCACACAATTGCTCTACTATATGACTGACACATTTCTGCATGCCTCCATGAAGTATCCCAGGTGAGGGTACAGATAATGGACAATGAGGCAATGGTTCATTGGTGAAGGAACAGGACGATCAGGCTGTGAGTCATTTCAATTAGAATTGCTGTCTATGGGTCTACAAAGCAGCAATAGCACTGATGGCCCAAGTTGCAAACAGTGTGAATTAGGGGGGGTGGGCTTTCACATCTACTAACATGCCATGAATCCTTGATCCATGTCTAACCTATCAGTTCATCTCTTCCTGACCTTCCTCTCTCTGTCTCTGACGTTTCCAAGGAAGAGAAAAGGGGTGTCTCCTCCCCTCTGAACTCAGCATTGTCTGGCTAGGATTCGGATTTAGGCATCCTTATCTTAAACATCACATTCTCAATAAAAGGTGAGTTACGTGTGTGATTTTAATGGCTCCTCTTGCTTTTAGTGTAGGCCCTGCCGTGGGACTGACTTCCCAGATACCTATGCAGAGCGTGCTCCACTACAAGGATGTCAATAGTTTCCCTCTCCCTTAGGTTCTGAGTACTCACAGCAATACACAGCTCCGTATAGAGAGAGAAACCCTAATATTTTTCTTATGTTTCACATGGTTGGCACTCACAACAAAGCTTTGCCCTGAGTTGTGCCCGGCTGAGGAGGCCTGTAGGCATGAAAGTTAAAGGGCATCCAAAGATGCCTCACACTGGGGTGAAGTGGGCGCAGACTGTACAGAGACAGGCGGCATCGCCTTGGCCAACATGCCGGGGGCTGCCCGACTTGTCCTTATTTGTTTCTGCCTTTCTACCCTGCAGCTCCCTCCAGCCAGAGTAGATGCTCTGAGGCTTCTCAGAGCAACCCTGGGAGGCAACTGTGGCCGAGGAAACAGGCAGAGCTCAAGGGTCCCTGTGTGAGTTTCGTAGCCGAGGGCAGGTGGAAGGGCAGATCTCTTGATTCCTAGTCCAGCCAGTGCCTCATGGTATTACCAACTAATCCTGCCTCCCTCCCTCACCAGACCAAAGGAAGGAAGCAAACCTCTAGGGGGCCCTTAAACGGCTGGACTCTCTTTGGCCCCACTGCTCATGGGGCACAGGAGTGACTCCTCAGAGCATGTGGGCCTGGCTGAGCGGTCTCCCCTCTGATGGACGCAGCTCTTCACAATGACAGTCCTTCCTGGCCAGCATCAATGTCAGCTTGGAGAAGATCAGCTGCTGCCTTGCCCAGAACTGATCACCAGTTAAAGTGACACTGGGTGGACACAGAACACAAAGCACCATGCTTGGGGATGGGCAGCTGGAACGGAAAAAGGGGGGGGGGGGAGGAGGAGGAGGGCACTGTGGAAGGCCAAGGTGTTTTTGGGATGCTCCTGATGGCTGGCAGATGTTCCTAAACTGGGTCAAGGGACAAAGCTTTTGCACCCAAAGCGTAGGCTCTCAGCTGTGGTCCATTCATGCCTGTCATGACCATGGCCAAGAAATACACAACACGGATGCCTGAAGAAGAAACAACCAGCAAAGGGCCATCTTGGCTTCTCATGATCTTTTTCAAAAAGACATTTTAAACTGCAGTGTTGAAATGCTGGTGCAGGAGAGTCCAGATGGGAAAGGCAGCACCGCTGGGAGGTCCAGTCACAGAAGGGGCTCCACGGCAGAGACCGTCCGGGAGCTGAAAGAGACGCAGGGAGAGACGGGGGGGGCACGGTTGTGAGACTGGACGGTGCCTCTCCTGGTGATGCCTGACTGCCCTCAGGAGGGAAGAGCCAGGAGTCCTCCCTCCACTCTCTTCTCTGACCATTATTCTAGGTATAGTCCTCCCCCCCCATGTGCCTCCCAGGCGTTCCAGGGTTCCCCACCCATTTTTTTAAATCCTCACAGCACCCTGTGCCTCTTCTGTCAAAAGCAACTAAGGACCTTGCAAGGAGATGGAGGCTGGTGGGCAGGCGGTGGGCAGGAGGGGCCGGGCACTGGTGTGGGCAGCCCAGTAGGTTCCTTGCCAGCTGGAAAGGCCTTCCCGGATCTGCTTCTTCTTTGAGTTTAAAATGCAGTGGCTGCAACCCTATGGCTTGGCACAGTGCCTTGCATTAGAGTCGGCCCTTTTGAATCCGTGGAGCCCAGGGAGGAGCGGACTCACTGAATCCTCACGAATTCAATGGCTCTCATCTAGTTACAACTTACCATGCTAAGCAACAGGAATCCAGGCAGTGATTCGGTGGAAATGACCGGGAAATGTGTCTGTGTGTAGAGGGGGGGTCTATTTCACTTATTCTCGGCAATCCCAGGTCAAACCGGCTTGTTTTGAAAGGCAAGTGGACCATCCCGTCCTCCACCCAAGCGTTTCAGAGCTGCCAGTGACACTTGGGATTTTCCAGGCCCTGCTGTGTCTCGTCTCCTTTGTTCCACATCACCAGCCATTCGGTTCCTGCTGGCAGCACCTTAGCAAGATCCAGACAGGAAAGGGGGCATCAGGAAGGAGCCTGCCGGATGCCTTTGAGGTGGGAAGGGACTGGCAAGCTTCAAGAAGGCCTGTCTCTTCCCCACCTCCTCCCCTCACCCTTATGCTCTTGAATCAATCAGAGCATGCAGCTGCACCACTTTCTGCTCCCTTATCCTGGCCACCTCTTCTGGCTTCTCTGCTGTGGGGCTTATTTCCTAAGCCAGGGCGTATTTACCAGGGACCAAGGGGAAAAAAATCACCAAGTAGTGAGGTTGTTGCATGGAATGTGTTCTTTGAATTGACTTAATAAATCAAGAAGTAGAATGGAGGAGAGGCGGAGGGAAATGCTGCTGCTTTTCCTATCAGGCAGGAGGTTTGAGAGGGCTGTGGACCGAGCACGCCCCCAAATTTACTAGAGGAGGTAGGAGGCTCCATGTAAATGAGCTTCAGCTCCTCTGTCCAGCCCTTTTTTGGCCCTGTGGCTTGCAGAGGCAGACCAGCGGCTCCCACTGGGTCCTGCTCACGCTCAGGGGCCCCTTGGCACCGGAGGGCCAAGGCGGAGAAGGCCGGAATATTTGTGGGAGGGGCAGAGGCGGCTGGCCTGGAGCCTCCGTAGGAAGGGAAGCCGCCCTCACCCACATGGGCTGATCCTGGGGCTGGGCTGCCTTCCCGCTCTCAGCCTCTGCCCAGGGGGTGCCGAGGAGGAATTGGCTGTTTAATTAAGTGAATTCATCACAGCCAACATTTGAATTAAGAAAGCCAAGGGAGGTAAGCGGTGGGGGCAGCGGGAGGAGGGGGAGGCAGTGACAGAAGCTGAGCCCCCTTCTCCCCCTCCTACCCAGATGCTGCAGGAATGGTTTTTGATGTTGCTGGTGAAGTGGGGAGGGGTGTGCGTTGCTGCTCAATCTCCAAACCGAGCACTCCCCCACTCCCTCTTCTCCTCAGCTCCTGTACCCTGAAGGGAGCTGCTCATCGCTATGGCAACCAGCAGGCCTCTGGGTTCCCCAGCCACGTGCGTGCGTGTGTGCCTTCCCCCCCAGCAATGGAACTGCTGCTCTTGCCCAGGGTTCTTGCAGAGGTGGGGGGAGGAAGGTAGCGCTGAGGGGGAGAGAGAAAGGGTGCACAGCTCAGAGCAGGCTCTGAGCTCTCCCTCCAAGGCCCTTTCCTTCCTTCCTTCCTTCCTTCCTTCCTTCCTTCCTTCCTTCCTTCCTTCCTTCCTTCCTTCCTTCCTTCCTTCCTTCCTTCCTTCCTTCCTTCCTTCCTTCCTTCCTTCCTTCCTTCCTCCCTCCCTCCTTCCCTCCCTCCCTCCATAGGTCCAAAGAGGAAGCTGTGTGAGTCTGTCTGAACATCTTGGCAAAAGAAAGAAAGAAAGAAAGAAAGAAAGAAAGAAAGAAAGAAAGAAAGAAAGAAAGAAAGAAAGAAAGAAAGAAAGAAAGAAAGAAAGAAAGAAAGGGGGGACAAAAGAAAAAGGAGTGGAGGAACACCCCCCCAATGATGTCTTTTCATGTCTGCACTGGTAGCACCATCAAGGGGCCCAACAACGTCAGCCAGAGTATCTGGGGCCGCATCACATATTCCTCCTCTAATGAATTTTTTGCCCTCTTCTGTGGCGGGGGCCCCTCTGCTTCCTTCACAGGGCAAATAGGACAATCTCTGTGAAATCGAATAAATGAGCCCAAATCTGACATTGGGAACAGCAATACAGAGAAACCCATTTCGGGACACTTCAGCCTCCCAGGAGACCCTGCAGTGGATCTCAAGGTGATTACTGGAGGGAAAGAATTGCAAATGGAGATCTGGGGGGGGGGGAGACACCAAAAATTGACTACAGAGACCATCCCTAAGGTCCCTGATGGAGGCGAAGGCTTCTTAGTGCACTACAGGGGTATTTATAACCCAGGTTTCTGTAGCGTTTTAAGGGCATCAAGTGGCGGTCTCCCCTGACAGACTTTGCCCTAAGTCCCAGAAACAAGTCTGGGCATCCCTGGGACAGGTGAGTCCATCTGGCCCGCAACAGGTGACCCCGACCTGGACCTGCTAACAAGTAATGAACAGCTCGAGTTGCTCTGCTGTCCCTGCATCAACCAGCCGCGGCCACTTTGCCTGTTATACGACTCTCCCCACCCTGGGGATAAAGGCAGGAGACAGGGATTTGTGCTGCCTGTGCAGAAGGGGTTTTGGATCCAGGGAAGCTGGGACTGATTTAAATCTCTCCTTGTTTTATTTATTTATTTATTTATTTATTTATTTATTTATTTATTTATTTATTTATTTATTTATATCCCGCCCATCTGGTATATTCTACCACTCTGCTGGGTCTCTCTCTCTCTCCTCCTCCTTTTCTTTCGAACTCCTTGCTCTAGGGGTGGGGCGGGAGATCTGTGCCCAGGAGGTGCCAAAAGCTCCTTCCTTCACCACAGCTTCCAAGTCCCAGTCAGGAAGGGTCCAGCCTTGCAAACTGTATGGGAACCGGACGCTTGCCCTCACGGGGGAGGCGGGTCCCCGTAGCGTGAGCTCCCCTGCCGGCACCGGAAGGTGACTTGGCTTGGGGAATGCAGCCGTGGTGGTTCTCCAGAGAGCGTTTGCCGTCCAGAGGCAGCCGCGTCTCAGGCCCAGACGGGGGCTGGATGGTGCCCAGTTGACTCAGTGCCAGCTCCAACTTCCAGCCAACATCCTGCATTGTTCATTCCTTGAGTTTGGCTGATGGCACAGCAGGATGAGACCCCTGTTCTCTCCATTTCCCTTCCCATCTGCCCCCCCTTCCCTCCTAATCTCTTAAGAGCCGGCGGGATTAAAAAAGACCTTCCCCAAAGCCATGCTGCGGCATTTGGAGGGACAGAAGAAGCCTCTCCAAAATATCAGGTATCCTCTAGAGATGACAAAGCCACAGCGGGAAATGGTTTCCTCTCCTCCCTGGTCTCCCTCTGGGTTGATGCCTCCCCTGGCTTTCCCATTAGTCTGAATTATTCATGTTCACTGCTGAAGTTTTGCAGATGGGTCTAGTTAAAACTCTGGGCAGGAAAATCCCAAACCGGAAGGGAAGGCCGGGGGAGGGTGCAAAGGAATGCCGAGCAAGTGCCTGGGCGGCCACGGGAGGAGGTGGAGAAGCCAGTGGCTCCAGGTCCTTTGGCAGGCCAGGCAGGCCAGCACCCGGAGGGCATCCTGCCGCTAGTGCACGTGCGTGCGCACGCACACACATGCACACACAACACCCCCCTCCCACGGGAGGCGCTCTGGGGAATTGGGTTAGAGTTTTCTGGCTGAAGTGGGAGAAAGCTGCCTGCTGCCTGTGGCTGGTGGTCCCATAAGGAGAGTGGAGTAGAGCTTGGCTTCAGCCTTACGCTGCCCCCCACCAGCCCACTCCTAGCGGAGTCCTCCTCAGGGGCAAAGGGGCAAAGCCCCCCTCTGTTCCCTTCTTGCTTATGTTTATGTAGGAATGTTTGCCAGGCCCCCACCCCACCACACCCCAGTCCACTCTGTATTCACCTTCACCCCCCTCTCTCTTTCTCTCCCTCCCCCCCCCCCGGCCTGCCTGCTGTCCTCACTCTGCCCACCATGGGCACCAGCCGCCCCTGGGCCTTGTCCCACCCATGGTGGGTGGGTGGGTGGGAGGATGGAGCTCAGTGGGCATAGGGTGGGCGTCTCCAGGGAGATGCATGCAGTAGGGAAGAGGGAGCCTGAGCTTTACCTCCGGCAGGTGAAGGGTGTCCAAGGCCAAGAGAGTGCAGTGACCCCTCCCTTGGCCACAGGCCACTCGGCTTGGCACGGCTGGCCTCCTCCTTCGTTTCTGGCTCAGTGGAGTTTGCTGGCAGCACCTCCTACCTCAGCTGCCTGGATATTTTTAGTGCTGGAGGAGTGCCACTGAAATGGGGGTGGGGCTGGGGATGGAGCAGGGGGTGATGCTGCATGCTGCTTCCTCTCGCCAGGCGTCCTCCTCCCAGAGTCCCACCTGTAGCATCTCAGGCAAGCACCCAGACCTGTTTGGAGACTGGCACGAACACCCGGCTCAGCAAAGCTTGTGGAGAGCAGAAAATGGGTTGGGGGTGGGGGCTGCAGCTCTCGGAGCAGGCAGGGAAGCAGGAAAGCCTAATCCTAACCCTAACCCTTGCCTCCCTCTCTCCCTCCCTCCCTCTGGGAGACCAGAGCACAGAGAGCTAGAGGGGCCAATGGCTCACCTCACAGCAGTTGCTGGCTGTGCAGCTGAGAGACCCAAGCAAGCAGCGTGTGTGTGCGCGCGCACACACACACACACACACACACACACACACACACACACACACACACACACACACACACACACACACACACACACACACACACACACACACACACACACACACACACACACACCTGCCCTGCCACCCTGGTTTCAGCCTTTCTGATCCCCAAGAAATGCAGGCCAGGTACCTCATTCCTGTCAATGCGAACTTGTTTATTCATGTCATGGACATGGGTTGTTTACGATGCTCACAGGCTATCATGGGCGCAGCCTTTCAGCCAGCTGGCTTGAGCCATAATGCCAGAGGAGCTGAAGAGGCAGCTTACCAGCTGGGGTGAAAAGTGTGAAAGAGCAGCAAACGCAGCAGCTCAGCACCTGCAAAGAGGTCTGGGAACTGCAGGGGGTGGAGTGGGGAGGAGGGAAAAGCCGCTTCAAAGGGGTGTTTTTTCCTGCAACATTAATTTCACACCCAGCAGATTTTCCTGAAACTACTCTGATGTCAGGAAGGCCTTCCATTTGTCTCTCCCTTCTCCCTCCCTTCTCCCTCCCTTCTCCCTCCCTCCATTCATGGACCAACTTGACGGGGAGAGCAAAGCCAGGGCCCTTGGTCTCTGCAGGGCCAATTTCTTCCATGCTTTCCTCCCCACTGAGCAAGGCTGAGCCTTGACCGATTGCAGGCAGGAGGGACAGATTGGCTCCTGCCGCCGCCTCTGCTCCAGCTGCACAACAGATGCTCATTTCCAGGGGGAGGAAGGGACACGGGAAGAGGCCACCCTGAGCCTTGGTCTCCTCCTGTAGATCCAGCCCCTCCAGTGCGGCCTGCTGGGTGGAAAGGATTCTGTTCTTCTTAGCCCCAGCAGGGAGAGACTTTGGGAGCCCAATGCCGAAGAAACCGTTTCCTCACTCCTGCTTCTCAGCTCCTCGTTGAGGAGAAAGTGTGAGATGCTCTCACTAGGCTGAGAAAGAATGAAAAAGGATGGACCTGAGTCTCCAGTTAGACACCACATCAGTCCTTCATGTGTTTGTCTTGGCCCAAAGCCTTTTCCAAGGGCAGAGTAGTGCTAAGAGGCACAGGAGGTGTGTGGTTTGGGGTGGCCCACAACGGTTTCAGGGTGCAGAGCTCCATTCCTTTAGTAGAGCCGGACACACTTGACAACGTCCTGCATGTAGAAATAGGGTTGGTTGCAGAAGAACCTACAGGATCTCTCGGATCCTGTGTGTCTGGGGGTTTGGTTTGGGGGTCACCCCATGTTTTTTGTGGGGATGCAGGGTGATTTTGACTGTTACCCGTGCCCATCACATATTGATGTGTGATCCCCAAATTTGACTGTTATTGGGGGTGGGATCCAGAATGATCCAGTGAAGACAGATACTCTCACCTGGCCCATGCAGAGGACGTGGGCAAATACCCAGATGGTGGCACCTCTTGGCTGGCATTGAAGAGGCAGGTGGGAGCTGCTCACTAGTGAGGCTCCTTTGGTTCCTCAGGTGTAAACTGGGCTGCCTCCACCCTGGAGCTGAGCAGAATCGTGCCTTGGAGCTGTAAGCAGATCTCTGTATCCATGGCAGCCTGCTCAGGAGCTGAGAGCACCTTGACACACATCACTTTCCCCTCCATATTAAATATTCACAATCTTTTCTCAGCAGTCTTGGGGGGGGCAGCTGGGTATGGGGGGGCTCCGAAACAGATAATAGCTGGGTAGAACATCTCTGCTCCCTGGCAAGTGTCACAAAGCTCCTGAAGAAGAAGGTGCACTTTCAGTCCTCAACCCAGGATTCTCTTGGGTGCAGGAGGCAGGGAGAGGGAGTTCAATCAGGACCCCAAGTCCATGGAACATGTTGTGTGTGCAAGCACAAAGTGGTCTAGGAAGCCAAGGCGAGGTCGTGGGGAAGGGCCAGGGACAAGATTTGCATAGAATTACAGTTCGTAAAATAGCAGGTGGCTTGAAGAGATCTCCTTCAAGAGGTGAATCTTCCTGGTTCACCCAAGCAGAAATCTGTCCACCCCATAAGCTTCCAAGGAGCTTCCATTTGTTTGTTGATTGGGATGTAAACACAACTTCATTAACAAGTCTGATTGCTCAAGGACAGAGCTTTGTGGGAACTGGGTGCCTGGAGGGAAAATGATGGAATAGCAGGAAGTACAGGTGTGTATATTTGACCTCAGGAAAGAAAAATGATGCACCCCAAAGCCAAAGTCAGTTAATCACTGTGACTGGATCTTCTTCTTCTCTGTCTGAGCTCAAGACCTTGAGCCCCAAGTTGAGGTGTACCTTCTTAGAAATACAATTCCTGCTGCCTTCGTAAACACCCTGCCTCCATTCTAACCCCATCGACACTGCATTTTAAGATGGATGCTGACAAACTGGAGCAAGCAGAGGAGGGCAACCAGGATGATCAGGGAGCAAACTGAGACCTAGGAGGAAAGACTGAAAGAACTGGGCATGTTTAGCCTTGAGGAAGTAAGGGAGAGATAGGATAGCACTTTTCAAATGCTTGCTGGTCTGCAACCATAATAAAGAATGATGATGACAACGGCTTTTCAAATACAGTACTAGAACGGTAGTCCTACAGAGGAAGAGCAGGATCTGTTCTCAGTCATCCCAGAGTACAGGACACATAATAATAGGCTCAAGCTATAGGAAGCCAGATTTCAGCTGAATATCAGGAAAAACTTAACTGTTAGAGCAGTACGTTAATGGGGGGGGGTCATCAGGAGGTGGTGAGTGCTCCAACACTGGAGGCCATAAAAAGAAAATTGAACAACCATTTGTCAGATCTGGTTTGATTTGGATTTCTGCCTTGACCAAGGGGTCGGACTCAATGGCCTTAAAGGCCCCTCCAATTCCATTATTCTGTGATTCTATGGGTTCTACCAGTCCTGTGGGCTCCCTCCTTCCTCCCTCTCTCCCTCCCCAGGGAGTTAAATTGTGAGAGTCCCATGGTGAAATGATGGTGGGGAATGGAGACACTCCACCCTGGTTTTGCCTCTTTCCCCTGATCCCTTCTGTCTCCTAATACGAGGCGTAGTCCTTGATCAGGTGAATTTCCTGCAAAGATTTAGAGGAGTCCACTGAGAGAGGTATATATCCCCCCCCCCCGGTGTGTGTGTGTGCTCACATGTCTTGTTCTAGACTAGCTGCTCATGTCAAGAGGCTCTCAGAAGTACCATTTACCTCAGCTTCAAATGACGTAGAAACACACAGTGATCTTGGTCTGCTTCGAGCGTTGATAGCGGATGCTCTGTGTGTCTATATTTAAACCAAGCTGATAAATTTTGCATTGAACACAGTTTAGAGGGAATGAACAATTAAACTCCTGAAAGACTGAGCGTCTGGTGGGAAGCCTGAGAGGGGCTTTAGAGTAAAAGAGATCAGCGACCCGCTTGATCCTGATGTGACCTTGTTCTTCCCTCCGTTCCCACGTCTGTCTTGCGCCCACCATCGATTTGCCCTCGCCAGCAATGCCGGAAGGATCAGCCCTTCCGCAGGCCCTTCCGTAGCATCTTTTTCATGCCCCAGATGGCGTTGGCACAGCCCGGGGTGGCAGGGGGGTCTGGGAGGTGCCTTGCTTGGGGATTCCCGAGGACATGGGCGAGAAGTCCTGGGGGCACGTTGTTGCTGCCCGTGCGAGCAGGCGCCTTAGTGCCAAAGTTCAAGTGTAGAAGGGTGCTGTAGCCCAGCCGGGATTCGATCTTGGGGGGTGGGGTGGGTGGCACACGTGGACACCTCGCCACAACTGGAAGCCAGGCCGGACGCGCCGCCCTGGGAAGAAAGGGCAGTCCGCCTCGCTGTTGGGCAGAAGCCACCCCGTCTACCCCGAGGTCTGCGTTTCAGCACTTGGACAGCGCACAGCGGCGGTGGGGAAGGGCGCGCGCCGGCGCTCCGGGTGGGGGTGGGGGACTTGGCGGCGCTCCTCGGGCGGAGGAAAGTTGCCGGACGGGACCTTCCTCCCGGCCGCAGCCACACTGGAGGCGGGGGCGGGAAGAGGCCAAACAGCGCGGGAGGGGGAGATGGCCGCCAACTGCACCCTCCCCTCGCCCTGCCCTTCAGTCTGCGCCTCCGTGTCCCCTGCTCAGGTGACAGACGAGCCTCCTGCTACCGTGCGCTAATTTTAGCCTCGCAGCGGGAACAGGCAGCGGTTGCATTACCCCCCCTTCCAGGGAATTAAGGTTAAACGGTGTCATATGTTGCCTGGTGCCCCTTTCCCAGCTCCGCGTTCTGAATGGGCTGCTCGGGTGATTCCACCCCCTCTCTCTTCCTGAGGTTTTTCCTTCCCGAATCGTAGGTAAAGACTCAAATGTGTTGTTTCCTGTGGTGTGAACGTGCGGAAGGCGCGGCCTGTGCGTGGGAAGAATGTCATGCAGGAGCCTTTGACAAGCCGACCCTAGAGCTAGGCGTTGCCCCAGCGGAACGCTTCCCTTCCCTCTTCCAGCCAGCCCTGCCTTCTTCCCGGGCATTGCATTCCTCCAAACCTTCTTAGGCGACTTCCTTCGCAGCTCCCAGAATCCCCCAGCCAGGTTTTGTTTTTTTTGAGGAGCTCCAGATGTTGCCTATCCCCCACGCCCAGATTTCTTGCTCATTTTGCAAATCTTAATCATCGCGACCGTTCTCCACTCCACACCAACCCCATAAAGTCCGTGTGCAGAGGAATCCCCCGGGCTGTGGTGACGGCTGATGCCGCGGAGCCACCCTTCCCTATTGGCCCCATGGATGGTTCCCTCCCCCGACTCCCCTGCCACGTGGATTCTTCGGTGGGCTGCCTGCCCTTTGAGCTTGGGAGGATTCCCGCTCCTGGGCACGTCTGGGGCAGACTTTTGCGGGGCGGGGCGGGGCGAGTGGCAATTGTTCCGCAAATAAAGAGCTGACTTTAATGCTGACCCTTCAGGGGAGCGGGAGTCAAAGACACAGAAAGGGAGGACGAGAGGAAAGGCAGGGGCTGCTTCCACCTGTCGGGATTAATTAACAAGTCAACGTGCAAATTAGTGAATGATCACTTGTAAGGCACGAAGTTCTGGTTTACGAACATTTGGGTAGTTAAGCTGACCCCCCCCCCCGACCAATTAACTAACCCTCTTTTTTGGCGGGCAAAAGTGATCCCTCCTCTGGCTTTCAATTGCTTTGCTGCCTTTCTTTTAAGTACCAGAAGGTTTGGGGACAAGAGACAAAGGATAGAGGGAGGCCCTTCTGCTGCGCCCCTTCCTGACTTGCCCCATGCTTTTTAATCTCACCCATACGGTCTGAGAGAACCCACTTAAAACTACCAAATCGAGGGGGCGGGGGGGGGTACGCGTATCTTTTATCACTAAAGGCTTAAAAACAGATTCCGCAGCTGAAATTTACAATCCCGATTAGATGGCTGCACACTTGGCCATCCGGCTGGAAGTATGTTGGAGTCTGAAGCTACCGGGGTGTTTGTGTGTGTGTGTGTGCGCGCGCGCGCGCTCGCGCGTTTCTCAAGATCCACAGACAAAGGGCCACTAGCCCGCTCCCTCGTGAGCTCTCTCTTGCCTTTTGTCAATCACCTGGCTTCTGCGTGGGTGGGGGGAGGAGGAAGAAAGAGGCTGAACCACGAAGGGGGGGGGGGCGGCGGCCCTCCGGCGTCATAGGCTGCGAAAAGACCACAGATCCTCGGAGCTACCCTGAGAGGGTCTGTCCCTGCCGCCCGTGAGGAGGAATGGGGCAGGCGGCGTCGGGGTGCCAAACTGTCCCGGCAGGCTCCTGGGCGCGGCGAGGTTGGAAGCGCTCCTGACCGAAGTTGCTGCTTCGAGGGAGCCCACACCGATTCCTAACCCGGGGAAGGGGCGGCATCACAAGGTTTCCTTGCGCTGCCCTGGCCTCGCCTCTCATCCCTTCCCGCTGCTGCCTCGGAGGAGCGCTGCGGATACGAACGGAGGACCAGGGAGGGCGGCATCGGGTCAGGCTCCCAGAGGACGCGGACCGGCAAGGGACTCTTCACCGTCCGGGCGTCCGTGACGTGGGCTGGGCAGAGCCTTCCCCGCCTCGAAGGGGGGCGGGCGGAAGCGAGCGCAAGCCGGAGCTTTTGTCGAGGGGGCAGCGGGCGCAGCAGGCAGCGGCAGTTGGCAGGAGCGGCCGTCGCTCGGCCGTCGAGGAGGTGCCTCCATGCGGCTCGGGTGCTGCTGCTGCTGCTGCCGGACGGCGCCGCGGAGCAGCACCACGAGCGGGACATGCCTGGGCGCCTCCCGGGCCTGGGGCGCCGCCACCGCCGGGACTCTTGCCCCACCGCGGCCTCCGCCTGCCTTGCCGGCGGGGACCGCCACCCTGCAAAGGGATGCGAACGCAGCTCCTCCTTCTGCTCGGCGCCCTGCTTAGGTGAGTCGGCATCGGAGACCCTCTCAGATGAGCCTGTGGGGAGGGAGAGAAGGAGGGAGGGAGGCAACCTTTGGGCGCAAAGGGCTGCTCTGCACGTGCTCAGAAGCAAGCTTCCTTTTGTCGAGGTGGTGCGTTCCCGGGATGCCTGAGAGCTCGGAGCCCGCGATCTCACCCTCGCCTCTTCCCTTGTCGGCAGCTTGCTTGCTCGCCTCTCGGGAGAGACGCACATTTCCCGTCCAGAGCCGTCCGGGACTCCGAAGGAAGGAGACCCTGGAGAGATCCCAACTAGAACCCCCACCCACCCTTTCCGCAATTAGCAGCGCTTCGCTCCCCGGACATCCTGTTTTCCTGCCTCTTATAGCGCAATCCGGGCGCTGGTGGAGAGGCGTGGAGGGATCCACGGCCAGCCGGCGTGTTCCGAGGGAGAGATTTAGCAGCTGCAGCGTTTCTCCTTCGGATGGAGGGACAGAGAGAGGCGAGGGGAGGGTTGTGACCATCTTGTGATTAGGCAGAGAGCCCTTCCCACTTTCCTTTCTCTAGCCCTCCACCCCCACCCACCCCTCCCAAGCCCTTGGTTTAATGATTGTCAGGGAGTAAGCGGTCATCACCATTACTACCAAATCTGGCAGGCAGGGGGGACAGCCCTGGGGAATTCAGCTCCAGAAAGGAAGCCACGTTAGGACGGACAGAGGGTGGCTTGGTCTGGAATGGTGGTTCTTGGCGGGGGCGGGGTGACTCCCTAGGTCCAGAGGGCAGCCTCAGGAGGGCTGGTGGGAACAGGAGCACTTCACTCTTCACCCTCTTCCTTGGCTCCAGGTGTCACGCTTTGTCCCCATGGATGTGGGGCTGATGGTGGGGAGCAGAGGAGCCTGCTAAACAGATAGGGTTCTGGGCCCTTGGTGCTGTGGAAGTCCGGGAGTCTGTGTTTGCAGCTGTGCCCGAGTTCTCCAACCCTTCCGAGGGTTGAAGAGACAGGCCTGGCAGGTGGTTTAGAAGGGAAATCGTCCCTTGGGTAACTATGGGTTGGGCCCAGCCATTGGCCAGCTCTGAAGAAAGGGACTCCCCTGGAACTGTGATGGTAGGGGAGTCCCAGCACTGTTGGGAAGTTTGGGGGTTCAGGGAGCCCTGTTGGGGATTCCTTGGTTTAGCCGAGTAGCTACAGCAGCATTTAAAACCTTATTCTCTGGAGCAATAAACTGGGCAAAGGCTGAGCCTAAAGAAAAGAGATTAATTAAGATTTATGTAGAAACTACATTGATTGGAAAGCCTGGTTCCTAATCTCATAAACTGGCCCTGTGCCAGGCTGGAGGATGTGGTCTGGGGGGGGGGGATCAACGTCCCTCCTCAAGAGAGCTTCAGAGGTCATCCGAAAAGGCAAGACTGGCTGACCAAAGAGGTAAGTGGTGAGTTATTCCCTTTCTCTGGGGCATCAGGGAAGCAGAGACAAGGACAGGCAGCAGCTGTTCTCCTTCCCACCCACCCCGAACCCACATCAGGCCTTCTTTGAGAGAGGGAGGTCCTTGGGGGGGGGGGTTTCCTGTGAAAACTCTCCAGAAGCACAACCAGAGAGGCAGGGGAGAAGACGCCATCCCAGTCGATGGCTCCGGAAACAAGGTCCCTTGGCTGCTCTTTAGGGAAAGGAGCCAGGCAGGGAGGTTGCAGCCAGGTGGGCTCTGTGTTGCTGTGAAGGCTGCCCTTCTGGTGCACCACTAGCCCTCCTTCCTTCCTTCCTTCCTTCCTTCCTTCCTTCCTTCCTTCCTTCCTTCCTTCCTTCCTTCCTTCCTTCCTTCCTTCCTTCCTTCCTTCCTTCCTTCCTTCCTTCCTTCCTTCCTTCCTTCCTTCCTTCCTCTCTCTCTCTCTCTCTCTCTCTCTCTGTGTTTGTACCTTGGGATGGCCTCCTGAGTCATGCTTCCAGCTGCCTTGCTCAGAAACTACCAAGAAATCAAAGAGCAAGGTTCCTTCTGGAAGTGGATTCTAGTGTGTTCAACGCCCATGTGAACATGTCACTGGAAGAAGAGCTACATGGGGAGAAAAGGGGGGCATCTGTGGACCCCCACATGACTGCTAGATTTCTGGAAGCATCTGCTGCCCCCCCCAAACACAGGAGTACCAGAAAGAGCTGCAAGCAGGGCACGGGGGTGGGGGGGTGCAGGAGAGAACTTAGCAGAAAGGAGGCTTGTGCCCATTAAAGGTCTTTTAATTAATTGCTTCAGGGTCCAGCCTTAAAGAGGAGAGCAAGAGGGGTGGGCATACAAAGCCCCACATGACAGCAACATCACAGCTGACGTGTCAGAGCTCTGTCTTTTGCTCATTCCTGGGGATCTGACTGGGAAAGAACCATCCTCTGGGTCAGATTAACAAGGACCTCCAGGAGCAGGGGGGGGGGCAGGAAGGGCAGGGGTTGAGTCATCTCCCCTGGCTGTACTGTTCACAGCCTGGCCAGTCGTGGCCTCAACCCTTGTCCTCCCCAGGGAGCCTTCCCTTTGCTTCAGGGGGCTTTCCTTGCAGCACAGATTCCAGCGCTCTGGGCTGGCTTGCGGGTGTTGGATCTCTCTCTCTCTCTCTCTCTCTCTCTTCTCTCTCTCTCTCTCTCTCTCTCTCTCTGTGTCTGCCTGATGGCCAAACTGGATTAAAGGAAAGCAGAAAAATGAGTTTCCATACCACATGCAAGTTTAACAAGCCTGCTAGGAGCCAGCCAGCCTGCCTGCCTTTCTCTGCCCTCCCTCTTGGGGCTTGTTCAGCTAGCTTGTGTTCCCACAACCTGAGTTACCTTTATTCTAGTCACACACTGAGCTGGCATCTTCCCCCTCAGGACTGTTGGCAGAGGGAGGTGGGCGATGCTCAGGACAGGATGGGAACAGCTGGTGTGGATGATGCAAAGCAAGGGGGAGTGGGAGAAAGAGCAGGGCCACAGGCTGGAGGGCTGGGAGAGCACCCCTCCCTTGGCAAGAAGCATGCGGGGTGGGGTGGGGGTGCATGGGGTGGGGGTGAACGAGACACCAGGTTTCACCAGGTCAGCAGTTAGAGTAGAGAAAATGGCCATGCTGCGGGAGGACGGGTTTAACCAGCCAGCTGACTTGTGGATGGGAAGGCCTCTCCTGCTCGGAAACCGTCCTCCCGCACTTTTGCTTCCTTGTGGCCTCTGCTGACTTGGGCTGGCCCTGACGTTTGCCCGAGTGAGGCACCTGCCTCAGGTAGCAGACTTTGAATGCTATGAATTGGCACCAGACATGTGTGATCCCTGTATTTTTGCTACCACAGACGAATACATTTCTGCTGTTGTTCCAGATCTCAAAACACATTCGGGTGCTGTGCACTTTTACTTGAGTATTGCGGTGGGAGAGGGGGAGTACTTTCTCCCCTGCCCCAGGTGGGACCATGTCCCGGGACAGCCCCTCCACTGAACTGGCTTGCACCCACTGCATTGGCCACACATCGCAGCTGGAGTGTCCTGTGGCAGCTTGTTGATGTTCACTGAAAAGTGAACCAGGACAGAAATTTACTGGATAAGTCCAGGATTTCCACAAAATGTGCTGGATTGGGCAGGCCCAGGGCGCCCCCAGAAGAAGGGAAGGCTCAGCCACTTCTAAGTACTTGCTACCTTGAAAACCCTGGAAAAAAAGGGGTCACCAGAAGTGAGAAGTGAGTTCACAGTACATGATTATGATTTTTAAAGGAGGCAGCTGTAGCACAAGAAAGAGGTGGTTACAACGGCTACTGTACCTTCCTACAACCATTTCGCCGGCTGCCAGTCCATCTTCGGGGCCAGTTCAATGTCCTGGTTAGGACCTATAAAGCCCTTTACCTGGCTCAGGTTCCGGCTGTTTGAAGTTCTGTATCTTCCCAAAGTGAGCCTTCCTGATCTCTGAGATCTCCTTGGTCCCACTGCCATCGCAGGCCACTTTGGTGAGGACTCCAGGGAGGGCAGTTTCCGTGGCCGCTTCATATAAAATTCCCTCCCACACAAGGCAAGGTACCCACCTTTTTAAAGTCCTTCTGCCAGGAGGTCAAAAGCACTTGTTAAACTAGTGATGATTTCAATATTGTTATAGGTTTAATAACATTTTTTTTACTAGTATTCTTATTTATTATGATTTTAAACATACAATGGTACACTTTTTAATCTGTTGTACACCGCTTTGAGTCCCTTCATTGGGAGAACATTAGATTAAAATGAAATGCAAGATGGGGAGCGAACAGGCTGGCCTTGGGATTGGGAGCCCTGGGCCTTCTGAGCTGGCGAAGGAGGTGCACAAAGGCCTGGAGGAAAGATCCAGAGAGCTTCATCTGTCTTAGCACACGCGCGGGGGGGGGGGGCGGGGGAGAGGAAGAGGGAAGATGCCTGCCCGCCCAGGGATCTAGCCTGGACTGAGGGGAGGAGTGGGAGGAGGTGATGGAAGACGAGGGCGAGGGCTCCCTCCCAGCAGAGGTGGAGGTGACAGAAGGAAGCAGCCAAGATTTGTGCCAGGCTTCTGCAGGGCTGGTGTGTTCAGTCCCCTGCTCTGGGGAGGCAACTCCTGCCCTCAAGGCCTTCACAGCTAAAACAAGCCTTTCCAGGTGGGAGGCCAAGGCAATCTCAAACACAGGCTGTTGGAGCGGATCCCTGCCCCCCCGCCCCCTGTTGCAGCCTTTTCCCTGAGAGGAGCCCAGCAGAGCGACATCCCTTGAGGGCCACACTCTGTTTCCCTTGGCCTCCCCTGCACGCACACCCGTTCTGAGTGTGTCCCAGATGCCCCCAAGGCCAGCCTTTTTTGCCACTCCAGTCCAGCCGGCCCTTCTTGGAGGCACCCGCCGCCGCCCTGGGCCGTTCTGGGGTGACGCCATGCCCACTGCCCACAGTGTGCACATTCCCTCGGAGTGTGGAGGGGAAGTGGTCTGTCTGTCTGTCTGCTGCAGTGGGGGAAACAGGAGGGGTCCCACAACGGGTCCCTCTGGGTCTGAGCGAGGGGCACCTTCTTCCCGCAGTGTTTGTAGTCAACACACACACACACACACACACACACACACACCACACACACACACACACACACACACACACACACACACACACACACACACACACACACACACACACACACACACACACACACACACACACACAGAGGCCCCATAGGCTATCCCCGAGTCTTGGCCTGGAAAGGACAAGGGAGGAATGCTGGAGCCTGGAAGTTGGAATGAGGTGAGGTGGACCCCATGGCAGGACCACCTTGCACTCCGGTCTTGTGAGTTCTCTCCGCTGCTGCGCACACGCACGGGAAGGTTTGCCATGCTAGCTTGTCAGTCTAGGGGAGAAGGGTCCAGAAGGAGTCCCCTGGCTCCTGTGGCCAGATTAAGGGCCCCCCAATGTCCTCTCCCTATACTGTTTTTCACGCCTCTCTCCCAGATTGCCCAAACCCTCCAGACCGTCCCTGATGGGTGGCACCAGGCAACCCAGGTGAGGCTGACCTGTGCCTGTTGTGTGGGCAGCGGCCAGTTCATCCAAGTGCTTCTGAGTGTGTGTGTGTGTATGTCTGGGGAAAGGCTGCCTTCTGACCTCTGCTCTGTTTCCCTGATTCCACCCCCCCACCCGCCCGTCCACCCACAGACTGGTGTCAGGGAAAGGAGAAGCAAGGTCCACCCCGCGCAGTCTGCCTCAGCCCATGTCCCCCTCTGATTTCCTTGACAAGCTTATGGGCCGGACGTCCGGGTACGATGCCCGCATCAGACCCAATTTCAAAGGTAAGCTGGGGGGGTGAGGGTGAGGGGGTTCCCCCCCCGAAGGTTCCCAGGCTGCCCCTGTGCTTCCAGTTTCTGCAAAAAGGAAGGCCTGGAGCCGAGCGGGAGGCACGTGGGCCCAGGCCTCCTCTCTTGGTTCTTTCCTGGCAAACCCACGATGCTGGACAGAGGAGGGACCCTTCCCTTGCAGGTGGCAGAGCAGGTCAAGAGGAACCTGGGGCTCACTGAAGACCCAGGCGAAATATTGTGAGCCTCCCAGCATGGAGGAAGAGTATTCGACTCGTGTGCAGAAGGATCCTCTTTCAGTTCCCATCCTATCCTGCCGGAAGCATCCCAGGAGGCGGGGTGGTGGTGGTGGTGGTGGTGGTGGTGGTGGTGGAACTGCTGGGATGGGGGGCCAGGGCCAGAGAGCTTTCAGGGTGTCAGCTGGGGAAGAAGAGGAGCCGGGTTCTGCCCCTCGCCCTCCTTGCTGAGAGTTGCATCCCGGCACAGGTGGAAGGCACCAGATTGGTCCATGGCCTGGCTCTGTATCGGCCAGCTCCCTTTGCCCCTTGATGCGCTGCCCCAAGGAACTTGCAGTCTGGATTTAAGGAGGGCTGCTGCACTCCTCCACTCCTGACCTGCCACGCGGGGATTCCCACCTGCCCCAGCCAGCAGAACCAAAGATCTCTCGGTGGTGGTGGTGGTGGTGGTGCGCGTCCCTGGTCTGGATGAAGCCGTGGCCTGTCTTTCCACAAGCCAGTTCCTCTCCCCCCTCCCTCCCCTAACCTGCCACGTATTGATCAACTCTTGACATTTTCTCTTTCATTGGCTTGCAGGACCACCTGTCAACGTGACCTGCAACATCTTCATCAACAGCTTCGGTTCAGTCACAGAAACAACCATGGTAAGCCAGGGCAGCTCCTTCCCCTCCCCCACCTCCCCTCCCCTCCCCTCCCCTCCCCTCCCCTCCGCCTTCTTGGTTCCTGAGCACACTGGTCGACACCCTCCCCTCTTGGGGGGCAGGAAGGGGCTTTCGGAGGCATAGCTGGCCACCTCGCACCCACGCCTCCCTGCCCTGACCTTGGAGGTCTACTAGAGAAGGAGAGTTTGTGGCCTCGGGGGTCAAAGGGAGCCAGAAGGGACACGAGGGTCAGTGGGCAGACGGAGAGCCACTTTTGTGA